>NC_135723.1:15334011-15705933 GCF_964656455.1 Halichoerus grypus | reverse complement strand
TTCCCTACAGAGTTGTTCCTTTGAGTTAGGTGGTTGGCTTTAGGCCTGCAGGCACCCCCGGGGCAAGGGTACTAGCCTCATAAACCAGAGGTGACTTGAGAGCTGCCTTCCGCACCGGCCTGTTTCTCACTCCATTTCACGTCTGGGACCCTTTGCCCGGTCTCTCGTACACGAGCACTGTCAAATTCCTCCTGCTTCAGGAACGGCAATGTTAACTCAAGCGCAGTCACTCTATAGGATTGATTCTTGGTGTTAGTAGCCTGGGAACTAGGCATCCAGGCACACAGGGTACAGCAGTGCTAATCTCCTCAAACAAGAGGTGAGTCGACAGCAGCCTTCCTTCCAGGCCTGCTTCTCACTCCGAGTTACGTTTAGGTTCCATTTCTCATGCTTTCACAAAAACACACAATAGATGAAGTGCACGCTCAGGAAGGGCGATCTTTGCTGAGGCACGGGTTCTCTACAGTTTTGTTCCTTTGCGTTGCGTGGATGGCACTGAGGACTCCACGCACACACGGGAGAGCCGATCTAGTTTCCCGAAACAAGAGTTGAGTCGATAGGTGCCTTCTGCCCATGCTTATTTCTCCCTCCGAATTCTGCTGGGACTCCTTCCCCAGGTTTGCACTCAAGCAGACTTGAAAATGCTGCCACCCTGTGGAGAGGCGAATGAGCTGAAGCTGGGGTTCTTGGGCGGCTTCTTTCTGCCAAATCAGTGTGGAGCCCTTAGCGTTCCTATGCACACATGGAGCCGAAGTGTTAGCTTCAGGTAACAAGAGCTGAGTCGAGAGGAGCCTTCTGGCCCGGACTCCTTCTCCCTCGGTTTCACGTAAGGAACCCGTTCCTCAGGCTCTCACCCACGGTAGCCCGGAAAGTGCTTCCTCCCTCAGAGAGGTGGATGGTAGCTAAAGCACGGTTTCTCTACCGTGTTGTTTCTTCCAGGGAGAACGCTAGCGATTAGACTTCCATGCAAAAGTAGGGCCGCAGTGCTAGCTAAATGAAACACACGGGGAGTCGTGTTCTGCCTTTTGCTGGGGCCTGAGTCTCACTCGCAGAAACTTTGGACTCCCTTGCAGTGCTCTCACGCACGCACACAACCAAATGCTTCCACCCTCAGGAGCGGCTGTTTCCGCTGAAGCACGGATCCTCTACCGTGTTTTTCCTTCGAGTTAGGCGGCTGTGTTTAAGCCTGCACAGACACCCAGGGCAACGGTATTAGCCCCATAACCATGATGTGAGTTGAGAGCTGCCCTCTGTACCGGCCTGTGTCTCCCCCGATATTACGATATTGAAACCGTCCCCAGGCTCTCAGCCACAGTACCCCCTAAACTGCTTCGCCCACAGAGAGGTCGACGGTAGCTAAAGCTCGGTTTCTCTACTGTGTAGTTTCAAAGAACGCTAGCTATTAGACTTCCATGCAAATGTGGGGCTGCCGTGCTAGCTTGGTCAAACACTTGCGGAGCCGTGTTCTGCCTTTCGCTGGGGCCTGAGTCTCACTCGCAAAATGCTTTGGACTCCCTTGCAGTGCTCTCACGCACGCACACAACAAAATGCTGCCACCCTCAGGAGCAGCTGTTTTAGCTGAAGCACAGGCTCTCAACCGAGTTTTTCCTTCGAGTTAGGTGGCTTCATTTAAGCCTGCACACACACCCTGGGAAACGGTACTAGCCCCGTAACCATGATGTGGGTTGAGAGCTGCCTTCTGTACCGGCCTGTCTCTCCCCCGATATTACGATATTGAAACCGTCCCCAGGCTCTCAGCCACAGTACACCTTAAACTGCTTCGCCCACAGAGAGGTCGACGGTAGCTAAAGCACGGTTTCTCTACAGTGGTGTTTCTTCGAGTTAGAAAGCTAGCCATTAGACTTCCATTCAAAAGTGGGGCCGCAGTCCTAGTTTCATGGAGCAAGTGGGGAGTCGTGTTCTGGCTTCTTCCGGGGCCTGGGTCTCACAAGGAAAATGGTTTTGGACTAACTTGCTGTGCACTCATGCATGCACACCACACAATGCGTCCACCCTGAGGCATGGCTCTTTTAGCCGAAGCAGGAATTCCCTACAGAGTTGTTCCTTTGAGTTAGGTGGTTGGCTTATGGCCTGCAGGCACCCCCGGGGCAAGGGTACTAGCCTCATAAACAAGAGGTCATTTGAGAGCTGCCTTCCGCACCGGCCTGTTTCTCACTCCATTTCACGTATGGGACCCTTTCCCCGGTCACTCATACACGAGCACCTGCGGCTTCAGGGACGGCAATGTTAGCTAAAGCGCAGTAACACTACAGCATTGATTCTTGGTGTTAGTAGCCTGGTAGGCGAATGAGCTGCAGCTGGGATTCTTTACAGGCTTGTTTCTTCCCAGGCAGTGTCGAGCACATAGCATTCCAAGCACACATGGAGCAGTAGTGTTAGCTTCAGGTAGCAAGAGCTGAGTCCAGAGGTGCCTTCTGCCCGGACCTATTTCTCCCTTGGTTTCACGTATGGAACCCGTTCCCCTGGTTCTCAGCCACGGTACTCCGTGTAATGCTTCCTCCGTCTAGAGGTCGACGGTAGCTAAAGCACGGTTTCTCTACAGTGTTGTTTCTTCGAGTTAGAACACTAGCTGTTAGACTTCCATGCAAAAGTGGGGCTGCCGTGCTAGCGTGATGAAACACATGGGGAGTCGTGTTCTGCCTTTCGCTGGGGCCTGAGTCTCACTCGCAAAAAGCTTTGGACTCCCTTGCAGTGCTCTCACGCACGCACACAACAAAATGCTTCCACTCTCAGGAGCGGCTATTTTACCTGCAGCACAGGCTTTCTACCGAGTTTTTCCTTCGAGTTAGGTGGCTGTGTTTAAGCCTGCACACACACCACGGTCAACGGAACTAGCCCCATAACCATGTAGTGAGTTGAGAGCTGCCTTCTGTACCGGCCTCTCTCTCCCCCGATATTACGAAATGGAAACCGTCCCCAGGCTCTCAGCCACAGTACACCCTAAACTGCTTCACCCACAGTGAGGTCGACGGTAGCTAAAGCATGGTTTCTCTAAGTGTTTTTTCTCCGAGTTAGAAAGCTAGCTATTAGACTTCCATGCAAAAGTGGGGCCGCAGTACTAGCTTCATGGAGCAAGTGGGGAGTCGTGTTCTGGCTTCTTCCGGGGCCTGGGTCTCACAAGGAAAATGGTTTTGGACTCACTTGCAGTGCGCTCACGCATGCACACAGCAAAATGCGTCCACCCTGAGGCATGGCTCTTTTAGCCGAAGCAGGAATTCCCTACAGAGTTGTTCCTTTGAGTTAGGTGGTTGGCTTTAGGCCTGCAGGCACCCCCGGGGCAAGGGTACTAGCCTCATAAACCAGAGGTGACTTGAGAGCTGCCTTCCGCACCGGCCTGTTTCTCACTCCATTTCACGTCTGGGACCCTTTGCCCGGTCTCTCGTACACGAGCACTGTCAAATTCCTCCTGCTTCAGGAACGGCAATGTTAACTCAAGCGCAGTCACTCTATAGGATTGATTCTTGGTGTTAGTAGCCTGGGAACTAGGCATCCAGGCACACAGGGTACAGCAGTGCTAATCTCCTCAAACAAGAGGTGAGTCGACAGCAGCCTTCCTTCCAGGCCTGCTTCTCACTCCGAGTTCCGTTTAGGTTCCATTTCTCATGCTTTCACAAAAACACACAATAGATGAAGTGCACGCTCAGGAAGGGCGATCTTTGCTGAGGCACGGGTTCTCTACAGTTTTGTTCCTTTGCGTTGCGTGGATGGCACTGAGGACTCCACGCACACACGGGAGAGCCGATCTAGTTTCCCGAAACAAGAGTTGAGTCGATAGGTGCCTTCTGCCCATGCTTATTTCTCCCTCCGAATTCTGCTGGGACTCCTTCCCCAGGTTTGCACTCAAGCAGACTTGAAAATGCTGCCACCCTGTGGAGAGGCGAATGAGCTGAAGCTGGGGTTCTTGGGCGGCTTCTTTCTGCCAAATCAGTGTGGAGCCCTTAGCGTTCCTATGCACACATGGAGCCGAAGTGTTAGCTTCAGGTAACAAGAGCTGAGTCGAGAGGAGCCTTCTGGCCCGGACTCCTTCTCCCTCGGTTTCACGTAAGGAACCCGTTCCTCAGGCTCTCACCCACGGTAGCCCGGAAAGTGCTTCCTCCCTCAGAGAGGTGGATGGTAGCTAAAGCACGGTTTCTCTACCGTGTTGTTTCTTCCAGGGAGAACGCTAGCGATTAGACTTCCATGCAAAAGTAGGGCCGCAGTGCTAGCTAAATGAAACACACGGGGAGTCGTGTTCTGCCTTTTGCTGGGGCCTGAGTCTCACTCGCAGAAACTTTGGACTCCCTTGCAGTGCTCTCACGCACGCACACAACCAAATGCTTCCACCCTCAGGAGCGGCTGTTTCCGCTGAAGCACGGATCCTCTACCGTGTTTTTCCTTCGAGTTAGGCGGCTGTGTTTAAGCCTGCACAGACACCCAGGGCAACGGTATTAGCCCCATAACCATGATGTGAGTTGAGAGCTGCCCTCTGTACCGGCCTGTGTCTCCCCCGATATTACGATATTGAAACCGTCCCCAGGCTCTCAGCCACAGTACCCCCTAAACTGCTTCGCCCACAGAGAGGTCGACGGTAGCTAAAGCTCGGTTTCTCTACTGTGTAGTTTCAAAGAACGCTAGCTATTAGACTTCCATGCAAATGTGGGGCTGCCGTGCTAGCTTGGTCAAACACTTGCGGAGCCGTGTTCTGCCTTTCGCTGGGGCCTGAGTCTCACTCGCAAAATGCTTTGGACTCCCTTGCAGTGCTCTCACGCACGCACACAACAAAATGCTGCCACCCTCAGGAGCAGCTGTTTTAGCTGAAGCACAGGCTCTCAACCGAGTTTTTCCTTCGAGTTAGGTGGCTTCATTTAAGCCTGCACACACACCCTGGGAAACGGTACTAGCCCCGTAACCATGATGTGGGTTGAGAGCTGCCTTCTGTACCGGCCTGTCTCTCCCCCGATATTACGATATTGAAACCGTCCCCAGGCTCTCAGCCACAGTACACCCATAAACTGCTTCGCCCACAGAGAGGTCGACGGTAGCTAAAGCACGGCTTCTCTACAGTGTTGTTTCTTCGAGTTAGAACGCTAGCTATTAGACCTCCATGCAAAATTGGGGCCGCAGTGCTGGCTTCACAAAATAAGTGAGGAGTCCTTTGCTGCCTTCAGCAGCTGCCTGAGGCTCCCTCCGAAATAGGTTTGCCACTCCCTTGTAGTGCTCTCACGCACACACACAAAAGAAGCTTCCACCCTCAGGAGCAGCTGTTTTAGCTGAAGCACAGATTCTGTACTGACTTTTCCTTTCGAGTTAGGTGGTTGTGTTTAAGCCAGCACACACCCACGGGGCAACGGAACCAGCCCCATAACCATGTAGTGAGTTGAGAGCTGCCTTCTGTACCGGCCTCTCTCTCCCCCGATATTACGAAATGGAAACCGTCCCCAGGCTCTCAGCCACAGTACACCCTAAACTGCTTCACCCACAGTGAGGTCGACGGTAGCTAAAGCATGGTTTCTCTAAGTGTTTTTTCTCCGAGTTAGAAAGCTAGCTATTAGACTTCCATGCAAAAGTGGGGCCGCAGTACTAGCTTCATGGAGCAAGTGGGGAGTCGTGTTCTGGCTTCTTCCGGGGCCTGGGTCTCACAAGGAAAATGGTTTTGGACTCACTTGCAGTGCGCTCACGCATGCACACAGCAAAATGCGTCCACCCTGAGGCATGGCTCTTTTAGCCGAAGCAGGAATTCCCTACAGAGTTGTTCCTTTGAGTTAGGTGGTTGGCTTTAGGCCTGCAGGCACCCCCGGGGCAAGGGTACTAGCCTCATAAACCAGAGGTGACTTGAGAGCTGCCTTCCGCACCGGCCTGTTTCTCACTCCATTTCACGTCTGGGACCCTTTGCCCGGTCTCTCGTACACGAGCACTGTCAAATTCCTCCTGCTTCAGGAACGGCAATGTTAACTCAAGCGCAGTCACTCTATAGGATTGATTCTTGGTGTTAGTAGCCTGGGAACTAGGCATCCAGGCACACAGGGTACAGCAGTGCTAATCTCCTCAAACAAGAGGTGAGTCGACAGCAGCCTTCCTTCCAGGCCTGCTTCTCACTCCGAGTTACGTTTAGGTTCCATTTCTCATGCTTTCACAAAAACACACAATAGATGAAGTGCACGCTCAGGAAGGGCGATCTTTGCTGAGGCACGGGTTCTCTACAGTTTTGTTCCTTTGCGTTGCGTGGATGGCACTGAGGACTCCACGCACACACGGGAGAGCCGATCTAGTTTCCCGAAACAAGAGTTGAGTCGATAGGTGCCTTCTGCCCATGCTTATTTCTCCCTCCGAATTCTGCTGGGACTCCTTCCCCAGGTTTGCACTCAAGCAGACTTGAAAATGCTGCCACCCTGTGGAGAGGCGAATGAGCTGAAGCTGGGGTTCTTGGGCGGCTTCTTTCTGCCAAATCAGTGTGGAGCCCTTAGCGTTCCTATGCACACATGGAGCCGAAGTGTTAGCTTCAGGTAACAAGAGCTGAGTCGAGAGGAGCCTTCTGGCCCGGACTCCTTCTCCCTCGGTTTCACGTAAGGAACCCGTTCCTCAGGCTCTCACCCACGGTAGCCCGGAAAGTGCTTCCTCCCTCAGAGAGGTGGATGGTAGCTAAAGCACGGTTTCTCTACCGTGTTGTTTCTTCCAGGGAGAACGCTAGCGATTAGACTTCCATGCAAAAGTAGGGCCGCAGTGCTAGCTAAATGAAACACACGGGGAGTCGTGTTCTGCCTTTTGCTGGGGCCTGAGTCTCACTCGCAGAAACTTTGGACTCCCTTGCAGTGCTCTCACGCACGCACACAACCAAATGCTTCCACCCTCAGGAGCGGCTGTTTCCGCTGAAGCACGGATCCTCTACCGTGTTTTTCCTTCGAGTTAGGCGGCTGTGTTTAAGCCTGCACAGACACCCAGGGCAACGGTATTAGCCCCATAACCATGATGTGAGTTGAGAGCTGCCCTCTGTACCGGCCTGTGTCTCCCCCGATATTACGATATTGAAACCGTCCCCAGGCTCTCAGCCACAGTACCCCTTAAACTGCTTCGCCCACAGAGAGGTCGACGGTAGCTAAAGCTCGGTTTCTCTACTGTGTAGTTTCAAAGAACGCTAGCTATTAGACTTCCATGCAAATGTGGGGCTGCCGTGCTAGCTTGGTCAAACACTTGCGGAGCCGTGTTCTGCCTTTCGCTGGGGCCTGAGTCTCACTCGCAAAATGCTTTGGACTCCCTTGCAGTGCTCTCACGCACGCACACAACAAAATGCTGCCACCCTCAGGAGCAGCTGTTTTAGCTGAAGCACAGGCTCTCAACCGAGTTTTTCCTTCGAGTTCGGTGGCTTCATTTAAGCCTGCACACACACCCTGGGAAACGGTACTAGCCCCGTAACCATGATGTGGGTTGAGAGCTGCCTTCTCTACCGGCCTGTCTCTCCCCCGATATTACGATATTGAAACCGTCCCCAGGCTCTCAGCCACAGTACACCTTAAACTGCTTCGCCCACAGAGAGGTCGACGGTAGCTAAAGCACGGTTTCTCTACAATGGTGTTTCTTCGAGTTAGAAAGCTAGCCATTAGACTTCCATTCAAAAGTGGGGCCGCAGTCCTAGTTTCATGGAGCAAGTGGGGAGTCGTGTTCTGGCTTCTTCCGGGGCCTGGGTCTCACAAGGAAAATGGTTTTGGACTAACTTGCTGTGCACTCATGCATGCACACCACACAATGCGTCCACCCTGAGGCATGGCTCTTTTAGCCGAAGCAGGAATTCCCTACAGAGTTGTTCCTTTGAGTTAGGTGGTTGGCTTATGGCCTGCAGGCACCCCCGGGGCAAGGGTACTAGCCTCATAAACAAGAGGTCATTTGAGAGCTGCCTTCCGCACCGGCCTGTTTCTCACTCCATTTCACGTATGGGACCCTTTCCCCGGTCACTCATACACGAGCACCTGCGGCTTCAGGGACGGCAATGTTAGCTAAAGCGCAGTAACACTACAGCATTGATTCTTGGTGTTAGTAGCCTGGTAGGCGAATGAGCTGCAGCTGGGATTCTTTACAGGCTTGTTTCTTCCCAGGCAGTGTCGAGCACATAGCATTCCAAGCACACATGGAGCAGTAGTGTTAGCTTCAGGTAGCAAGAGCTGAGTCCAGAGGTGCCTTCTGCCCGGACCTATTTCTCCCTTGGTTTCACGTATGGAACCCGTTCCCCTGGTTCTCAGCCACGGTACTCCGTGTAATGCTTCCTCCGTCTAGAGGTCGACGGTAGCTAAAGCACGGTTTCTCTACAGTGTTGTTTCTTCGAGTTAGAACACTAGCTGTTAGACTTCCATGCAAAAGTGGGGCTGCCGTGCTAGCGTGATGAAACACATGGGGAGTCGTGTTCTGCCTTTCGCTGGGGCCTGAGTCTCACTCGCAAAAAGCTTTGGACTCCCTTGCAGTGCTCTCACGCACGCACACAACAAAATGCTTCCACTCTCAGGAGCGGCTATTTTACCTGCAGCACAGGCTTTCTACCGAGTTTTTCCTTCGAGTTAGGTGGCTGTGTTTAAGCCTGCACACACACCACGGTCAACGGAACTAGCCCCATAACCATGTAGTGAGTTGAGAGCTGCCTTCTGTACCGGCCTCTCTCTCCCCCGATATTACGAAATGGAAACCGTCCCCAGGCTCTCAGCCACAGTACACCCTAAACTGCTTCACCCACAGTGAGGTCGACGGTAGCTAAAGCATGGTTTCTCTAAGTGTTTTTTCTCCGAGTTAGAAAGCTAGCTATTAGACTTCCATGCAAAAGTGGGGCCGCAGTACTAGCTTCATGGAGCAAGTGGGGAGTCGTGTTCTGGCTTCTTCCGGGGCCTGGGTCTCACAAGGAAAATGGTTTTGGACTCACTTGCAGTGCGCTCACGCATGCACACAGCAAAATGCGTCCACCCTGAGGCATGGCTCTTTTAGCCGAAGCAGGAATTCCCTACAGAGTTGTTCCTTTGAGTTAGGTGGTTGGCTTTAGGCCTGCAGGCACCCCCGGGGCAAGGGTACTAGCCTCATAAACCAGAGGTGACTTGAGAGCTGCCTTCCGCACCGGCCTGTTTCTCACTCCATTTCACGTCTGGGACCCTTTGCCCGGTCTCTCGTACACGAGCACTGTCAAATTCCTCCTGCTTCAGGAACGGCAATGTTAACTCAAGCGCAGTCACTCTATAGGATTGATTCTTGGTGTTAGTAGCCTGGTAACTAGGCATCCAGGCACACAGGGTACAGCAGTGCTAATCTCCTCAAACAAGAGGTGAGTCGACAGCAGCCTTCCTTCCAGGCCTGCTTCTCACTCCGAGTTCCGTTTAGGTTCCATTTCTCATGCTTTCACAAAAACACACAATAGATGAAGTGCACGCTCAGGAAGGGCGATCTTTGCTGAGGCACGGGTTCTCTACAGTTTTGTTCCTTTGCGTTGCGTGGATGGCACTGAGGACTCCACGCACACACGGGAGAGCCGATCTAGTTTCCCGAAACAAGAGTTGAGTCGATAGGTGCCTTCTGCCCATGCTTATTTCTCCCTCCGAATTCTGCTGGGACTCCTTCCCCAGGTTTGCACTCAAGCAGACTTGAAAATGCTGCCACCCTGTGGAGAGGCGAATGAGCTGAAGCTGGGGTTCTTGGGTGGCTTCTTTCTGCCAAATCAGTGTGGAGCCCTTAGCGTTCCTATGCACACATGGAGCCGAAGTGTTAGCTTCAGGTAACAAGAGCTGAGTCGAGAGGAGCCTTCTGGCCCGGACTCCTTCTCCCTCGGTTTCACGTAAGGAACCCGTTCCTCAGGCTCTCACCCACGGTAGCCCGGAAAGTGCTTCCTCCCTCAGAGAGGTGGATGGTAGCTAAAGCACGGTTTCTCTACCGTGTTGTTTCTTCCAGGGAGAACGCTAGCGATTAGACTTCCATGCAAAAGTAGGGCTGCAGTGCTAGCTAAATGAAACACACGGGGAGTCGTGTTCTGCCTTTTGCTGGGGCCTGAGTCTCACTCGCAGAAACTTTGGACTCCCTTGCAGTGCTCTCACGCACGCACACAACCAAATGCTTCCACCCTCAGGAGCGGCTGTTTCCGCTGAAGCACGGATCCTCTACCGTGTTTTTCCTTCGAGTTAGGCGGCTGTGTTTAAGCCTGCACAGACACCCAGGGCAACGGTATTAGCCCCATAACCATGATGTGAGTTGAGAGCTGCCCTCTGTACCGGCCTGTGTCTCCCCCGATATTACGATATTGAAACCGTCCCCAGGCTCTCAGCCACAGTACCCCCTAAACAGCTTCGCCCACAGAGAGGTCGACGGTAGCTAAAGCTCGGGTTCTCTACTGTGTAGTTTCAAAGAACGCTAGCTATTAGACTTCCATGCAAATGTGGGGCTGCCGTGCTAGCTTGGTCAAACACTTGCGGAGCCGTGTTCTGCCTTTCGCTGGGGCCTGAGTCTCACTCGCAAAATGCTTTGGACTCCCTTGCAGTGCTCTCACGCACGCACACAACAAAATGCTGCCACCCTCAGGAGCAGCTGTTTTAGCTGAAGCACAGGCTCTCAACCGAGTTTTTCCTTCGAGTTAGGTGGCTTCATTTAAGCCTGCACACACACCCTGGGAAACGGTACTAGCCCCATAACCATGATGTGGGTTGAGAGCTGCCTTCTGTACCGGCCTGTCTCTCCCCCGATATTACGATATTGAAACCGTCCCCAGGCTCTCAGCCACAGTACACCCATAAACTGCTTCGCCCACAGAGAGGTCGACGGTAGCTAAAGCACGGCTTCTCTACAGTGTTGTTTCTTCGAGTTAGAACGCTAGCTATTAGACCTCCATGCAAAATTGGGGCCGCAGTGCTGGCTTCACAAAATAAGTGAGGAGTCGTTTGCTGCCTTCAGCAGCTGCCTGAGGCTCCCTCCGAAATAGGTTTGCCACTCCCTTGTAGTGCTCTCACGCACACACACAAAAGAAGCTTCCACCCTCAGGAGCAGCTGTTTTAGCTGAAGCACAGATTCTGTACTGACTTTTCCTTTCGAGTTAGGTGGTTGTGTTTAAGCCAGCACACACCCACGGGGCAACGGAACCAGCCCCATAACCATGTAGTGAGTTGAGAGCTGCCTTCTGTACCGGCCTCTCTCTCCCCCGATATTACGAAATGGAAACCGTCCCCAGGCTCTCAGCCACAGTACACCCTAAACTGCTTCACCCACAGTGAGGTCGACGGTAGCTAAAGCATGGTTTCTCTAAGTGTTTTTTCTCCGAGTTAGAAAGCTAGCTATTAGACTTCCATGCAAAAGTGGGGCCGCAGTACTAGCTTCATGGAGCAAGTGGGGAGTCGTGTTCTGGCTTCTTCCGGGGCCTGGGTCTCACAAGGAAAATGGTTTTGGACTCACTTGCAGTGCGCTCACGCATGCACACAGCAAAATGCGTCCACCCTGAGGCATGGCTCTTTTAGCCGAAGCAGGAATTCCCTACAGAGTTGTTCCTTTGAGTTAGGTGGTTGGCTTTAGGCCTGCAGGCACCCCCGGGGCAAGGGTACTAGCCTCATAAACCAGAGGTGACTTGAGAGCTGCCTTCCGCACCGGCCTGTTTCTCACTCCATTTCACGTCTGGGACCCTTTGCCCGGTCTCTCGTACACGAGCACTGTCAAATTCCTCCTGCTTCAGGAACGGCAATGTTAACTCAAGCGCAGTCACTCTATAGGATTGATTCTTGGTGTTAGTAGCCTGGGAACTAGGCATCCAGGCACACAGGGTACAGCAGTGCTAATCTCCTCAAACAAGAGGTGAGTCGACAGCAGCCTTCCTTCCAGGCCTGCTTCTCACTCCGAGTTACGTTTAGGTTCCATTTCTCATGCTTTCACAAAAACACACAATAGATGAAGTGCACGCTCAGGAAGGGCGATCTTTGCTGAGGCACGGGTTCTCTACAGTTTTGTTCCTTTGCGTTGCGTGGATGGCACTGAGGACTCCACGCACACACGGGAGAGCCGATCTAGTTTCCCGAAACAAGAGTTGAGTCGATAGGTGCCTTCTGCCCATGCTTATTTCTCCCTCCGAATTCTGCTGGGACTCCTTCCCCAGGTTTGCACTCAAGCAGACTTGAAAATGCTGCCACCCTGTGGAGAGGCGAATGAGCTGAAGCTGGGGTTCTTGGGCGGCTTCTTTCTGCCAAATCAGTGTGGAGCCCTTAGCGTTCCTATGCACACATGGAGCCGAAGTGTTAGCTTCAGGTAACAAGAGCTGAGTCGAGAGGAGCCTTCTGGCCCGGACTCCTTCTCCCTCGGTTTCACGTAAGGAACCCGTTCCTCAGGCTCTCACCCACGGTAGCCCGGAAAGTGCTTCCTCCCTCAGAGAGGTGGATGGTAGCTAAAGCACGGTTTCTCTACCGTGTTGTTTCTTCCAGGGAGAACGCTAGCGATTAGACTTCCATGCAAAAGTAGGGCCGCAGTGCTAGCTAAATGAAACACACGGGGAGTCGTGTTCTGCCTTTTGCTGGGGCCTGAGTCTCACTCGCAGAAACTTTGGACTCCCTTGCAGTGCTCTCACGCACGCACACAACCAAATGCTTCCACCCTCAGGAGCGGCTGTTTCCGCTGAAGCACGGATCCTCTACCGTGTTTTTCCTTCGAGTTAGGCGGCTGTGTTTAAGCCTGCACAGACACCCAGGGCAACGGTATTAGCCCCATAACCATGATGTGAGTTGAGAGCTGCCCTCTGTACCGGCCTGTGTCTCCCCCGATATTACGATATTGAAACCGTCCCCAGGCTCTCAGCCACAGTACACCCTAAACTGCTTCGCCCACAGAGAGGTCGACGGTAGCTAAAGCTCGGTTTCTCTACTGTGTAGTTTCAAAGAACGCTAGCTATTAGACTTCCATGCAAATGTGGGGCTGCCGTGCTAGCTTGGTCAAACACTTGCGGAGCCGTGTTCTGCCTTTCGCTGGGGCCTGAGTCTCACTCGCAAAATGCTTTGGACTCCCTTGCAGTGCTCTCACGCACGCACACAACAAAATGCTGCCACCCTCAGGAGCAGCTGTTTTAGCTGAAGCACAGGCTCTCAACCGAGTTTTTCCTTCGAGTTCGGTGGCTTCATTTAAGCCTGCACACACACCCTGGGAAACGGTACTAGCCCCGTAACCATGATGTGGGTTGAGAGCTGCCTTCTGTACCGGCCTGTCTCTCCCCCGATATTACGATATTGAAACCGTCCCCAGGCTCTCAGCCACAGTACACCTTAAACTGCTTCGCCCACAGAGAGGTCGACGGTAGCTAAAGCACGGTTTCTCTACAGTGGTGTTTCTTCGAGTTAGAAAGCTAGCCATTAGACTTCCATTCAAAAGTGGGGCCGCAGTCCTAGTTTCATGGAGCAAGTGGGGAGTCGTGTTCTGGCTTCTTCCGGGGCCTGGGTCTCACAAGGAAAATGGTTTTGGACTAACTTGCTGTGCACTCATGCATGCACACCACACAATGCGTCCACCCTGAGGCATGGCTCTTTTAGCCGAAGCAGGAATTCCCTACAGAGTTGTTCCTTTGAGTTAGGTGGTTGGCTTATGGCCTGCAGGCACCCCCGGGGCAAGGGTACTAGCCTCATAAACAAGAGGTCATTTGAGAGCTGCCTTCCGCACCGGCCTGTTTCTCACTCCATTTCACGTATGGGACCCTTTCCCCGGTCACTCATACACGAGCACCTGCGGCTTCGGGGACGGCAATGTTAGCTAAAGCGCAGTAACACTACAGCATTGATTCTTGGTGTTAGTAGCCTGGTAGGCGAATGAGCTGCAGCTGGGATTCTTTACAGGCTTGTTTCTTCCCAGGCAGTGTCGAGCACATAGCATTCCAAGCACACATGGAGCAGTAGTGTTAGCTTCAGGTAGCAAGAGCTGAGTCCAGAGGTGCCTTCTGCCCGGACCTATTTCTCCCTTGGTTTCACGTATGGAACCCGTTCCCCTGGTTCTCAGCCACGGTACTCCGTGTAATGCTTCCTCCGTCTAGAGGTCGACGGTAGCTAAAGCACGGTTTCTCTACAGTGTTGTTTCTTCGAGTTAGAACACTAGCTGTTAGACTTCCATGCAAAAGTGGGGCTGCCGTGCTAGCGTGATGAAACACATGGGGGGTCGTGTTCTGCCTTTCGCTGGGGCCTGAGTCTCACTCGCAAAAAGCTTTGGACTCCCTTGCAGTGCTCTCACGCACGCACACAACAAAATGCTTCCACTCTCAGGAGCGGCTATTTTACCTGCAGCACAGGCTTTCTACCGAGTTTTTCCTTCGAGTTAGGTGGCTGACTTTAAGCCTGCACGCACAGCTGGAGAAACGGTACTAGCCCCATAAGCATGACGTGAGTTGAGAGCTGCCTTGTGTACCGGCCTGTCTCTCCCCCGATATTATGAAATGGAACCCGTCCCCAGGCTCTCACCCACAGTACACCCTGAACTGCTTCCTCCCACAGAGGAGTCGAGGATAGCTAAAGCACGGTTTCTCTAGTGTTGTTTATCCGATCTACAACGCTAGCGATTAGACTTCCATTCAAAACTGGGGCCGCAGTGCTAGTTTCATGAAACAAGTGGGGAGTCGTGTTCTGTCTTCTGCCAGGGCCTGAGTCTCACACTGAAAATGGTTTTGGACTCACTTGCACTGCGCTCACGCATGCACACAGCAAAAGGTGTCCACCCTCAGGCATGGCTATTTTAGCCAAAGCAGGAATTCTCTACAGAGTGGTCCTTTGAGTTAGGTGGTTGGCTTTAGGCCTGCAGGTACCCCCGGGGCAACGGCACTAGCCTCATAAACAAGAGGTGAATTGAGAGCTGCCTTCCGCACCGGCCTGCTTCTCACTCCATTTCACGTATGGGACCCTTTCCCCGGTCTCTCATACACAAGCACTGTCAGATTCCTCTGGCTTCAGGAACGGCAATGTTAACTAAAGCGCACTCACTCTATAGCATTGATTCCTTTTTTTTATTATTGTTATGTTAATCCCCATACATTACATCATTACTTTTAGATATAGTGTCCATGATTCATTGTTTGTGCATAACACCCAGTGCTCCATGCAGAACGTGTCCTCCCCAATAGCCATCACGAGGCTAACCCATCCTCCCACCCCCCTTCCCTCTAGAATCCTCAGTTTGTTTTTCAGAGTCCATCGTCTCTCATGGTTCTTCTCCCCCTCCGATTTCCCCCCTTCAGGCTTCCCCTCCTGCTACATTCTTCTTCTTCTTTTTTTCTTTCTTAACATATATTGCATTATTTGTTTCAGAGGTACAGATCTGAGATTCAACAGTCTTGCACAGTTCACAGCGCTCACCAGAGCACATACCCTCCCCAGTGACCATCACCCAGTCACCCCATCCCTCCCACCCCACCCCCCACTCCAGCAACCCTCAGTTTGTTTCCTGAGATTAAGAATTCCTCATATCAGTGAGGTCATATGATACATGTCTTTCTCTGTTTGACTTATTTCGCTCAGCATAATACCCTCCAGTTCCATCCATGTCATTGCAAATGGCAAGATCTCATTCCTTTTGATGGCTGCATAATATTCCATTGTGTATATATATATATATATATATATATATATATATATATATATACCAAGTCTTCTTGATCCATTCATCTGTTGATGGACATCTTGGCTCTTTCCACAGTTTGGCTATTGTGGACATTGCTATAGCATTGATTCTTGGTGTTATTACCCTGGTAACTAGGCATCCAGGCACACAGTGTACAGCAGTGCTAATCTAAAACAAGAGGTGAGTCGACAGCAGCCTTCCTTATAGGCCTGCTTCTCACTCCGAGTTACGTTTAGGTTCCATTTCTCATGCTTTCACAAAAACACACAATAGATGAAGTTCACGCTCAGGAAGGGCGATCTTTGCTGAGGCACGGGTTCTCTACAGTTTTGTTCCTTTGCATTGGGTGGATGACACTTAGGACTACACGCACATAGGGGAGAGCCGATCTCGTTTCCCGAAACAAGAGTTGAGTCGATAGGTGCCTTCTGCCCATGCTTATTTCTCCCTCCGAATTCTGCTGGGACTCATTCCCCAGGTTTGCCTTCAAGCAGAGTTGACAATGCTGCCACAGTGTGGAGAGGTGAATGAGCTGAAGCTGGGCTTCTTTACCGGCTTCTTTGTGCCAAATCAGTGTGGAGCACTTAGCATTCCTATGCACACATGGAGCAGTAGTGTTAGCTTCAGGTAACAGGAGCTGAGTCGAGAGGTGCCTTCTGGCCTGGACTTCTGCTCCCCCGATTTTACGAAACGGAACCCGTCCCCAGGCTCTCACCCGCAGTACACCCTAACCTGCTTCCTCCCACACAGAGGTCGACGGTCGCTAAAGCACGGTTTCTCTAGTGTTGTTTCTCCGAGTTAGAACGCCAGTGATTAGACTTCCATGCCAAAGTGGGGCCACAGTGCTTACTTCATGAAACAAGTGGGGAGTCGTGTTCTGCCTTCTGCTGGGGCCCGAGTCTCACACGGAAAATGGTTTGCGACTCCCTTGCAGTTCTCTCACGCATGCACTCAGCAAATTGCTTCCAGCCTCAGGCATGCCTATTTTCACTGAAGCAGGAATTCTCTACAGAGTTGTTCCTTCGACTTAGGTGGTTGGCTTTAGGCCTGCAGGCACACACGGGGCAACGATACTAGCTTCGGAAACAAGAGGTGAGTTGACAGCTGTCTTCTGTACCGGCCTGTTTCTCTCTTGATTTTACCTATGGAACCCGTCCCCAGGCTCTCACCCACAGTGCAGCATAAACTGCTTCCTCCCCCAGAGAGGTCGACGGTAGCTAAAGCACGGTTTCTTCTTCTTTTTTTTTAAAGGTTTAATTTATTTATTTGACAGAGAGAGACACAGCGAGAGAGGGAACACAAGCAGGGGAAGTGGGAGAGGGAGAAGCAGGCCTCCCGCCGAGCAGGGAGCCCGATGCGGGGCTCGATCCCAGGACCCTGGGATCATGAACTGAGCTGAAGGCAGACGCTTAACCATCTGAGCCACCCAGGCGCCCCTAAAGCACAGTTTCTGTACACTGTTGTTTCTTTGAGTTGGAACGCAAGCGATTAGACTTCCATGCAAAATGGGGCCGCAGTGCTAGCTTGCTGAAACAAGTGGGGAGTCGTGTGCTGCCTTCTGCAGCGGCCTGAGGCTCCCTCGGAATTAGGTTTGGGACTCCTTTGCAGGGCTCTCACTCACGCACACAACAAAATGCTTCCAACCTCAGGAGCGGCTGTTTCAGCCGAAGCACGGCTTCTCTACCGAGTTTTTCCTTCTACTTAGGTGGCTGACGTTAAGCCTGAACGCACACCCGGGGCAACGGTACCAGCCCCATAAGCATGATGTGAGTTGAGAGCTTCCTTGTGTACCGGCCTGTCTCTCCCCCGATTTTACGAAATGGAACCCGTCCCCAGGCTCTCACCCACAGTACACCCTATACTGCTTCCTCCCACAGAGGTCGACGGTAGCTAAAGCACGGTTTCTCTACAGTGTTGTTTCTCCGAGTTACAACGCTAGCGATTAGACTTCCATGCAAAAGTGGGGCCGCAGTGCTAACTTCATGAAACAAGTGGGGAGGCGTGTCCTCCCTTCTCCCGGGGCCTGAGTCTCACACGGAAAATGGTTTGGGACTCCATTGCACTTCTCTCACGCAGGCACACAGCAAAATGCTTCCAGCCTCAGGAATGCCTATGTTCGCTGAAGCAGGAATTCTCTACAGAGTTGTTCCTTCGACTTAGGTGCTTGGCTTTAGGCCTGCAGGCACACCCGGGGCAACTGCACTAGCCTCGTAAACAAGAGATGAGTTGACAGCTGCCTTCTGCACTGGCCTGTCTCTTCCTCGATTTTACCTATGGAACCTGTCCCCAGGCTCTCACCCACAGTGCAGCATAAACTGCTTTCTCACACAGAGTGGTTGACGGTAGCTAAAGCACGCTTTCTCTACACTGTTGTTTCTTCGAGTTTGAACGCTAGCGATTAGACTTCCAGGCAAAAGTGGGGCTGCAGTGCTAGCTTGATGAAACACATGGCGAGTCGTGTTATGCCTTCTGCTGGGGCCTGAGTCTCACTCGCAAAAAGCTTTGGACTCCCTTGCAGGGCTCTCACGCACGCACACAACAAAATGCTTCCACCCTCTGGAGTGGCTGTTTTAGCTGAAGCATGGATTCTCTACCAAGTTTTTCCTTCGAGTTAGGTGGTTGTCTTTAAGCCTGCACGCACACCCGGGGCAACGGTACTAGCCCCATAACCATGGTATGAGCGGAGAGCTGCCTTGTGTACCGGCCTGTCCCTCCCCCGATTTTCCGATATGGAACCCGTCCTCAGGCTCTCACCCACAGTACACCCTAAACTGCTTCCTCCCACACAGAGGTCGACGGTACCTAAAGCACGGTTTCTCTAGTGTTGTTTCTCCGAGTTAGAATGCTAGCGATTAGACTTCCATGCAAAAGTGGGGCCGCAGTGCTAGCTTCATGAAACAAGTGGGGAGTCGTGTTCTGCTTTCTTCCGGGGCCTGAGTCTCACACAGAAAATGGTTTGGGATTCAGCTGCAGGGTGCTCACCCTTGCACACAGCAAAATGCATCCACCCTCAGGCATGGCTCTTCTAGCCGAAGCAGGTATTCTCTAAAGAGTGGTTCCCTTGAGTTAGGTGGTTGGCTTTAGGCCTGCAGGCACCCCCGGGGCAAGGGTACTAGCATCAGAAGCAAGAGGTGAGTTGAGAGCTCCCTTCCACACCGGCCTGTTTCTCACTCCATTTCACGTGTGGGACCCTTTCCCGGTCTCTCATACAGGAGCACTGTAAAATTCCTCCGTCTTCAGGAGCGGCAATGTTACATAAAGGGCAGTAACTATACACCATTGCTTCGTGGCCTTAGTAGCCTGGTAGGCGAATGAGCTGCAGCTGGGATTCTTTACAGGCTTGTCCCTTCCAAGGCAGTGTTGAGCACAGAGCATTCCAAGCACACATGGAGCAGTAGTGTTAGCTTCAGGTAGCAAGATCTGAGTCCAGAGGTGCCTTCTGCCTGGAACGATTTCTCCCTCGGTTTCACGTATGGAAACCGTTCCCCAGGCTCCCACCCACGGTACCCTTATACTGCTTCCTCCGCCTGGAGGTCGACAGTAACTAAAGCACGATTTCTCTACACTGTTGTTTCTTTGAGTTAGAACGCTAGTGATGAGACTTCCATGCAAAAGTGGGGCCGCAGTGCTAGCTTGATGAAACACATGGGGAGTCGTGTTCTGCCTTCTGCTGGGGCCTGAGTCTCACTCGCAAAAAGCTTTGGACTCCCTTGCAGGGCTCTCATGGACGCACACAACAAAATGCTTCCACCCTCAGGAGCAGCTGTTTTAGCTGAAGCATGGATTCTCCACCGAGTTTTTCCTTCGAGTTAGGCGGTTTTCATTAAGCCTGCACACACACCCGGGGCAACGGTACTAGCCCCATCACCATGGTGTGAGTTGAGAGCTGCCTTCTCTCCGGCCTGTCTCTCCCTCCATTTTACGAAACGGAACCCGTCCCCAGGCTCTCACCCACAGTACACCCTAAACTGCTTCCTCCCACACAGAGGTCGTCGGTAGCTAAAGCACGGTTTCTCTTCAGTGTTGTTTCTCCGAGTTAGAACGCTTGCTATTAATGTCCACAATAGCCAAACTGTGGAAAGAGCCAAGATGTCCATCAACAGATGAATGGATAAAGAAGAGGTGGTGTATATATATATATATATATATATATATATATATATATATACAATGGAATATTATGCAGCCATCAAAAGGCATGAGATCTTGCCATTTGCAAGACGTGGATGGAACTGGAGGGTATTATGCTGAGCGAAATAAGTCAAAGAGAGAAAGACATGTATCATATGACCTCACTGATATGAGGAATTCTTAATCTCAGGAAACAAACTGAGGGTTGCTGGAGTGGGGGTTGGGGTGGGAGGGATGGGGTGACTGGGTGATGGTCACTGGGGAGGGTATGTTCTCTGGTAAGCGCTGTGAATTGTGCAAGACTGTTGAATCTCAGATCTGTACCTCTGAAACAAATAATGCAATATATGTTAAGAAAGAAAAAAAGAAGAAGAAGAATGTAGCAGGAGGGGAAGAATGAAGGGGGAGAAATCGGAGGGGGAGAAGAACCATGAGAGACGATGGACTCTGAAAAACAAACTGAGGGTTCTAGAGGGGAGGGGGGTGGGAGGATGGGTTAGCCTGATGATGGGTATTGAGGAGGGCACGTTCTGCATGGAGCACTGGGTGTTATGCACAAACAATGAATAATGGAACACTATATCTAAAACTACTGATGTAATGTACGGGGATTAACATAACAATAAAAAAATTTAATAAAAAAAAAAGAACGCTTGCTATTAGACTTCCATGCAGAAGTGGGGCCGCAGTGCTAGCCTCAGGAAACAAGTGGGGAGTCGTGTTCTGCCTTCTGCCGGGGCCTGAATCCCACACGGAAAATGGTTCTGGACTCACTTGCAGTGCACTCACGCATGCACACAGCAAAATGCGTCCACCCTCCGGCATGGCTACTTTAGCCGAAGCAGGAATTCTCTACAGAGTTGTTCCTTTCAGTTAGGTGGTTGGCTTTAGGCCTGCGGGCACACCCAGGGCAAGGGTACCAGCCTCATAAACAAGAGGTGAGTTGAGAGCTGCCTTCCCCACCGGCCTGTTTCTCACTCCATTTCACGTATGGGACCCTTTGCCCGGGCTCTCATACATGAGCACTGTCAAATTCCTCCTGCCTCAGGAACGGCAATGTTAACTCAAGCGCAGTAAATCTATAGCATTGATTCTTGGTGTTAGTAGCCTGGTAACTAGGCATCCAGGCACACAGGGTAGAGCAGTGCTAATCTCCTCAAACAAGAGGTGAGTCGACAGCAGCCTTCCTTCCAGGCCTGCTTCTCACTCCGAGTTACGTTTAGGTTCCATTTCTCATGCTTTCACAAAAACACACAATAGATGAAGTGCACGCTCAGGAAGGGTGATCTTTGCTGAGGCACGGGTCCTCTGCACTTTTGTTCCTTTGCGTTGGGTGGATGGCACTTAGTACTACACGCACACACGGGAGAGCCGATCTAGTTTCCCGAAACAAGAGTTGAGTCGATAGCTGCCTCCTGCCCATGCTTATTTCTCCCTCGGAATTCTGCTGGGACTCATTCCCCAGGTTTGCACCTCAAGCAGAGTCGAAAATGCTGCCACCCTGTGGAGAGGTCTGTCAGATATAAATTTTACTGTCACAGAATCAAAACATAATTCCAAATAAATAAATAACCCCAGTTTATATCAAAGTATTTTCAAAATTAAGCCTTAAAGACCTCAATTTTAAAACAATGACCTTAAAATAAGAGTAAAATTTTTCAGTGACTATACTTCATCTTTGATTTTCGAAAACTTGAAAGGCTCACAAGCACTGGCCAAGCTTGTCTATGCACCAAACTTCCATTTCTTGACATTTTGTTAACATTGTTAACATAGGATTTAAAATTCCTAAACCATAACTGAATTTTAGGAACAAAAGCACTGAAATTCAAAAAAAAAAAAAATGCTTTTCAGAAATTTTAACAGAGAACTCTTCTTAATCATTACTATAAATAGGAATTCTTTTGACAGAAAAATAATTTTATTTTTAGACCTTTAATATCAATTTTTTAATTGATCAGGTTAAAAGAATTCTCCAGGAAAAAAATATAATTATACCTAGGTTTTTATTTCTATGCTCAACAGTGTCAGGCTAAAACATCTCTAAGAAATGGTAGCTTTAAAGTATACTAAACAAAACTCGAAAAAGCAAATCCACTACAAAGGCATACTTGCTGCCAACATTTTTCCATATGACCTGCAAGTATCTATAGGGCAAAAGGGAACAGAGAGGATGACTACTGTTGGTCAATTTCATTTCAGTATTTAGGGTAATGAAGTTTAAATGTCACTTCATACTGAGAGGCTGAAGAATTCCAATTAGCACAAAAGCTAATGTTATATAAAAGAACAGTAGTTCACATGATTCAACCAATACATTGTAATACCAGTCTCCCATCCTCCTCCTCTCTCACCACCAGTGGGATGGAAAAATGTCTACATTCCTGCTAAGTTCCAAAGGTCAGGTTTGTATCTTCCAGAGAGCAGCCTTCTTTTTTAGAAAAAAACTGAATTACTATGAAGAAACATTCATTAATTTACCTGAAACTATTTAACACCTGGTTAAAACATGAAAATTAAATTGTCTGACCAATCAGCATAAATTACCATGCATTTACTTAACTGAAACTGCCCAGTATATGTTTAATGCATGTTCACACTTTATCTTGCCATTAATAATCTTAACAATATTAATCTAAAGATTCAAGGATCACACTCCTGTTCAATCTTTCCATGCTATTTTCACGAGATCCATTCATCCTTCCATCCATTCACCCTTTCACGTATTCAGAAAACATTCACTGAAGGCCTCTCATGTGCCAACCACTACACTAGATGCTGGGGACAGAGTGGTGAAGAGGACACAAAGTTTTTGCCTTCATGGAGCTTCACGCTCATTAGAGAAAGAGCAAATAAGTAAGTACATAAAATAATTACAGATTACAGTTAAGTGTTGTGCAGGAAATAAGACTCTAGGAGGCAAATAAGAGGCAGCCGATATTAAATTAGGTGGTAAGGGAAAGTGAAAGAGGATGTGACATTTAAACAGAAAAGAGAAGGAGCTAGCATGAGAAAAACATTTCAGATAGCTTGGGCAGAAAGCACAAAGACAAAACAGAGATTGGCACTTACGAGGAACCAACAAAAAGTATGAATGGAGCATAGTGAGCTGCAGGGAAGGCTAATTCATACGAATATTTACTCAGGGATATGATTTAACATGTGGTATAACTGAGCTGTTAGGATAATGAGGTGCACTGTCAAAGTATTTTACTATATTTGTAGCGTAAATTCCTCACCTACAGGTCTCCAAATAATTTTACATTCATGGACAATATTCCAATTTATACATAAATTGCCAAGTTTATAGGACTGGTACACATTTTGATACAATGACTAGATGTTTTCCTTCCTCAGTAATTCTCCTTTTCTCATATAATTTTTTTTTAAATATCACTTGCCCTCTTTCCAAACTTTCTCAAATACCTCCGATTTAATCAGAATAGTTCTCTTAGTTCCCCTCCTGAAGTCTCCCCTTAAATCAGAATTACGTCCATTTGGAGGGCGTAACTCCTGCCTGGGAGCTGGCAGATCTTGAGGGCTGCCAGCAACATTGCTGCCCGCCCCCCCGCCATTGTACAAGTGGGGCAGGAAATCAGATTTGGAAGGAGTGTTTCAGAAACCACTGCACAAATGAAAAAATACTGCTTTAACCTCTGCTCATATCTTCAGGGACTCTAAGGTAAGTGTTAGCTTGGGTATATGCCACCATCAATATTAGACCACAGGCATTCACATTCAGAAGCGAAATGTGATACAGTCCCTCTTCCTCAGAGTGACTGCTGGGAGGCTGTCTTTTGGGGGTGCTGTACAACTTCCCATCACCAACTGAGTGGGGATCAGATATTATAAAGGAAGAACATAAACTTTTTAAAGCATCAGGATTGTGACAGACAAAACTAGAGAATTTGTGGCAGGTGGTGCCACCTGCACCAGACTAACTGCAATGAAAATGACTTCCTCCCCAGAGGTGGTGGTGATGGAGGATGGAAGGACGGCAGGCACAGAACGGGGGACGGGTGTGAGCAGAGACATTCTAGTACACAAATATACTAGGGAGGGAGGAATTTCTGCCAGTGGGCACAGCTAACTTCCTTCATGTAGAGTAACTGTTGAACATGCTCCAGTAACCTCCATGCCTTCAAAAATGTAACAGCTTTACAAGTCCAACACCAAATGCCACTGTATCAGATTGCGCACAGGGTATGTGTATGACTGCTGATCCACTAGTAGACAGCATACCCCAGGGACCTTGTTCTAGCACGCATTCTAATGAGAACACATTACAACATATAAATTTTAATAACTTTATTTTTCTGTCTTTTTTGCTGTTGTTGCTTCACCTTCTCTTCTACTTTAAAAGTTTTACACTGATTTTTTTATACAATTTTATTTATTTGAGACAGAAAGAGAGAACATGAGCAGGGGAGGGGGCAGAGGGAGAGGAAGGGCAAGAAGCAGACTCCCCCTGAGCAGGGAGCCCGAAACGGGGCTTGATCCCAGGACCCTGGGATCATGACCTGAGCTGAAGGCAGACACTTAACCGACTGAGTCACACAGGCACCCCTTCACTAACTTTTAAATAAGCGAATTTTAAAATTAATTAACCAAGGATCTGGTAAATGAATACTAAAAGCTAAATTGTTATCTATTTTTCACAAATTTCTCATTCTTCAAGTCAAATGCAAAGAATGATAGCAATTACTGTCTATTTTTCCATTTACTTTGAAATCGTGCCTTAATTCAAAAGTTATTTCTATATGGGGCACGCCTGGGTGGCTCAGCCAGTTGAGTGTCTGACTTTGGCTCAGATCATGATCTCAGGTCCTGGATTAAGCCCAGCATCTGGCTCTGTGCTCAGTGGGGAGTCTACTTGTCCCTCTCCCTCTGCCCCTCCCCCCACTCATGTTTTTTCTCTCTCTCAAATAAATACAATCTTTATAAAGTTATTTCTATATATATTCCCCATGGCTAACAGTGATACTTTTATATACTTACTTTAATGCAATAAGAGATGCAATTATCTTCATAGTGTTTGCAACACCTATGCCTTGGTCCATGCTTACATCTGAAATAAGACAAAAATAATAAATGATGTGTATGTGTGTAGATGTGCTTAACACTCTCTAACCAAAAAAGCAGAAAACAATACCTACTTGTTTCTAAATGCATGCATCTTTTGGTTTCTTAGGACATAAAAAAGCAAAGATAACAGATTTTTTTTTCTTTTCAGTTCACCATTTGACACAGTGCATAAAATATGTGACTGCAGTCAAAATACTTAAATGCAGAACAGAAAAAACATTGGTAAATATTTGTGACTAAATATGAAAAATATGTAATATATTATCTCTATACTCTGCCAAATCTTTTGGAAGCTTTAAGTTGCTTACTGTAGAGTATAACGGTCATAAGTCACCCATGAAGTCAGTACTTGAGCAACAATCATAACGAGAAAGTGCTCAGGTTACAGGAATTTATACTTAATTATATTTGAGAGAAAACATCTGGAAAAGAAACATGATACGGTATTAGAATTCAAAATTCAGTTTTTAAAATAAATAGAGTAATAGATCATGTGGGAATTCAAAAGTAGGTTATTTGTGATTTAAATGCAAACCACTTGGTCCTCTGGTGTTTAGTAAATGTTTCTGCTGGGGGGGCTACTGTTCAAGACACATAGATTTTTAATTATTTGGTATGCTGACTCCAGGACTATATTGAGGCGTAAAAAAGTAAGTAAAATATCTAACAGGGGTCTGGCTCTCCCCCTTTCTCTATGAAGTGTTCATGTTCCAAAATGAGTAGTCTTTGTAATTCTTGCAGACTGCAGTTAATTAATTATCTCATGGTTGGAACACATTAAGTTTCTTGTTTGTAACAATAATGTGTAGAGTGATATTCTGGCTCCACACCTCTTTAATTCCATTTGCAAACTGATTAGCAAAACCCTTTCGGAAATCCAATTCTGCACCACAGCTGGCATATACGTGTAGCCCTTCACAGACAAGGGGGACGGCAGGGATTCCTGCTGCCCGTAGCCCTTATGTCATCAGGATGATGGGACATATCTGGCCATGTGAAGTTGAGGGATTAAAGCTGGGACCTAAGAGAGGTAAATCAGAGAGGGGTGGCCATGTGTAAACCATCACTCTTCATACTTCTAAGTGTCCTCTTCAAAGGCATTCCTCAGCCAGTGCTACTGGAACTACACAGAAATCGTTAAACTCTCTTTGCTAGTGAAGTTCAATTCTGGTATCAGCTATACTGTCATTTAATCTTCCCTCAGTCTGTTATTAAAACTTCTCAAAACCTGGACTCCCCATCTCCTGTCTTATCTGCTCTGCTTATGTATTACCCTGCATCTGCTTCCACAGCAGTGGACTCACGGAGGCAAGTCTGACAAGTTCTGCCATGACCTGATTAGTTCTGATACCCAAGGCATGATTCACCCACATAGTACATTCTCTGCATTCCCGTCTCCGCATTCCCCTCTGATTCATGGTGACATGATTTCCATGAATAGGGATTCCTTGTCTCTTTTCTTCACTCAGGTGATCAGTAACTATTTTGAACTTGCTTAAGAATTAAGAAGTTCATTACCAATCTCACTAGTGGCTATTTACCCAAAAATTACAAAACACTAATTCAAACGGACATATGCATCTCTATGTTTATTGCAACATTATTTACAATAGCCAAATTATGGAAGCAGCCCATTTCAATCAATGAATGGATAAAGAAGAGGTGGTATACACACACACACACACACACACACACACACACACACACACACACAGTAATATTCAACCGTATTACTCATATGTGGAATTTAGGAAACAAATGAGCAAAGGGAAAAAAAAGAGAGAGAAACTAATCAAGAAACAGACTCTTAACTACAGAGAACAAACTGCTGATTATCAGAGGGGAGGTAGTTAGGGATATGGGTGAAACAGGTGATGGGGATTAAGGAGTGCACTTATCATGATAAAAAAAAAGGATATACATAAATTTTTTTAAAAAGTTTACTACCACAATTATTCCTGCCATCTGTTATTCCTTCCCTCCCTCTTACCTTCTGTATGTGCTGTATACTAAAATGAAGACAAAGTCTTTAAATACAGTAAAAATTTTGAGCACCTACTCTGTGCTCATGTACGTGAGGCAACTCACATGTTATTTCATTTAATGGACGCAACACTCCATAACAGAGATCATTAACCCAAGTTAACAAATGAGGACTTTAGGGTCCAGAGTGGTTAAATCACTTGCCCAAAGTCACAAAGCCAGCAGGGGTGAAATGAGAGTCTAAGGTCTGATGTATTGGCTTCAGCTTCCCATAACTGATCCCTAACTTTCTATATTGGCTATTCATTCAACACTCTCTAAAATATCACTACAAAGATTATTTTTATTAACTGATGTTCTAATTTTAAATCACTAAATTTTCTATTAATTATAGATGTATTTTAATATTATATAGAAGTATAATTCCTATACTTGAAATAGCCCAGTGATGGGTATTAAGGAGGGCACATATTGCGTGGAGCTCTGGATGTTATACGAAAACAATGGATCGTGGATCACTACATCAAAAACTAATGATGTATTGTATGGTGACTAACATAACAACAACAAAAAAAGGACAAAGTTAAAAAAAAAACCAAAAAAAACAAATACTATTTGTATGAAATTCAGACTTCTTTGTATAATATACAAATAAAGATGTTTTATTCCATTTCCAAAGCCCTGAAAATTTCTACTCTTACAAAAAACATTTATGTAAGGTTTGCTCCTTATTATTCCTCTATCTTCTTGAATGTGCCCCAGAACTTTTCTTTCTCCTTTCCACATTTGGAATATTTGATTAGCACATATTAACCTGTTTCCTAAAGTTCCCCATTCTAGCCTCCTACAACTGTGTCTAGTTTGACATAGAAAACTATTACAAGTTCATATAAATCTATTCTAAAGGCATATGTTGGTCTATAGTCCAGACAAAAATAATAAATAACACTGACTTGCCATTATGTGCCTTTTATAAAACTCTATGCACGTGTTTCTGGTAAAAAAAAAAAAAGATAGATATGATATATATGTATATCATTACTGAAAAGAAAATAAAACACCTTGGCAAAGTACAAATATCATATAAAACAGTAACACAGTGTGCTAAATATCAAGATAAAAAACTTACACTGAATCCACAAGTTTCCTGATTAGAGCAATTATATTCAATCTTCTTGGCTTTTCTTCATGTTTCTCTGTCTTTTGTTCCACTTTTGCATATGCTGCTTCTGGTGAATAAGAATGTGTGGGAATTTCTTCCTTCCCTACAATAAACCTAAAGAAAAGAGCACAATGTGAGGCATTTTCACCTTTAAAAAATAAAAGGAAAAAGACAATAAGGAAAAAAACCCATCCTGATTCTGTTAATATACAAATACATTTTGGAGAGTACCTTATCATTTGAAATAATGTTTTTCAAAATTTAAATAAAATCTTATCCTTTATAAGAAAATGCTGACAGCCATTTCTTTAATAATGCAATAAATTCTTCTATTAAGTTTTCTATTTTAGTTCCAGCATAGTTAACATACAGTGTTATATTAGTTTCAGGTGCATAATACACTGACTCAACATTATTCAGTGTTTATCAAGATAAGTGTAATCTCCTTCACCTATTTCACCCATCCCCCACCCACCTACCCTCTGGTAACCATCAGTGTGTTCTCTGTAGTTAAGAGTCTATTTCTTCGTTTGTCTCTCTCTCTCATTTTTTTTCCTTTGCTCATTTGTTTTGTTTCCTAAATTCCACATATGAGTAAAATAATACGGTATTTGTCCTTCTCTAGCTGGCTTATTTTGCTTAGCATTATACTCTTTAGCTCATCCATGTTGTTGCAAATGGCAAGATTTTATTCTTTTTTGTGGCTCAATATTCCATTGTGTGTATATGTGTATGTGTGTGTGTGTGTATAAAACCTCTTCTTTATCCTATTGATGGACACTTGGGCTGCTTCCATAATTTAGCTATTGTAAATAATGCTGCAATAACCAGAGGGTACACGTAGTGTCTCTGTGAATTAGTGTTTCTGTATTTTTTGGGTAAATACCCAGTACTGTGAGTACTAGGTTGTAGGGTAGTTCCATTTTCAACTTTCTGGGGAATCCCCATACTGTTTTCCAGCATGGCTGCATCAGTTTGCATTCCCACAAATCGTGCAAGAGGGTTCCTATTTCTCCACATCCTTGCCAACACCTGTTGTTTCCTGTGTTGTTGATTTTAGCCATTCTGCCAGGTGTGAGGTGATAGCTCATTGCAGTTTTGCTTTGCAGTTCCCTGATGATCACTGATGGTGAGTATCTTTTCATGTGTCCGTTGGACATCTGGATGTCTTCTTTGGAGAAATGTTCGTTCATCTTGTCTGCTCATTTTTAAATTGAATTAGTTGTTTTTCAGGCATCGAGTTATCGAAGTTCTTTATAATTCTGGATACTAACCCTTTATCAGATATGTCATTTGCAAATATCTTTTCCCATCCCATAGGCCGTCTTTTAGTTTTGTTGATTATTACCTTTGCTGTGCAGAAGCTTTTTATTTGATGTAGTCCCAATAGTTATATTTTTGCTTTTGCTTCCCTTGCCTCAGGAGACATCTCTAGAAAAAAGTTGCTATGTCCGATATCAGAGAAGTTACTGCCTGTGCTCTCTTCTAGGATTTTTACGGTTTTATGTCTCACATTTAGGTCCTTAATCCATTTGGAATTTAGCTTTGTGTATGGTGTAAGCCAGTGGGCCAGTTTCATTCTTTTGCATGTTGCTGTCCACTTTTCTCAACACCATTTGTTGAAGAGGCTGTCTTTTTCCCACTGGATATTCTTTCCTGCTTTGTCGAAGATTAACTGACCATATAATTGTGAGTTTACCTCTGGTTTTCTATTCTGTTCCATTGATCTATGTGCCTATTTTTGTGCTGGTACCATGCTTGTTTTGATTACTAAAGCTTTGTAGTATAAGTTGAAGTCTGGAATTGTGACATCTCCAACTTTGCTTTTCTTTTTCAAAATTGCTCTGGCTATTCGGGGTCTTTGTGGTTCCATACAAATTTTAGGATTCTTTGTTCCAGTTCTGTGAAAAATGTTGGTATTTTGATAGGGATAACATTAAATCTGTAGATTGTATACATTTGTGTAGTATGGACACTTTTACAATATTTGTTCTTCCAATCCATGAGCACAGATTATCTTTCCACTTGTTTGTGTAGAAACAGCAACATCTTTTATCAATGTTTATAAATATTGTTTATAAATATATAAACTATATATAATATATATATATAAAATATAAACTATAAAACATTGATAAAAGATAATTTATATATTTTTACACAAGTCTTTCACCTCCTTGGTTAAGTTTATTCCTAGATATTTTATTACCTTTGGTGCAATTGTAAATGGAATTGCTTTCTTAATTTCTCTTTCTGTTGCTTATTAGTATATAAAAATACCATGAATTTCTATATGTTGATTTGGTATCATGCAATCTTACTGAATTCAATAGTTCTAATAGCTTTTTGGTGGAGTCTTTAAGGTTTTCCATATATAGTATCATGTCATCTGCACATAGAAAAAGTTTTACTTCTTCCTTCCTCTTTTCTGATCACTGTGGCTAGGACTTCCAGTACTACGTTAAATATGAGTGGTGAGAGTGGACATCCTTGTCTTGTTCCTGACCTTAGGGGAAATGCTCTCGGTTTTTCACCATTGAATATTATGTTAGCTGTGGGTTTTTCATTTATGGCTTTTATTATGTTGAGGTGTTCCCTCTAATCCCACTTTGCTGAGCGTTTTTATCATGAATGGATGTTTTATATTCTAAAATGCTTTTTCTGCATCCATTAAAATGATCATTTGGTTTTTATTCCTTCTTTTATTGATGTGATGAATCACATTGATTGACTTGTGAATACTGAACCACCCTTGCACCCCAGGAATAAATTCCACTTGATTCTGGTGAATGAATTTTTAATGTATTGTTGGGTTCAGTTTGCTAGTATTTTGTTGAAAATTTTTGCATCTATGTTCAGAAAGAGATATTGGCCTGTATTTCTCTTTTTTTGTAGTGTCTTTATCTAGCTTTGGTATCAGGGTAATGTTGGCTTCATAGAATAAATTAAGAAGTTTTCCTTTTCTATTTTTTGGAATAGTTTGAGAACAGGTGTTAACTCTTCTTTAAATGTTTGGTAAATCCCCTTGTGAAACCATCTGGTCCTGGACTTTTGTTTGCTGGGACATAGGTTAACATTCTCCTACAATCTTTTTGATTTCTGTGCTTCGGTTGTTACTTCTCCCCTTTCATTTCTAATTTTATTTACTTGAGTCCTCTCTCTCTTTTTATGAATCTGGCTAAAGGCTTATGATTTTGTTGATTTTTCAAGGAACTGGCTCCTGGTTTCACTGATTTGTTCTATTGTTTTTTTAGTTTCTACTTTATTTCTGCTCTAATCTTTATTATTTCCTACCTTCTACTGGCTTGTGGCTTTGTTTGTTGTTCTTTCTCTAGTTCCTTTAGATGTAAGGTTAGATTGGTTGTTTATTTAGGATTTTTCTTGCTTCTTTGAGGTAGGCCTATATTGCTATAAACTTCCCTCTTAGAACAGCTTTTGCTATATCCCAGATTTTGGACTATTGTGTTTGCATTTTCATTTCTCTCCATGTATTTTTTATTTCCTCTTTGATTTCTTGATTTACTCATTCATTGTTTAGTAGTATGTTATTTAACCTCCATGTATTTATGTGCTTTCCATGTTTTTTCTTGTGCTTGATTTCTAGTTTCATACCATTGTGGTCAGAAAAGATGTATTTTTTTTTTTTTTAAAGATTTTATTTATTTATTTGAGAGAGAGAGCACATGAGAGGGGGGAGGGTCAGAGGGAGAAGCAGACTCCCTGCTGAGCAGGGAGCCCGATGCGGGACTCGATCCTGGGACTCCAGGATCATGACCTGAGCCGAAGGCAGTCGCTTAACCAACTGAGCCACCCAGGCGCCCAAGATGTATTTTTATAACTTCAATTTTTCTGAATTTGTTGAGACTTGTTTTGTGGCCTAATATGTGATCTATTCTGGAGAATGCTCCATGTACATTTGAAAAGAATGTGTATTCTGCTGTCTTAGGATGGAATGTTCTGACTATATCTGTTAGATCCATCTGGGCCAATATGTCATTCAAAACCACTGTTTCTTTGTTGATTTTGTTTGAATGATCTGTCTATTGATGTAAGTGAAGTGTTGAAGTACCCTACTATTATTGTATTACTATTGATCATTTTCTTTATGTTTGTTATTAACTGCTTTATGTATTTATTTGGGTGCTCCCAAGTTGGATTCATAAATATTTACAATTTTTATATCTTCTTGTTGGATTGTATTGTTTATGATCATACAGTGTCCTTTGTCCCTTTTTACAGTCCTTGTATGAAAGTCTATTTTGTCGATATAACTTGCTACTCAGGCTACCTTTTCACTTCCATTTGCATGATAGATGTTTCTCTATCCCTTCACTTTCAGTCTGCATATGTCCTTAGGTCTGAAATGAGTCTCTGGCAGGCAGCATGTAGATGGGTCTTGCTTTTTTATCCATTCTGTCATCATGTGCCATGATTGGAGCATTTAGTCCATGTACATTCAAAGTAATTATTGATATGTATGTATTTATTGCCATTTTGTTACTTGACTTATGGTTATTTTGATAGTTCCTCTCTGTTCCTTTCTTCTCTTGCTCTCTTCTTTCATGATTTGTTGGCTTTCTTTAGCAAAATATTTGGATTCCTTATTGTTTTTTTAAATTTATTACTGTTTTTTAAAAATTTTTTTTATTGTTATGTTAATCCCCATACATTACATCATTAGTTTTAGATATAGTGTTCCATGATTCATTGTTTGTGCATAACACCCAGTGCTCCATGCAGAACGTGCCCTCCTCAATACCCATCACCAGGCTAACCCATCCTCCCACCCCCCTCCCCTCTAGAACCCTCAGTTTGTTTTTCAGAGTCCATCGTCTCTCAGGGTTCTTCTCCCCCTCCGATTTCTCCCCCTTCATTCTTCCCCTCCTGCTACATTTTTCTTCTTTTTTTCTTTCTTAACATATATTGCATTATTTGTTTCAGAGGTACAGATCTGAGATTCAACAGTCTTGCACAATTCACAGCGCTTACCAGAACACATACCCTCCCCAGTGTCCATCACCCAGTCATCCCCATCCCTCCCACCCCACCCCCCACGCCAGCAACCCTCAGTTTGTTTCCTGAGATTAAGAATTCCTCATATCAGTGAGGTCATATGATACATGTCTTTCTCTCTTTGACTTATTTCGCTCAGCATAATACCCTCCAGTTCCATCCACGTCGTTGCAAATGGCAAGATCTCATTCAATTTATTACTGTTTTTGACTTGTAGTTACCGTTAGGTTTATATATAACATCTTCCGCATATAGCACTCTATGTTCAGCTAATGGTTGCTTAATTTTACTCCTCTCCTCTCCACATTTCAGATATTTGGTATCATATTTTACATCTTTTTATTTTGTGCTTCTCTTGACTGATTTTTATAGATATAGTTATTTTTTTGTTGTTTTTGTACTTCCTGTTTTTTCTTACTCTTACTTATGATTTTTGTTTTCCTCTTACAAAGCCCCCCTTAGCATTTCTTGTAGGGCTGGTTTAGTGGTCATGAATTCTTTTAACTTTTGTTTGTCTGGGAAATTCCTTCTAATCTGAATGACGGCCTTGCTGGATAGAATATTCTTGGCTTCCAATTTTTCCCTTTGAGCACTTTCAATATATCATACCAGTCCCTTCTGGTCTGCAACGTTTCTGCTGAAAAATCAGCTGATAGCCTTATGGGGTTTCCTGTATATGTAACCATCTTTTTTTTTTTTTTTACAATCTTTAAAATTCTTTCCTGGCGCACCTGGGTGGCTCGGTCGTTAAGTGTCAGCCTTTGGCTCAGGTCATGATCCCAGGATCCTGGGATTGAGCCCTGCATCGGGCTCCCTGCCTGGCGGGAAGCCTTCTTCTCCCTCTCCTACTCCCCCTGCTTGTGTTCCTGCTCTCGCTATCTCTCTCTGTGTGTCAAATAAATAAAATCTTTAAATAAAATAAAATAAAATTCTTCGTTTATCACTATTTTTTACCATTTTAATTACTATGTGTCTTGGTGTGTACCTCCTTAGGTTGAATCCTAACAGGGGGATTTCTGTGCCTCTGAATCAGGATCTCTGTTTCCCTCCCATGATGTGGGAAGTTTTCAGCTATTACTTCTTCAAATACATTTTCTGTCCCCCTTTCTCTCTTATGCTTGAGGGAGTCACTGAATTTTCTAAGTCTATTCTCATTATGTAGTATTTATTTGTCTCTCACCTGTTCAGCTTGATTGCTTTCCATTACTCTATCCTCCAGGTCACTTACAGGCTCCTCTGCTTCCTGTAGCCTACTGTTTATTTATTCCATCTATTGTATTTTTAATTTCATTTATCGAGTTCTTCACCTCTGATACGTTATTTTTTATCTCTCTCTCTTTTTTAAAGAGTTTATTTATTTATTTGTTTGACAGAGAGAGACACAGCAAGAGAGGGAACACAAGCAGGGGGAGTGGGAGAGGGAGAAGCAGGCTTCCTGCCAAGCAGGGAGCCCGATGCAGGGCTCGATCCCAGGACCCTGGGATCATGACCTGAGCTGAAGGCAGGCACTTAATGACTGAGCCATCCAGGCACCCATTTTTTATCTCTTTGTCAAGAGTTTCACTGATGTCCTCCACCCTTTTCTGAAGTCCACTATCTTTATGAGCATTACTTTAAATTCTTTATCAAACATCTTACTTTTTTCTGTTTCACTTAATCTCCTGCTGTGATTTTGTCCTGTTTTTTCATTTGGGACATATTCCTCTGTTTCCTCATTTTGTCTATCTGTGTCAGTTTCTCTTTGTTAGGAAAGTCAGCTACACCTTCTGCTCTTGAAAGTAATGGCTTCATGAAGAAGAGGTCCTGTACTGCTCTGCAGTATAGTGTCCCCTGTTCACCAGAACCTGGCACTTCAGGGGAATCTCCTGTTTGTGTTGCTTGTGTTGTGTCTGAGTCGCTTTTTCTTTCAGTCCAGACATCTTCATTGACTCTGTATCTGTTGTGGGCTTTGCTTGCTTTCTGTGGTGTTAGTGAGACACAGGCTGCGAGCTCTGAGAAGACATCAGGTGAGCTAAGGGCTGAGGTCAGCATGCTTGGAGTGTGCCAGTCCTCAGGAGAACACATGGGCAAGGCACACTGCTAGCAGGTTAGGTAGCAAGTGTCTGCGCAGTGCTGCCCACAGGTGGCCCTGTGTTTATGCTGGGCAGCAGGGGAGGAAAATGGTGCCTGCCACCTCCTTTGTTCCCAGAGAAGTCCCCTAACACACTCAAAATCAGTATAAACATATCTTCCTCTTGTTTGTCCCAGGCACTATGCAAACTGTCATTTCTATGTTGCCTCTCTATGGGCTGCTGTATCTTTAAAGGCAGGATCCAGCTATCACTCACTCTCCCATCTTGCCCGGTGCTGAGTCAGCTGACTTTTTAAGCTCCAGACTCCAAATCCTGTGATTTATACAAACTCATGGAATTCAGCCCCTCTGGTTTTCAATGCCAGATGTTATGGTTTGGGATCCCTAGTGTGAGAGACTGTTTTCTTTCCCCTCTCTACACCTGTAGCTTCCTCCCTCCTGTGGGCAGCTCCCAACCACTGTTTCTACCCTTGGTAACCTCTCAGATGCAGCTTTTTTTTCTTTAAAGAGTTCATTTATTTATTTGAGAGAGAAAAAGAGAGAGGGAAAGCACAGAGGGAGAATGAGAGGGAGAAGCAAACTCCCCACTGAGCAGAGAGCCCGACATGGCACTTGATCCCAGGACCCTGAGATCATGACCTGAGCTGAAGGCAGACACTTAACTGACTGAGCCACCCAGGCACCCCCTCAGATGCAGCTTCTTTACATTTAGTTGTGGAGTTTGTTCTGCCCATCTTTGGATTGCCCTCTAGCGTATTTACATCGATGTGAGTGATATCTAGTTGTCAACATGGGATGGGGTGAACTTAGGGTCCTGCTACTCCACCATCTTCCCAAGCTTCCCAACAATGCACGTATTTTAAAATCAAATTAACCAAGTAAAATACAGCATAACACTTTTATGATGCACCCTTTTAACTTAAGTTACCACTTTTTAAAGATATTACACACCTTGAAGTTTTTTCAAACAAAAAAGCAGGTGAAATATTTACTTGGGTCTACTAGTTGATCAAAAAATTCTATTTTTTTGTCTAAATTCTACTAATAGTTACAATTGAATGAGGTTCTCATTTTTCAGTATAAAGTTATATCTCATGTCACTTTGAGTCATAAAATAGCTGCAATGCAATATTAGGTCATATAAAGATATTCAGGGAAATGGAGGAAACTAAAGACTGAGAATCATAAAATGGTCAAGATTCCATGCATTCTCACATAATTTCATTAGAAAACCTTAAGCTCAATATTATTCTAATCTAGTTATTTCTCTTCTGAAAAACCTAATATCTGGGAGAAGACACTATTCTTATCTCATCAAAACTGGAGTATTTTTTTCCCAGACAATGCGAAAGAAAAGAAAGAAAAGAAAAGAAAAGAAAAGGAAAGGAAAAAAGAGTTGCTACCATTAGATATCATTCAATCAGTATCCTTTACTAGTTTTCCATTTTTGCTGTTTGTACCTTCACTATGAGTCATTGCTCTTATAAAGAATAACTAAGCTTTCTTAAGAGAACTCTACCTGCTGAACTTTCAGAAAATACCATAAAATGCAGACAAAAACAAGGGATCAGTAATACTACACTAAGGTTCTGGAACATGGGACCTATGACAAATAGAATAAGAAAATGTAAACACTCAGAAAAGAGAGGTGAAACAAGCTATTACTATCAACAAGTGTATCCCATCTCATTCGGACAAACTTGGTAAAATATCTAGCTTATTAAATCATAAAGGGCATGTAATGAGATTGTCACAAGGTGGCAGCTGTGCAGTCTCAGTAGCTGTTATTCCAAAAGAATTTGGTTCTTAATCATGGGTGTGCATGGAGAGTTCAAGGTCTGTACTACTGTTCTTTATAAACAAGACAAAAACTATGTTAGAACAGATAAAATCATCTCTCTCACACTGTTCATTACACTGTTTCTCTTTTGGCCAGGACTGACCATCTCAGATTAGAGGTCACTTCCTTGGAGAAACTGTCCCCGCCCAAGCTGCAGTGAGTTAGCAATCCTTCCCTTGTGCTATCAAAGCCCAATGAGTCCCCAATAGCAGAAGCACCTTATTAGTAGTTTGCATCCCCCATTAAACTGTGGGTCTGTGAGACTCTATACATCTTTTGCTATTACACCCCAGGGACTGGCACATAGTAAAAATTTAATTAATACATACTGAATGATCAAATATAGTAATAATGAGCATTTTCTGAACATTTACTATATGACAGGACAGTACAGAGGATTAAATCATTTAATCCTCATAGCAACACTACGAAGTAAGTAGGTGCCATCATTTCCGTGAGAGTTAGCATGAAAAAGCATTTGACCACATCCAAAAACAATTACTTGGACCCAAAAAACTGTCTGACTCTAAAGCCTGGGCTCTTAATCACTAAGCTGCCTATACACTTCTAAGTATTAAACTATGTTGATGCAGGTTTGGTATACCATAAGGCTCCTGAACTGGTTCCCAGCCTTTGACTCTATCCTTGACTCTATCTGTTCTCATAACTTCTACTAACTTAGCAAGAATTAATAACCATTTTTTTCCAGAATATTTTCCTATAATACAGAGTAAATTCTAAGTGCAAATAGTTATCCAGCCCCTTATTTTGAGTGGATTTGACGAAGAGACACAAAAATATCGGATACATTTTGAGTTTCTGTAAGGATTCTGGGAGCCTATGGAGAGACACGGGAAAAGGCAAAGTTTTCTCTTTAGGAAAACCAACTTTTGGTTTTGTTATAAACTTTTGACATAACATAGAATCTTCACATTCAATGCAACAACAACAAAAAGTTATTTTCTGAAATGTTTCATGATCTTTCAATGAAAAATATAATATGAAAAAATTACCGCTGTGTATTATGACTTAGTTACTGTTACCACAGAGTTTCCACAACCAAAGATACTCTTATTCACACAGGGGACTCAATTTGTCCCCTCCCAAACTAGCTTCCTTGCACACCATCTGATTTTCTGTTAATAGCACCTTTTTTCATGTACTTAGGTTTTCAAAACTTGGCTCGTAGCAAGGATTGGAGGGAAAGAGGAAGAAGGAAAATATCAATCAGTAGGTCTTCATTTCCTTCGACACCAGTCTCAACTTTGCCTCTTTCTCTTTAATCCTCCACTGTCGCCAAATCCCAGTCCTTATCACTTCATCTTTCTTCCTTCTGATTCTCTCTTTCACAATGTCTGTCCCAAATACTGTGGCCAGACTAATCTTTCTGAAACAATGTCAACTACCCTGCTCAAAACCCTTTAGTGGCTCTCTACTGCCCATCTTATCAAATTCAAATTTGTCTTCTTTTTTTTCTGTTTAGGTCTTCCAAAATCTGGCCCTGCTCTGACCATCATTTAAAAAATCAAAAAACCCCACAAAACCTTATGATCCCTAAAATAAGCTTTTCATACCAATTAAGTTGATTTTCCCACTCTTACCTCATATTTCATGTTTATAATGTTCATACTTTTGCTAACATTATTCACTTCTACCCAGAAGGTTCCTCCTCTTCCCTTCTAGTTCTCTAAAGCTATCCTTCAAGTGCAGTTTAAGGCTTATCCCCATAAGAATAATAATAACAGTAATAGCCAACGTTTCTTGAGCACTATGTGCCATGCACAGTTCTAAACACTTTTCATGCATTAACTCATTTGATCCTCAAAATAACCTAAAAAAGACAGTCATATGAAATCTTCTAGCATACCGAAGGCTACCCTAATTTTTCCCTCCTATATTTATAATAAATACTCCACACCTAATCTTCACTAAGCATCTACTATATGTACTTAGGAGAATAAAAGAGGCAACATTTATAATACAAACTGGAAGAGCATTAGGTTTCAAGTAAGTATATGCAGTCACTGTGTGACATTAAATTAGTTAAGTATTCTAAGCCTCACGTCACATGGGCATAAAAATACCCATCTCACAGAACTGCTGTGAAAATTTTCTAATCTATGTGAAAATGCTTGGTGAACTGTAAAATACAATGGAAGTGCTGCCAACCAACTTTTCTACACTATCTACTACTATCGGCCAATAACTATGGCAAGAGATGGCATACAGGGTGAAAAGCAGATTCTAGTGACTCTAGTGAAGCTTATGATTCAAAATGTGTCTGACATGAGCCCTGTCCTAATGAAGCCCATAATGTGGTACCACACAATTCAATATTTAATTTTGCAGTAATTATTCACATGTAGCTTTGTTTTTCCAATGCTCCTTGAAGAGAGAGTTCTTCTAATTCTTTCCTAACACCCAGTGATATGAGGCACACAATAGGTCCCAAAAGCAGTTGTTGATTTTTTTTTTTTTCAAAGATTTCACTTATTCATTTGACAGAGAGAGACACAGTGAGAGAGGGAACACAAGCAGGGGGAGTGGGAGAGGGAGAAGCAGGCTTCCCGCTGAGCAGGGAGCCCGATGTGGGGCTTGATCCCAGAACCCTGGGATCACGACCTGAGCCGAAGGCAGACGCTTAACGACTGAGCCACCCAGGCACCTCCAAAAACAGTTGTTGATTGACTGATTTTTAGGGGGAAAGAAATCCAATAAATTAGACTCTTTTAATAAAATATCGTAAAAGTGACTGTGACTCCTGCAATTATTTTGGGCTAGAAAACTGAGTCGATAAACATCTATTGTAATTATGCACAATAATATTACTTTTTGAAAAAGTTAACTTGCAAATTCTCTCTTAACATAAGGTAAATAAACTACTTACCTAAGAGCAGAGAATGTAAATCCTTTCAAACCATCTTTGCACCTAAAACAATAAAAATTATGATAAAGTAACAATTTTTGAGATATAAAGTAGTATATTAAGTAGCTATTAAAATTTATTCTGAAACAGATGACTTATTTTTAAAATTTTTTTATTTTTTCAAAGATTTTATTTATTTATTTGACAGAGAGAGAGAGACAGCGAGAGAGGGAACACAAGCAGGGGGAGAGGGAGAGGGAGAAGCAGGCTTCCCGCCGAGCAGGGAGCCCGATGTGGGGCTCAATCCCAGGACCCTGGGATCGACCTGAGCCGAAGGCAGATGCTTAACGACTGAGCCACCCAGGCGCCCCTGAAACAGATTACTTTTAAAAGGTGAAACTTTTAGGACAGTGATCTGAGCAGTACAAATGCAACAAACAAGCAAGCCATCTTACACAGGATGATTAAAATTTCCTATGTCAAATTAACATAATTTAAGGCTCAACTCTCCTATTTGCAGGTGGAAGAGAGTTTTAAGTATATCTTCTAAGGGCTCCATGTGGACTTAAAATGAAGGCTCAGAGTGGAATATTCATTTTACCCAATCCCTGGGGGAGCAAATTGTTGAGAAGAAAAGGCCACATACACCTGCTGGGTATTATGAATAGATCAATTCAAGGTCCTGACTTCTCCCTACTTATTAATTCAGTGAATGCAGAGCAATGTAGAGCTGGCAGGCACAAAAAGGCTTCAAGTTTAGTTCAACAGTTTTAACTTTTGAGTAAGCCCAATCAGAATGGATAACATAGCAACAGGAACAGAGTGGGGGTAAGGGGAGGGCACAGAGGCAGGAGTTCAAATAATATTTATTGAGTATTTACTATTGCTGGGCATTGTTTTGGGCACTTTATATGTGTTGTCTCATTTAATTATATCACACCTCTATGAATAAGTATTTCTCTATTCTATAGCTGGGCAGAGGCCCCCTCCCCCAAAACGGGCAACTTCCAAGAGGTCACAAAATAAATAATAGTCGGAATTCAGGAAAAAAAAGTTCCTCTGACTTAAAAACTGTGGTTTTCTCTTATACCTCCTTCTGAAATAGTGTATTCCTTTTAACTGGGGGAAGGTTCAAACTGCATGACAATTAAAAAAAGATTCTCAGATCTGCAAAAAATATTTAAACAAGATTTTAAAATGGGGACATTACTATACTAGTCTTAATGGCCTGCTTTATAGGTATGATCAAGTTACTAAAGAATTGTTGTATATCTAGTATCAGAATCCTTTGGAGAAACTATAGAGATTGGTGATACAATGATGCTCAAATGTATGTTAATTTTAGACACTGGATATTCTTGGATAAAAAGTACAGCCTCAAATCTAATTGGGCAACTCTCTCAGTATACCTTTTATATGAAAGGTCACAAAGGAAATGCATAAAAATATAAGAAGTCCTTCTGAACAAGTCTAAATGTAGATATTTTTACTGGGGACACACAGAATCTCAGAAAAGAATTTAATTCGTGTGCATAGATCTTTTAAAACACTTAAGAATTCATTTTAATTAAGAAACATGATCTACTTTGCGATATTGTTAACAGTGAGAAATGTAATCACAGAATTTAGCTAACATACTACATAATTACTCATCCCACACAGAATGAGGGTAAAGGCAAAAGAATTCATATGTTAAGCTAAAAATATGCATGAGAAAATTATAGCATTAACATTCTTAAACTTATCTTTTTTCCATCTGAAGTGTTTCTCAGTAATTTAAAACCCATAATTGGGCAATTTCTAGATAGGTGGGGTGGTGAGCGGGTTAGGCTAGGCGTCTACTGACTGGAAAACAGAAAGCAGCAGATTGATTAAAGATTATATACAAGTGGGAACAAATTTTGGCTTTAGTATGTTATTGTTAAGAGATAGCCATTTATCTTTGTGCAATGCTGAATAGATAAAGGATTCTGACAACTTGGTCTAGTCAGGATTGCATATTTGTGACCTTAAACAATAAATCTAATTGCAGACCAAACATCAAAAAGTAGCTTTCAAATAAAAAAGGGCATGTACAAATGAATTTGCAATTTCATTATGATGGAAGTTTGGTTCTTTCAGCAGAACCCTGTGGGAAGCACTTCATATTGATAAAGTCTTAGCCTGAATTCAAAAGGGGCTATTCTTCTTTCCATTCATGTGTATAAGGTCTGTTAAGGTAATTGAGGGTCAGATGTCTATGTCAAAAGAACAAAAAAGTAATTATTCCCCTAAAAAGAATCTTTAAAATAATAATATCGCCCTGCATTTTGATACCAAGAGTATTGTCTGAGCCTTAGCCTAACTATGAAACACTATCGTAATCTGAGTTAAATGTAAAAAGTATGGTATGCACAGAAAGATTTATACAGAACAGACCCCATTAGAAGGGGCCTCACTATTTAACAGATCCAGTTATTATAATGCAAATCAAATTACTTTCTACATTCACGTCTTAAGGCTCACTGATTTCCTCAACAAATACTGACTGAATGCCTACTATGTGTAAGCACTAGTTTCAGATCTAAGGAGGTAACAGCGGACAATACAGAATCTCTGTTTCCATACAGGTGACATTCTGGGCCAGGGAAAGGTACGAGGAAAACAAGTAAATATATCTGGTGGTGATAAGTGCTATGGCAAAACACGACGCAGGGGAAGAGGAGAAACAGATGTGGTCGGGCCTTCTTATCTTAGGTAGTGTAATCCGGAAGGGCCTCTCCAAGAAGGTGAAATTTGATGATGTGATCAGAAGCCTTACAGGATGGAGGGAAGAGTATCTGATTGAAGGAAGAGCAAGCACAAAGCTCCTGACTAGGAGTTTTCGTGGCACTGAAGGAGAACAGCAAAGTAGATTACTGTAGCTGGAACAAAAGAGGGGAGGGAAGCCGTGGTAGGAAAGGAGGTCACAGTCACAGTGGAGGAGGGAAGGAGTGGTCCAAAGTTCTTGGTAGGGCCCTTTAGGCATGGTAAAAAAAAAACCAAAACAAAGCCTCAGCAGAAGAGTGACAAAGACCTGTCTTAAATTTTAAGATAATCTTTGGTTGCTCATTGGAAAACAAACCACAGGAAGGCAAGGTTAACAGCAAAGAGGCGAGGGGTGCCTGGGTGGCTCAGGCGGTTAAGCGTCTGCCTTCAGCTCAGGTCATGATCTCAGGTCCTGGGATGGAGCCCCAGCTCCCAGCTCAGCGGGGAGTCTGCTTCTCCCTCTCCCTCTGCCTCTCCCTCTGTTTGTGCTCTGTCTCTCTCTGTCTCTCAAATGAATAAAATCTTAAAAAAAAAAAAAAAAACCAGCAAAGAGGTGAATTAGGAGGGGAAAGACGATTGTGGCTTGACTAGGTCATTAAGTGGTAGAGGTAGAGAAAAGTGGTAAGACTCCAAAGGTATTTCAAAAATAGAGTTGGTGGAATTCCTTGATGGTACAAGAGAAAGAGAAAATTTACAAATTATTAAAATATTTTTGATTTGAGCAAGCAAAAGGATAAAACGTCCATTTACTGAAGTGAGGAAGACTACGGGAAGAACAGGTTTGAGGAGAAAATCAGTTTTATTTCGGACATGGTAAGTTTGAGATGACTGTTACCTACAAATGGAAATGTTAATGAAACAAGTGGCTGCTGTACAGGTTTGGGGGTCAAGGAAGAGGGGTGATTCATCTATAAGTAGAACTTAAATCCACAGTACAATCATCTAGGAAATAAGTGCCAATAGAGAAAATACCCAGGGACTGAGTGTATTTTATTTCTCTATTATTTTATAGTGCAGAAAATCTGTTCCATAGGAAAAAAACAAAAAACAAAGTCATTTCTCTTCCTAAAGAAATTGTTCTCTAATACAAAGTCTCATTTTTATTTTTGAGCGTGCATAAATATAATGCCTATAACTCATGTACACACAGACTTTTCTATTAGCCTATAAATGGCATAAATATCTAGTAAGAGTCAATCGTAGTTACTGAATCTCTACATTTGCAAGGTTATGTGCAAGGTTCAGGAAAGAGGAGGAGGAAAAAGTGCAGCACCATATCAAACAACTTAGGTGATACACAACTTATTAGAGAGGTTCAGGCTGGAATTATACACTGTGGAGAAGAAAGTATAAAGTTTAATACTGTTATTAGAATAATATACTTGGTCAAATGCCAATGAGAGGGGGAACGCACAAACACAATTTTTTTTTAAATTGTAAGTGTAAATGATAGTTAAAAAAAAAACAAAACAATTTGCCCACAAAGATTCTTTGTCTCACGCTTAATTTCCATGAAATTATTTCCAGGAGATACTTTTATTTTTATTACCAAATTACGCCAGCAGATGTCACTAGTAAACCATTTTTTGAAGAGTTTGTAGCTCTGTGAGGTGATTTATCATTTTTTGCATGTTTTCCCTTAAAAACACATTTACTGACATTTGAAATGTTAATCTTAGCTACATTGCATTAAATTCCCACAAGTAAATATCGTCATATTAGACTTTTAATTACAGCTGATGTTCATTCCTATCATTCTACACAGTTATGAAATCTTTAAGAACACCCCACCATTTGACACCAACATAAAATCTGATATGTACATGTGCTATATCATTATGGTCTCTATTAAGCTGAAAACAATGAAAACTATTTTGTTTCCCACTTTTTTTATTTGGTAAACATAATGGAATATAAAAGATGTAGTACTCAATAAATCTTTAAAATATTTCTTGAAGGCAGTGCATGCTACAGTGGAAAAGACTCTTGATTTGAATGATTCACAGTCATAACTTCACTACCAACCTGGAGTAAATCATTTAACTTTAGGGTTCAATTTTGTTGTCTGTTAAACAAGAGCCTGGAAGTAAATTACCTTCATAATTGACTGACTGAATGTCTTCTAATTCTGAAATTCTACCAATTATTTTATCATTTTATTTACTGCTAGTGTTATTAGAAATCACAATAGAAAAATAGAATGAATTATTCTGTCACTAGTAACATAAACAAAAAATTGATCTCACCATCGAGAATAAAAAAATTTTTTAAAAACCATACAAAAAACCCCCCTGAATTTGCCTTGAGATTACTGGCCTGCTACTAATATTATTACATTTGCTTATTGTTTTGTAATACTTACTGATGTGGAACTTATTCCTGCAAAGGTTCAAAGGGAACCTTTTCTTTTTTAACTTTAAGATTACAAGACCAACTATTGGATTAGTCTGCTATAGAAAGACCTGATAAGAAACACCATCAAATAAAAGAAGGAATTCTATAGATATAATCTCAATAATGATTAAATGTTACATTATTATCTATATTAAATATCAATGCTGAAATATAATTAATGAGAAAACGTAAAAATGTTGTTTATATACATATGAAAAAGTGGTCAAAAAGAAATATCTGAAACCCTTGATAGTAGGCTACCTAATGAAGTCGAATGGGTTAAGATGCATGAAAAGAACATAACCTTTTACTCTCTATTTATATATTACTAAAAAAATTTTTACAAGTATATATTTATATATTGTGTAGTTTCATTTAAAACATCAATACTTGAGTACTTAGGAACAGATTAAACAGTGCAAATTATTCATCTCTATTTCACCCCCACAATGGCAGAGAATGTAAACTCAAAGTAGTCAACTTCACTGTTGTAAAAGTTTTGTAAAATTACTAACTAAAGTAGATAGTTTAGATTAAAATTTTCAGAAACTATATCCCCAATCAACATGGATGATTAGGTGACTACAAGGATTAAAAAAAGAAAGAAAGAAAGAAACATGCATTAAGTATCAATTTCAGAGTTCTGTCCATTTTTAATCACTGAATTGATTAAAAGGAAACTCAAATATTGATTAAATATTACATCATCTATCTTTATTCGCTCAACAGTCATTTCTTTATTGGGCAGCTAATACACAGAAAACACTGTATTGCTTATTTCTTGAGGAAGGGAAAGATAAATTATATGCCATCTCTGACCATTAAAAAAAGGTATATGCAAAGCTCTGTGTTTGGTTCTCATAAGAATAAAAATAACCTTGACTAAAAGTTATAACCTTGACTACAAGTTATGACACAAAATTTCTTGTATCAGTAGTGCTTCTCAAGAGTTTAATTACTCTACCGTGCTTTATATTTATAATTCAGCTTCAAATTTCTTTGTCCAGTCTTTTTCTTCATTTATCTTCTTAAATTATTTGATTTGAGAAAAGCAGTACATGCAAAACCATAATTAACGATGCTAAAAGACTGGCAATAAATAGAGATGAATTAGATTTAAAATAGTTGAGTACATTGATAAGCCTTAAAATATTCTGTTCTGTTGATTATATTGTAATCACCTAAGTCACCTAAGTCAGTATCAAAAACAAGTTACATTATTATATGTGAACAAAATTATTTAAAACAGAAAATGCTTAAAGTTCAGGCATATAGAAGGTATAAAAAGAATGACATATAAAGTTAATTATAAATAATAGTTACAGATAATAGCTGAATCAAAATCAAAGTTTTGATTTGTCTAATTATTACTGGTATTAAAAACATAAATATATTTGGAGTGAATATGACTGAAAAGTTTAATGTGAAAGTTAAAAAAGGAACCAGAATGCCTATTTAAATGCTTCAAATTTGTGACTCATTGTTGTATTTATTATAAAGAAAACTCATGCAATTTTATATAGTTTTTTTTTTTAAATGAAAGAAAAAGTCCATGATTTTACTGAAATGTTTTAATACACTTGGGCACCCTGGGTGGCTCAGCGGGTTAAGCATCCAACTCTTGATTTCAGCTTGGGTCATCAGGGTTGTGAGATCGAGGCCTGCGGGCAGGCTCCTCGCTGGGCATGGAGCCTGCTTAAAATTCTCTCTGGCCCTCTGCCCCTCCCAGCCACCCCACCCCCGCCCCCGCTCATGCACACTCGCATGCGTTCTCTCTCTCTCTCAAAAAAAAAAAAAAAAAGTTTTAGTACAGCATTGGAAGATCTTAAAATCATATATCCTAAACCAATACAGCATTGAAAATGACATATTCCTGAATCTAGTTGACTTCTAAAAAAGGAAGGTTATAGTATATCCATAAGTTGATTAATATATTTATGTTAGAGACTGAGCAGCCCTGGTATATTCTTATTTCTCTGGCTCCCTTTTCTGGCTAGATATATGCCAAGTCTAGCCCATTCAGCAGAGTTGGACAGGATTAATGTATTTGGTGGTTTCCTAATGTTAATGAAAATGCCAATGTTTCCACAAGGGATGTGCAAGTTCTGGGATTAGGCTGCTCTTGAGGCCATCTGCATCATCTTTGTTGAACTCAACTTAAAGTTAAATTTTTCTTATTTTGTTTTGAAAACTCACATAAAAGAATAAACCACTTTTTCTAATTAATTTTCCTAATCCATTTTCAAGTGTAGAAACTCATCTAAGTACTCAGTTATAAATTAGTAACTGAAACTTGATCAACAACTATAGAATTTTGGTTGACACCTGTTTATCATAAGAATAACAAAAAAAGATCGACATGGAATTAATTCCAGCCTTTTGTTTTCGTTTTGTTTAAAAAAACAAACAAACAAAAAAACACTTCACTGTCTTAATCACATAGCATGCTCCAATAGCTTAAATCAACAATTTCAATTTACTACTCAGAACTTGGGGTGCTCAATTAAAATACATTCATTGCTTACATACACACAAGAGACTTTTTCTCTTAGATCTAATATTATTTGACTAATAGACTGAGAGAGCTCAGTTTCAGTCTGCATATGGCACTGTATATGAGAAAGCAAAATAACTAATGTTATGTTCCTATCTTAAGAACCTCATACAAAAATCTGAAGTCGGAATAGCAACAAATCAAGAAATTTGAGGACGATTATTTGCTTCATGAACACATTATATATCTTCAAACTAATTTTCAATTGGATTTCTTTAAATATAAGTGAATTCTCCAAGAGCATCAAAAATGTTATTTTTGATTCTGGCAAATATTTTACAGTACTTTATTTCATATGGAATGGAACATTGGTGTTTAGCTTTGTTCTCAAGAACCTAAGGGACGTTACTGAAGCAGGCAGCAGTTACGGGTAATCAAGTGTGTTTGTAAGTCCCCAGATGATTATTGTGCACTTTTTCTGGTGTGTCCTAAATATGAACCAAGAATCACCTACAGAATGTTTCTAAAAGAAATGCTAATTAGGATGAATTTCCCTCCCAAAATGAAACAGTAATAGCAATACTAGTCAAGCTTTAAAATACTTGTAAAAGGAGTAGATTTGAGTTGTATTGGACCTAACATGAAAGGCCTGTTTGCAGTTGCTGAGGAAATGGCATGTGTTTAGACCTGACAAATTAACTAGAGGCAAAAGCCAAATTTAAGATCAAAATGGTGTTTTATGTAAATCCAAGGAAAAACTTTGCAAGTTCCTTAAGATCATGGCATTGCAATAGCCACAAATTATTTACATTAAACAGAATTATAACCACAATTCTGAACCAATCCATTTTTTAAAGACTTCAAGACTGGCAAGTATTTTCATTTTTTCTCCCTCCCATAATGGTTGTAAAAGATTAAAACAAATGTTTTCAATTATACAGAATCTTTGAATCAACATTAATTTGTTTTCAAATGCATGTTGGTATCTATGTCATTAAAATAATAATGGCAATTGGTTTTCATACTGAACAAAATAAGCAGCTATTTGAAACTATAACATTAGGCCATGCTTTTTCATAAGTTTATGCTTATTCAGTATCAAAGTTCAAATCTAAAAATAAAATACGCCATCTATAGGTAATGGAGTAAAAACAAAATTTTGGAAGCTTTTAGAAAACTATTTTCTGATTGAGCACTACAGAGTATCCTAACTCTAAAAGAAATACATTTATTTCAAATACTGCAGCGTACTTCATGCATCTCAAAGATTATGAACTTAATTTGTGGTATGTATAATAGAAATTGGGCAAGTTAACACATACCGGAATTTTGTTGGCCGAAAGTATTAGAAAAATGGAATACTGGAACCTGAGAGAATTATATTTTACAAATTAAGAAACCAAGGCCCAAAGAGGTTAAGTGATCTCCCTGAAAACAGTTTGTTCCTAGACACCCTCACACAACACTAAAATCATTCTACATCCCAGTCAACTCCCTTTCTGCCTGCTGAGGTCTCCCTGTGGAGGAGAAATACCACAGAGAAGCAGTGGGACCTTGGGCCATAGAAAAGAAACCACAAAACATGTGAACACAGAGAGCAATGCTCTTCCAACTAGTTCTATGCAAAGACTTTACACAGGACTGAAGCGCATGGAACCAATTTCCATTTCCTCACTTCCACATGTCTCCTAGCTAAACCTGACGTACTGGGGAGTGTCCTTTGGTCAAGACTCCATGCTGGCCTCTCTCACCCACTTCCTCTTCGACAATAGCTATTATTCACAGCAGTCTCTCCAGGACTTCCTGGACAATCATAAGGCCTACCCTTGGTATTAATTTGCCACCTTTAGCAACAAAAACTCCCAAAGCACCTCAATGTAAACATGAATACAAAAAACAGTACTGAACTGAAGCTTCACTGTGTTTCATTACAGACCAAGTTAGAAACTGGACTTCTGAAAGAGACTCTCCTTTATCTGTCTCTCAGTAGCGAACTCTATTAGTGTTACGTTCAGATGCATTTCACACTTTCTCACCTCTCTCATTTTGGTCATCCGTGGTCCTTCCATATGCAATGACCTCTTTAACTACCCTCCTTTTTTGAGAGAATTCCTACTAAGTCTATCAGGATGGCATTTTCTCCCACAATCAGATGTGACTGTTTCTTTCTCAAATTCCCTTTGCTCTTTGTATATTTTTAGCACCTTTTATTTGAATCTGACTAATATGATAGTCATTTCCATGGTTATCGAATCCACTCTACCAAATTTAGGGTTTCTTACGACATTTTGTGTGTCCATATTCCACAAATCAAAGGAGCATTTTACAGAGTTTACTTCTTTATTAATGAAGTTGGGAAATAGTCCGCATTTTGTTGCTGTAATATTTATTAAGTAATTAGAGTATCCAGGAATATGAACTCACGGGCTGTATCAGGAAAGGTGAGTTCTCAAAGTGCGGGCTCTGAAGCACCTCAGCATCTGATGGGAACTTGTTAGAAATGCAAATTCTTGGTCCCCACCCCAGACCTACTGAATTCAGAAACTCTAAGGGGCCCAACAGTGTAAAACCTGTACAATCGCCTTTTAACAGAATCTTCACGTGATTCTAATGCATGCTCAAGTTGGACAACCACTGGGTGAGGTTATGTTGCCGTAATAAAATTTCAATGGCTTTCAACATTTTTTTTTTCTTGCTCATGTTACATGTCAAACAAGGGTTGGCAATGGCTCGTCTTATAGGTCATTTTTATTTCAGACGTTAGGGTGAGGAAGAAGCATCTATCAGATCTGCTGGTTGTCAGAGCAGAGAAGAAAAGAGAATATAGGACACTATGTTCTGACTCAAAACTTCTGCTCATAAGTAAACATAAATCATTTCCACTCTTATTTTATTAGTCAAGGCAAAGCTAAGGCCTGGCATGAGGCCAATAGGATAGGGAGGAGCAGCAAAGGTTTCTGAACAATAGCACAGTCTACCCTACGGGCCAGGTATATTATTCTTGAAGATCAATTGTATTTGTTTATTACATTTAAGGAAATTCAAAGCACAATTCCCCCTTTCCTCCCAAATCCTACCATCATTTAGTTTTTTTCACAGTAACTTTAATATCTCACTTTAAATAATCCTAAAATCTTTTGGTATTGGTTTCAGAAATAGGCTTATCTAAAACATACTAATTAGTATTTTACATATATGCATAAACGTGTGTGTGTGTATGTGTTCTAGGCTCCATTTTTTCCTATTTATTAAAGCATTCAGGAAGTTAACATTGTTCAATTATGTATCCCAAGTGCCTACAGCAATGCATAACATATTAGTCACTCAAAAGATATATGTTGAAAGAGAGAAATTTTTATCTGTGTAGTAACTGATAACATCATACTTCATATATTTCTAATTGGGTACCAACTTTTTTGGATTCTTTTTTTTAACAGCAATTCTAGAGTTTGGGGGTTTTTCACATTCAGTTTCTAAAGAAATTTGTGTATATTTTTTGAGAAACTTTTTAAAAAAGATTTTATTTATTTTGAGAGAAAGAGAGAGAGAGAGCACGAGCAATGGAGAGGGGCAGAGGGGGAGGGAGAAGCAGACTCCCCGCTGAGGAGGGAGCCTGACCTGGGGCTCGATTCCATGACTCCGGGATCAACACCTGAGCCAAAGGCAGATGCATAGCTGACTGAGCCACCCAGGTGCCCAGAAATTTGTATATGTTTAAATTAGCTACCCTGACACTTATTAACAACTTCCAATGATTGTCCTTAATATCAATTTGTATTGATTTTTTATACTGATAATTTGGCATGAATTTATATAGACATAAATATGCATAAGTAAGTCTAAAATATGAGTCGCTCATCTTTTTTTAATGTTTTTTTTTTTTTTTAAGTAGGCTCAATACCCAACATGGGGTTTGAAATCATGACCCTGAGATCAAGAGTTGCATGCTCTATAGATTGAACCAGCCAGGTGCCCCTAGAGCTATTTTAAATACCTCAAATGCAATGTAAGTGACTGTAATGTAAAACTATCAAGTCTAAAAGGCAGGACTGGGACGCTGATATAGTTAGCTTGTTAATTTACTAGGATCTGTACCTGAGTAAAAAAAGTAAGACCATAAAGTTTGTAGATTGGGGCATTATTCACACTCATTCATCATTCATTCACTTATTCACACATTCAATAATTCACAAATATTTACTCTGAGTTGACTATGTACCAGGCAGGTTGCCAAGTGCTGGGAATAGCTATTTTCCCTGTTTTCCAGAAGTTCACCATCCAGTGGGGTATACATATAAGTGAAAAGTGCTACAATATTACAGAAAGTGTATCAATATAAGGGACACAGTGTTTATAGGAGCACAAAGGAAGGGTGCCTGACCTTGGCTTTGTCATGGAAGGCTAGCCAGAAAAATGCCATATTTAAGGTGGTATGTAAAGGAAGAAGGAGAAGAAGAAAGCAGGGAGAGACAGTATCTATAAGATTTAGAGAAAAGAGAACATTGACTATTTTGGGAACTGAGGAAGTTTAATGTAACTGGAGCCTGGAGACAAGGAAGCAGAGTGGAGGGAGACTGGCACAGGCCAGACCACCCCAAATTGAGTTTGAAATTTACCTATAAGGCAAAAGGCCCTATGCTCCACAAGAATGACATGACCAGATTTGTGTTTAACAATGATATTCCAAGTGGAGTTTTCAGGACCTACTACTGAATCTCATCTCATTATTTACTTCTAAATTAATCTAATTTAGTAATATTTGTTTAAACTTTGTAACATGTCAACTTACAAACTGAATTCTGTTGGAAGCAACAGATATTAAAGCCATCTAAAAACTTATATTGTTCTTTAAGATAATAGATTAAACCACACATCAACTTTAAGACAGATTTTTAATATCTTTTGATAGATTAACAAATTAGTTTAAAAATAATAACTCCTTTCAAAACCACAACTAAATACAGACATAAAGTATGAAACTTAATGACACTATAAAATCAAGGTCATGGGGCGCCTGGGTGGCTCAGTCAGTTGGGCGTCTGCCTTCGGCTCAGGTCATGATCCCAGAGTCCTGGGATCGAGCCTCGCATCGGGCTCTGTGCTCAGCAGGGAGCCTGCTTCTCCCTCTCCCTCTGCCTGCCTGTCTGCCTGCTTGTGATCTCTTTCTCTCTCTCTCTGTCAAATAAATAAATAAAATCTTTAAAAAAATAAATAAATAAAATCAAGGTCATTAACACTAGCTGTTGCAGTAAACAAGCCAAAAAATCTCAGTGCTTTAACATAATGAAGACCGATTACTTGCTTGTCACCATCCAAGTAGGAATTCATCTAGACTGTCTCTGCCTCAGAGAGTAACCTCATTTCTGGCAACCATAATGGAGTTCTAGATATTGCTCTGTGTGTATATGATTAATAAAGTCACATCATTTATTGTGGGAACAGGGAAGGATGATGAAAACTAAGACTACCAATGAGTCATTTCAGACGAAGTTATATACTTTTGTGTAACTAACACCATATCCAGAGAACTATGAAGCAATCCTTATTCTTCTACACATTCGTTTGTCCCACAATTATTAAGCACTGAGGCAGCAGAGTTAAAAGGGGAGGGCTACAGAATCAGACAAGCAAGTTGTATAAATCCTGTGTCTGTTTACAGGTAAAATGCAAAAAATAGCACCAACTTCATATAATTATTATACTAAGTGCTCAATATCACCTATTACTACTGCTTCTGTTATTACTGTGAAGTTACAAACTACAAAGGTGAGTGTATGGTAGTTCCTGTCCTCAGTAGTGGGAGGACTATAAAGAAAATGTAATAATCCCTACCCATGTCAAACTCATCAGCTTAAACCCTAAGTTGAAAGATCGAGCCACGAATAGCAAGAGGAAATTGGACAGCATCTGCCAGGACATTAACACCATTATCTAAAAGGTCCAACATTACAGCCCTCCCTCCAAAGATACAAAGATATAATCACGTTATAACCTAATTATTTACAAATCTGGGACAATACATATGACATAAACTGTCAAATGAAAAGTTGACTGGACCTGGAAAGGATTCCACAGACATATGAATGCGTAAACTGCGGCATATAAGGGAACATTACTCAGCAGTGAAAAAAAACGAACTGGTGATATACTCAACAGAACAGATGAATCTCAAAAAAATGTGGAGGAGAAGCCAGACCCAACACTGTATACTGTGTGATTCTACTTATATGAAATTCTAGGGAAAGAATCTCATTTATAGTGACAGGAAGCAGATCGGCATTTCCCTGGTACCAGGGATGGGGTAAGGGTAGGAAGTGACTGCAAAACTGAATGCACAAGAGAACTTGTAGAGACTAATGATTAAATCACTTGACCTCAGAGGGCTTCCGTTTCCTCAAATGTAAAATCACATAGTATGACTTCCCGTAAGAGCACTGCTGTAGGACATAGAGTTAGGTCTGAAACAGAGAAGGTGCTCAATACATTGTTACTGCCTGGGGTTTTGCGCCAGAGGGTTTGAGCATCGTAACACATAGCTTTCTAAACACAGGATTAAATGCCTGCAATTAAAGAGTTATAAAAATCTCAAAACTACTCACTGAACACAGAATTTATCATCCTTTAGGCATTATAATTTTAAGATGACAAAACCAGCAAATCAACCTCAGGGAGGGAAATGAGTGACAAAAGACAGAAAAGATGGAGCACTAGGGGAGGGTGTGGAGGAGAAGGGGCTCCTGAAGTCTTCTTAATCCCTTCTAAGAGGATCTCATGGGAAATCCTAAGTTTGATGGCTCTTACCAGCCTTAGAACTCCACTTCTGCAAATATTTTGGGGGGGATTGAGTTGAGTAATGGAGGGAAGAAAAAGGGACTGTTTGCAGGGATACCCTGATATTTTTTGAGAAACTTTAGAAAGGGATGTTTTACTTTCCCCCAAGCTTTATTAAAAGTAAAATTCTACACAGATAAAAAACTAAAATAAAAAGGTTTTAATTTATCAAACTACTTGAAAAAATGAAGTTTTTTTTAACACACACACAAAACACAATGAATTTATATGCAAACAGTCTTCTTTACCTCAAAAACAAAAACCAACCCTATCTGACCAGCCTGAATGAGGAACAAGCAGTTTTGCAACACAGTTCAGTAAACAAACAGTAAAGCCATCTGGAAGGTATTTCTGAGATATCAATCATGTGGCATTGATAATTTAGAAATGCAAGAGAAAGGAAAGACAGCTATTCTTACTTGAGCAGTGTTTCACTTACTGGAGCCAACAACATTAATGACTTAGAATGGTCTTAAGGTTATCATGAATTTCGACAGAAATGACTGGTTCATCTACAAATAGGTCGAGAGATATATATGTTCTGCTATAGTGAGAGGTTAACTCTTTTCTTTCTAGTGAACATTCTTCTCCCAGTTTAGACTCCATAATTAATTTATGATAAGCCAGAGTCTGAGATTCTCATTTTTAGTTCTGGCTCTTTGACTAAACAGTTACAAAACCTTAAACAAAAACATACTGAGATTCTCAGCCTTAGTTTCTCCAAGTATAAAATGAAAGGACTGAATTGAACGGTCCTTCAGATTCTGCAAAACTTAAAAATTCTGATGCAAATTATCCACAAATTTTTATGATTTGCTCAAACCTGATACAGTCCCAGTTTGATTCTAGGTTTCAAAGTAAAACCAAAGTAAAAAACCAAATCAATACCAAATTTGTATGAGGTGCACTGGAACATATTCTAGAGACCACTGAAGATACCTTCTTTGTTCTAAGTAGAAAAAATATTGTATAATTAACACTCTACCCAAAGTAAAAAAACTTCTAATACCAACTAAATAGTCAAATGGTCAAAATCATATTTTACCTTCAAGGGCTTATCTATTTCTGTATTAGTCCATCATATTTCCATATGTGGAAATTATCTGAGCTCTGTTGAATTAAGTACTATAGCAAATAACCAGGGTATACCGCTTACAGTACCATCTACATTTTTTATAAGCTGACTTTCTGCAACATACTCTTGCTTTTACCAGTTTTGAAAGGTGAAACATTCATGTGCAACATTTTACAGGAAAATATTGTAGAGTATTTAATGTGTATATAATCTAATATTTAGCAAGAAAATATCTCAGAACATTTAACAAACCTCCACTGGGAAATGTTTAAGAATATATTAAAAAGCTGACAAGATTTATATACACACACAGTTTTAGGATTACCTATGTTCTGCTTTAAAGATGGCAAAACTGATGTATGGGCACACCTAAGTAATTCTAATTACATCTTAATTCCCTCCTAAATACCATCCTAGCTAATGTCTGTTCCTTATAGTTTTTTTATTTTCCTTCGCATATGTAAACTGAGATGCTGGGGAGTCAAAAGCAGTAACAGTATTTAAAAATGCAGAAAGTACTTTCTTTTCAGTGCTACATGATTAGGGGGCCCTGTGGAGCTTGGTAGTAGGGGAAAATGGGAGGAAAACTTTAAAATCCAAACTAGCTTGGCTTTTCTCACTATGAGACTCTAACTTGGTGAAAAATGTATTTTGTCTTCCAACAAGTTTGTATGTGTGGGCTATATTTTAGGTTTTCAGTATCCTGCCAGACAAATACTTAATACACAGAGTGGTTTGTTTGTTTTTTTTAATTTTTGGTAACAGTATATCAACACTCCACATTCTTAGAGTTAGTCCAGTACCCTTTCCTAGAACATATAGTCACCCAACAGCCAAGTGGCTAATAGGCAGGCTTTGGCCTTAAGGAGCCTGTATCGGTTGCTAGAACTTAAAGATGGGAATTTACTTTGACTTCAAGCCATGCCTTGTTCTGCATCTCATTTTTGTAGAAGAAAGGGAAGGAAATTCAAGCTTCAGAGGCAAAATTCCAAGAGGCTAAAGAGGAGGGAGAATTAAGTGAAAGTACAAAAGACAATCACACAGTAGGATAAAAGAATTATAATATTCTGGTATTTAGTTTGAAATAAAATTACCCAATGTAATAATAACACTTCACATAACTTTCTTTTTTAAGTAGAAAAATTGTAGAGGTCTGAACGTGGAGATAAGAGCTTCTCAAATATTCATTCATGTAAATGAAAGAGAAAATGAAGAAGAAAGAGGTTAAGGGTTATTTGTTCTAGAAATACAACAGATGCCTCTTTTCTCCTTAAGGGAAAAAAGATTTCTTTAGAAACCTGTGCACTTAGAAATCATATTTTATAAATGTCTTGTCCGGCCTTCTTTAGTATGAGAACATGGACTTGAAAATACGGTATTTCTTTCTCAAGAGTCCATTCATTCCTGCCACAAATTCTACACTGGAGTCCATAGAGCACATTTGCCATAAGACTTCGAAAGCACAAAGTATCCGGCATCTTTTGGCCGTTCCAAAAACGAAGTCAGCAAGTCAGGAGGGAAGAATGGACTGGTGGAACCTAAGAGACATGTATGGGGTAGAACACGAGGGAGCTAATAAGCAGAAAAGCATGGACAGAGAGGAAAGCTTTGAGGGAAGCACGCAGATTGTTATAAGCCACATTTGTGAAGACATTTCAAGTGAGTCTGGAGTTAGCCCTGAAAGGCACAGCATAATTCACAAATTTACAATTACCATTTTAGCTTTGCCTACCCGTAACGGAAGTAGCTGGCTGAAGAGTGAGAGCCAGGTCCTAAGGGAATGTGGGAAAGAAAACCAGACACTGAGAGGGTTTCACTTTGAGTGTTGAGCAGCTTTCAGACCTGAAAGTTCTGTTGGCATTTTTAGCTCGGGAAAGGAAGGCCTTCTGAATTACCACCACCCTCCTTCCACCCACTCTAAAGACCGGTCTAGAGATCTATGTTTCCCAAAACAGTACAAAATTCATTTCATAAATATCGTATCTGGTATCCTTGTTTAAAAACACTCAAATTTCATTTAGTTTCACTAGTACACTGGAGACCAACTCTATCTACATTGTTAGCATAGAACTCAAGCACCCAAAGTAAATAGTGCTTACCAAACAATGGTCTGGGGTGGGGGGGAATGCAGATAAACAATAAGGAGAGACTTGAATTACTTGAAAGCAAGTTACTTAATGGCCTGGCCCGAAGTTCCTTTCTCTATAAGATAGGAGGAAAAAACAAAACTCCCTTAAAAAATTGTAGTGAACATGAAATAAAATGAGGTAACATAAAATCATCTATCAAGAGCAGTGCCTGGCACATGATAAGTATTCAGTATGTGTTGGGTTCTCCCTTCACCTAGGGTCTTGTATTCTTCAATATGTGGTGCTCTCCCTTCCCCCACTCTTGGTATTTGGAACTTTTCTCTCAATCTATGATCTCGGCTATTAAAAATCTACATGCAAATCCCAAGTGATGCTTTCATTTTGTGAGCAATAAGATATTTGCTCTATTTTTCCTTTATAACCATAGTTTCTTAGAAGGACTAAAGATCGTGGAAACACAAATATCGATGGATGAGAGAAAGAGAAGACCTAAAATAATAATAGGAGTAAATAGCAAGGAATAAAGGACACTAGGAAAGGACAGTACCCTTGAAGTCGAATGCTGTCAAGAAGGTTAAAAGGAAAATATTTCTGAATAAGAACATGGGTAAGTGGTAACAATATTTACATAATGTTTTATTTGAGCCTCATAATATCCATTTTACAGATAAAAAGATTGAGGTTTAGGAAGACAATTGTCTTGTCTAGGATTGTTAAGTTAGTAAGTTATTAGATGAGGAACCAGAATTAGAATCTAAGACTTTTCACTCTAAATCCTATATTCATTCATTCTATTATCCATTCTAGACCTAATGAAGACAGAACTCAAACTCTGAGAAGTCAAAAGTTTTGGATGGAAAAATGCGATCACTAGATAAAATCAATAAATGTGAGGTTTTTAACAATAAAATGATGAAGAAAGGCATGATAACAGCTTACCAGGTAGAAAGATCCAACTTCAGAAATGAGAAAATTTAGGCATAATAAAAAGTTTAAAGGTGAAATTCTCCAAAGCGAAGAAGTTTGGTTTATGCCCTGAGAAACAGAAAGGATTGTCCAAGAGCTCTACATTCCAAAGTAACATACTGTAAAAGTCCTCAATAGAGACAGCAATATCATAACAATCAAAAATAAAATGACGGCTCCATAGTCAATCAGGACATCAATCAGAATCACCACAATGCTGGGAACAGAAGGATCCATAGAGATCATCTCTAGTCTTATATCTGCTAAAGTATCACTGTCCAACAGAAATATAATGCAAGCTATGTGTATATAATTTTAAATCTGCTAATGGCCATATATTAAAAAGAAAAGTGAAAGATGAGAAATTAATTTCAATAATATATTTTACATAACCCAATATATCTAAGATATATCATATCAACAAATAATCAACATAAAAGAATTATTAGTGAGATATTTACACCTTTTTCTGCACTAAGTCTTCAAAATCTAGTGTGTGCTTTATACTTACAGCACACTAAATTTGGACTAGCCCCATTTCAAGTGCTCAAGAGCTATATGTGGCTGGTGGCTACCATACAGAACAATGAACTTCTACATAATCACAAAAGTAACGACAGCCTGCGTATGTTAAGTGACTTTCTAAAGATTAAAATTAATACTGTGATAATAGAATGTGAGATACAACTTTCTTCTCTTCATTGATATTAGAACCATGAAAACCTCATAGAAATCCATACTAAGTTAATGTGACCATACGGTAGTTCAGGAGGTGGTTATTGATCAATTGAACCCAGTAAGATTATGATTACAGACATATATTTTTAATGCTGGTATATAATTTTCAAGGGGGGCTTTTCTCCTAAGGATTATAGTCAACAAGGAAACAATCACAAATGACCTTTCTAAAAAGTAAGCTGATAAGTAACCTGATATAGTGTCATGAGAAGTATATTATAACTGGGACTTCACATAAAAACAGAATTGAGATTTTTACAGATGCTCTCTCAGGTATGTATGATCTGAATATGATAAAACTGAAAGCTTATCTAAAAAAAACCAACAACTTTTGAAAGTCAACAGAAATCTGTAGTCTTAAGAATAATGATGGCCAATACCTTTCCAGAAAATGTTATTGTGTAGAACTTTTAACATTTGTAGCATTATGAAGGAAGATATGCAACTCTGCTTTAATAATAAACAGAAGAGTCTGACAAGTCATGTAAGTCAAAACTATATGTTTGAAACTGCTTACATTTTGGTGAAAAAAATAAGAAGGCAAGAATTCATGCAAAAAATTCGGGTATGATAAATCATATGGTAAATATGAATAGAAGTTTGTCTCTTCACATTATTAGAGGTTATAATTTCTGAATCAGAAGCACTAAGGAAATGTTCTTTTGATATATACTGTGGCACTTTTCTTGGAGTGAATTCTGATTTGATTAATTGAAATTAGAAAAGCACAAGTAATTAAAAAAAACCCTTCCTTCCTTAAAACTAGCCATTTTTTGGCTGGGTGATAGACATTGGGGAGGGTATGTGCTATGGTGAGTGCTGTGAATTGTGTAAGACTGTTGAATCACAGACCTGTACCTCTGAAACAAATAATACATTACATGTTAAAAAAAAAAGAAGAAGATAGTAGGAAGGGAAAAATGAAGGGGGGAAAATCAGAGGGGGAGACGAACCATGAGAGACTATGGACTCTGAGAAACAAACTGAGGGTTCAAGAGGGGAGGGGGGTGGAGGGATGGGTTAGCCTGGTGATGGGTATTAAAGAGGGCACGTACTGAATGGAGCACTGGGTGTTATATGCAAACAATGAATCATGGAACACTACATCAAAAACTAATGACATAATGGTGATTAACATAACATAACAAAATAAAAAACTAGCCATTTTTACAAGCAAATTTTGGAATCTATAATTCTATCAGTGTAACAAATTGAAGCTTAAATACCGATTTTTAACATGAAAATCTAAGTAAAATTCTTCGAAACTTAGAAAAACAAAGAATTTAAACTGCTTAAGAAAGACTAGGAAAGGGGGGCCTGGGTGGCTCTGTTGTTAAGCATCTGCCTTTGGCTCAGGTCATGGTCCCAGGGTCCTGGGATCGAGCCCCACATCGGGCTCCCTGCTCGGCGGGAAGCCTGTTTCTCCCTCTCCCACTCCCCTTCCTTGTGTTCCCTCTCTCGCTGTGTCTCTCTCTCTGTCAAATAAATAAAATCTTAAAAAAAAAATAAAAGAAAGACTAGGAGAGGCATCTAACCAGAACTGCCTTTTCAATCTAGATGCTCTATGAAACCTAGACTTCTAAGAGAAAAACCTCAAACAGCTGAAATCCAGCTTAGATACACAAAATAAATCATTTCTGACTGAAAATTCACTCTCAAAAGCTCTAATCAGGTTTCCACAAGCAACAAAACAAAACAAAGAACATCAATAACACTAGTAAACTGGGTTTACTAATTGTGCAGCAACAAAAAAAACACAATAGAAAAGAGGAGACAGAAAAGAATTCCTTGTTAAATCCATGATCATCCATCCAGTACCTTTGACCCTTAAGGTCAGAATTTGTTCCTAATACACTCTTGAAATAAAGATGTAGAAGGTTTTCTCATTCTAATTCAAATCCTCAGATCACTTATTGAAAACTTAAGTCATCTAAAATGTGATAGTTGATAGAGTGTGTATAAACGACAAAGTCATATAAATATTCATACTTAGGCCATCTTTAGAAAAAAGTAGGTGTACTTAATCTACCCTGAAAATAAATAAGACTTTACTATAGCTACCCTGTATTCCAAAGCACACTGTCTTACAGGGAAATAAAAATATGGATCATGACATTTAGTTTCATATATTTTTTTTTAAATGTATATCATGCAAAATATTCTCTACTTTCATGAAAACTTTTTATGTATTACCAAAAGCAATAAAGAGATCCAAGCTGTAAATAAAACAAAAAATAAACTTAAGTAACGATCAGAAGCTTACTACTACCTTCAGTTGGGGGGGGGGAAACAAAACTTTTCCAATGAAATGTTTTTCCTCCAAAATACTTTGTTTTTCTTTTTCTGTATAATAAAACTCCCATAACTCCATGTGAAATCAGACATAGCATGTCTTCCACCCTTTAAAGGGGGGTGGACAAGAGAGAGGGAGAATTAGAAAGGAAATTCCCTCTGATCATTTAGAACTTTCTCAGTTCAATAATCAATCCTCTCTTACATACCTAAATAAATGACACAAAGTGATAATTTTTTCATCCACTCCCTTCCCATGTAGGGAAAAGAAGCCCAATTAAAAAACACTGCTTAGCAATGTCCACAATAACCAGACAATGGAAAGAGCGAAGATGTCCATCAACAGATGAATGGATAAAGAAGAGGTGGTATATATATAAATATATATACACACACACACACACACACACACACACACACACAAACACACAATGGAATATTATGCAGCCATCAAAAGGAATGAAATCTTGCCATTTGCAACGACGTGGATGGAACTGGAGGGTATTATGCTGAGCGAAATAAGTCAAAGAGAGAAAGACATGTATCATATGACCTCACTGATATGAGGAATTCTTAATCTCAGGAAACAAACTGAGGGTTGCCGGAGTGGGGGGTGGGGTGGGAGGGCTGGGGTGACTGGGTGATGGACACTGGGGAGGGTATGCGTTCTGGTAAGCGCTGTGAATTGTGCAAGACTGTTGAATCTCAGATCTGTACCTCTGAAACAAATAATGCAATATACGTTAAGAAAGAAAAAAAGAAGAAGAAGAATGTAGCAGGAGGGGAAGCCTGAAGGGGGGGAAATCGGAGGGGGAGAAGAACCCTGAGAGACGATGGACTCTGAAAAACAAACTCAGGGTTCTAGAGGGGACGGGGGTGGGAAGATGGGTTAACCTGGTGATGGGTATTGAGGAGGGCACGTTCTGCATGGAGCACTGGGTGTTACGCACAAACAATGAATCATGGACACTATATCTAAAACTAATGATGTAATGTATGCGGATTAACATAACAATAAAACATGTAATAAAAAAAAAAAGAACGCTTGCTATTAGACTTCCATGCAAAAGCGGGGCCGCAGTGCTAGCTTCATGAAACAAGTGGGGAGTCGTGTTCTGCTTTCTTCCGGGGCCTGAGTCTCACACAGAAACTGGTTTGGGACTCAGTTGCAGGGCGCTCACGCTTGCACACAGCAAAATGCGTCCAGCCTCAGGCATGGCTATTTTAGCCGAAGCAGGAATTCTCTAAAGAGTTGTTCCCTTGAGTTAGGTGGTTGGCTTTAGGCCTGCAGGCACCCCCGGGGCAAGGGTACTAGCATCAGAAACAAGAGGTGAGTTGAGAGCTCCCTTCCACACCGGCCTGTTTCTCACTCCATTTCACGTGTGGGACCCTTTCCCGGTCTCTCATACAGGAGCACTGTAAAATTCCTCCGTCTTCAGGAACGGCAATGTTACATAAAGGGCAGTAAGGATACACCATTGATTCTTGGCCTTAGTAGCCTGGTAGGCGAATGAGCTGCAGCTGGGATTCTTTACAGGCTTGTCCCTTCCAAGGCAGTGTTGAGCACGGAGCATTCCAAGCACACATGGAGCAGTAGTGTTCGCTTCAGGTAGCAAGAGCTGAGTCCAGAGGTGCCTTCTGCCCGGAACTCTTTCTCCCTCGGTTTCACGTATGGAACCCGTTCCCCAGGCTCTCAGCCACGGTACCCTGTATACTGTTTCTTCTGCCTGGAGGTCGACAGACACTAAAGCACGATTTCTCTCCACTGTTGTTTCTTTGAGTTAGAACGCTAGTGAGGAGACTTCCATGCAAAAGTGGGGCCGCAGTGCTAGCTTGATGAAACACATGGGGAGTCGTGTTCTGCCTTCTGCTGGGGCCTGAGTCTCACTCGCAAAAAGCTTTGGACTCCCTTGCAGTGCTCTCATGCACGCACACAACAAAATGCTTCCACCCTCAGGAGCGGCTCTTTTAGCTGAAGCATGGATTCTCCACCGAGTTTTTCCTTCGAGTTAGGCGGTTTTCATTAAGCCTGCACACACACCCGGGGCAACGGTACTAGCCCCATCACCATGGTGTGAGTTGAGAGCTGCCTTCTCTCCGGCCTGTCTCTCCCTCCATTTTACGAAACGGAACCCGTCCCCAGGCTCTCACCCACAGTACACCCTAAACTGCTTCCTCCCACACACAGGTCGTCGGTAGCTAAAGCACGGTTTCTCTTCAGTGTTGTTTCTCCGAGTTAGAACGCTTGCTATTAATGTCCACAATAGCCAAACTGTGGAAAGAGCCAAGATGTCCATCAACAGATGAATGGATAAAGAAGAGGTGGTATATATATATATATATCTATATATATATATCTATATATATATATTACAATGGAATATTATGCAGCCATCAAAAGGCATGAGATCTTGCCATTTGCAACGACGTGGATGGAACTGGAGGGTATTATGCTGAGCGAAATAAGTCAAAGAGAGAAAGACATGTATCATATGACCTCACTGATATGAGGAATTCTTAATCTCAGGAAACAAACTGAGGGTTGCCGGAGTGGGGGGTGGGGTGGGAGGGCTGGGGTGACTGGGTGATGGACACTGGGGAGGGTATGCGTTCTGGTAAGCGCTGTGAATTGTGCAAGACTGTTGAATCTCAGATCTGTACCTCTGAAACAAATAATGCAATATACGTTAAGAAAGAAAAAAAGAAGAAGAAGAATGTAGCAGGAGGGGAAGCCTGAAGAGTGGGGAAATCGGAGGGGGAGAAGAACCCTGAGAGACGATGGACTCTGAAAAACAAACTCAGGGTTCTAGAGGGGACGGGGGTGGGAAGATGGGTTAACCTGGTGATGGGTATTGAGGAGGGCACGTTCTGCATGGAGCACTGGGTGTTACGCACAAACAATGAATCATGGACACTATATCTAAAACTAATGATGTAATGTATGCGGATTAACATAACAATAAAACATTTAATAAAAAAAAAAAAGAACGCTTGCTATTAGACTTCCATGCAAAAGCGGGGCCGCAGTGCTAGCTTCATGAAACAAGTGGGGAGTCGTGTTCTGCTTTCTTCCGGGGCCTGAGTCTCACACAGAAACTGGTTTGGGACTCAGTTGCAGGGCGCTCACGCTTGCACACAGCAAAATGCGTCCAGCCTCAGGCATGGCTATTTTAGCCGAAGCAGGAATTCTCTAAAGAGTTGTTCCCTTGAGTTAGGTGGTTGGCTTTAGGCCTGCAGGCACCCCCGGGGCAAGGGTACTAGCATCAGAAACAAGAGGTGAGTTGAGAGCTCCCTTCCACACCGGCCTGTTTCTCACTCCATTTCACGTGTGGGACCCTTTCCCGGTCTCTCATACAGGAGCACTGTAAAATTCCTCCGTCTTCAGGAACGGCAATGTTACATAAAGGGCAGTAAGGATACACCATTGATTCTTGGCCTTAGTAGCCTGGTAGGCGAATGAGCTGCAGCTGGGATTCTTTACAGGCTTGTCCCTTCCAAGGCAGTGTTGAGCACGGAGCATTCCAAGCACACATGGAGCAGTAGTGTTCGCTTCAGGTAGCAAGAGCTGAGTCCAGAGGTGCCTTCTGCCCGGAACTCTTTCTCCCTCGGTTTCACGTATGGAACCCGTTCCCCAGGCTCTCAGCCACGGTACCCTGTATACTGTTTCTTCTGCCTGGAGGTCGACAGACACTAAAGCACGATTTCTCTCCACTGTTGTTTCTTTGAGTTAGAACGCTAGTGAGGAGACTTCCATGCAAAAGTGGGGCCGCAGTGCTAGCTTGATGAAACACATGGGGAGTCGTGTTCTGCCTTCTGCTGGGGCCTGAGTCTCACTCGCAAAAAGCTTTGGACTCCCTTGCAGTGCTCTCATGCACGCACACAACAAAATGCTTCCACCCTCAGGAGCGGCTCTTTTAGCTGAAGCATGGATTCTCCACCGAGTTTTTCCTTCGAGTTAGGCGGTTTTCATTAAGCCTGCACACACACCCGGGGCAACGGTACTAGCCCCATCACCATGGTGTGAGTTGAGAGCTGCCTTCTCTCCGGCCTGTCTCTCCCTCCATTTTACGAAACGGAACCCGTCCCCAGGCTCTCACCCACAGTACACCCTAAACTGCTTCCTCCCACACACAGGTCGTCGGTAGCTAAAGCACGGTTTCTCTTCAGTGTTGTTTCTCCGAGTTAGAACGCTTGCTATTAATGTCCACAATAGCCAAACTGTGGAAAGAGCCAAGATGTCCATCAACAGATGAATGGATAAAGAAGAGGTGGTATATATATATATATATATATATATCTATATATATATATATTACAATGGAATATTATGCAGCCATCAAAAGGCATGAGATCTTGCCATTTGCAACGACGTGGATGGAACTGGAGGGTATTATGCTGAGCGAAATAAGTCAAAGAGAGAAAGACATGTATCATATGACCTCACTGATATGAGGAATTCTTAATCTCAGGAAACAAACTGAGGGTTGCCGGAGTGGGGGGTGGGGTGGGAGGGCTGGGGTGACTGGGTGATGGACACTGGGGAGGGTATGCGTTCTGGTAAGCGCTGTGAATTGTGCAAGACTGTTGAATCTCAGATCTGTACCTCTGAAACAAATAATGCAATATACGTTAAGAAAGAAAAAAAGAAGAAGAAGAATGTAGCAGGAGGGGAAGCCTGAAGGGGGGGAAATCGGAGGGGGAGAAGAACCCTGAGACACGATGGACTCTGAAAAACAAACTCAGGGTTCTAGAGGGGAGGGGGGTGGGAAGATGGGTTAACCTGGTGATGGGTATTGAGGAGGGCACGTTCTGCATGGAGCACTGGGTGTTACGCACAAACAATGAATCATGGACACTATATCTAAAACTAATGATGTAATGTATGCGGATTAACATAACAATAAAACATTTAATAAAAAAAAAAAGAACGCTTGCTATTAGACTTCCATGCAAAAGCGGGGCCGCAGTGCTAGCTTCATGAAACAAGTGGGGAGTCGTGTTCTGCTTTCTTCCGGGGCCTGAGTCTCACACAGAAACTGGTTTGGGACTCAGTTGCAGGGCGCTCACGCTTGCACACAGCAAAATGCGTCCAGCCTCAGGCATGGCTATTTTAGCCGAAGCAGGAATTCTCTAAAGAGTTGTTCCCTTGAGTTAGGTGGTTGGCTTTAGGCCTGCAGGCACCCCCGGGGCAAGGGTACTAGCATCAGAAACAAGAGGTGAGTTGAGAGCTCCCTTCCACACCGGCCTGTTTCTCACTCCATTTCACGTGTGGGACCCTTTCCCGGTCTCTCATACAGGAGCACTGTAAAATTCCTCCGTCTTCAGGAACGGCAATGTTACATAAAGGGCAGTAAGGATACACCATTGATTCTTGGCCTTAGTAGCCTGGTAGGCGAATGAGCTGCAGCTGGGATTCTTTACAGGCTTGTCCCTTCCAAGGCAGTGTTGAGCACGGAGCATTCCAAGCACACATGGAGCAGTAGTGTTCGCTTCAGGTAGCAAGAGCTGAGTCCAGAGGTGCCTTCTGCCCGGAACTCTTTCTCCCTCGGTTTCACGTATGGAACCCGTTCCCCAGGCTCTCAGCCACGGTACCCTGTATACTGTTTCTTCTGCCTGGAGGTCGACAGACACTAAAGCACGATTTCTCTCCACTGTTGTTTCTTTGAGTTAGAACGCTAGTGAGGAGACTTCCATGCAAAAGTGGGGCCGCAGTGCTAGCTTGATGAAACACATGGGGAGTCGTGTTCTGCCTTCTGCTGGGGCCTGAGTCTCACTCGCAAAAAGCTTTGGACTCCCTTGCAGTGCTCTCATGCACGCACACAACAAAATGCTTCCACCCTCAGGAGCGGCTCTTTTAGCTGAAGCATGGATTCTCCACCGAGTTTTTCCTTCGAGTTAGGCGGTTTTCATTAAGCCTGCACACACACCCGGGGCAACGGTACTAGCCCCATCACCATGGTGTGAGTTGAGAGCTGCCTTCTCTCCGGCCTGTCTCTCCCTCCATTTTACGAAACGGAACCCGTCCCCAGGCTCTCACCCACAGTACACCCTAAACTGCTTCCTCCCACACACAGGTCGTCGGTAGCTAAAGCACGGTTTCTCTTCAGTGTTGTTTCTCCGAGTTAGAACGCTTGCTATTAATGTCCACAATAGCCAAACTGTGGAAAGAGCCAAGATGTCCATCAACAGATGAATGGATAAAGAAGAGGTGGTATATATACATATATATATATATATCTATATATATCTATATATATATATTACAATGGAATATTATGCAGCCATCAAAAGGCATGAGATCTTGCCATTTGCAACGACGTGGATGGAACTGGAGGGTATTATGCTGAGCGAAATAAGTCAAAGAGAGAAAGACATGTATCATATGACCTCACTGATATGAGGAATTCTTAATCTCAGGAAACAAACTGAGGGTTGCCGGAGTGGGGGGTGGGGTGGGAGGGCTGGGGTGACTGGGTGATGGACACTGGGGAGGGTATGCGTTCTGGTAAGCGCTGTGAATTGTGCAAGACTGTTGAATCTCAGATCTGTACCTCTGAAACAAATAATGCAATATATGTTAAGAAAGAAAAAAAGAAGAAGAAGAATGTAGCAGGAGGGGAAGCCTGAAGGGGGGGAAATCGGAGGGGGAGAAGAACCCTGAGAGACGATGGACTCTGAAAAACAAACTCAGGGTTCTAGAGGGGAGGGGGGTGGGAAGATGGGTTAACCTGGTGATGGGTATTGAGGAGGGCACGTTCTGCATGTAGCACTGGGTGTTACGCACAAACAATGAATCATGGACACTATATCTAAAACTAATGATGTAATGTATGCGGATTAACATAACAATAAAACATTTAATAAAAAAAAAAAAGAACGCTTGCTATTAGACTTCCATGCAAAAGCGGGGCCGCAGTGCTAGCTTCATGAAACAAGTGGGGAGTCGTGTTCTGCTTTCTTCCGGGGCCTGAGTCTCACACAGAAACTGGTTTGGGACTCAGTTGCAGGGCGCTCACGCTTGCACACAGTAAAATGCGTCCACCCTCAGGCATGGCTATTTTAGCCGAAGCAGGAATTCTCTAAAGAGTTGTTCCCTTGAGTTAGGTGGTTGGCTTTAGGCCTGCAGGCACCCCCGGGGCAAGGGTACTAGCATCAGAAACAAGAGGTGAGTTGAGAGCTCCCTTCCACACCGGCCTGTTTCTCACTCCATTTCACGTGTGGGACCCTTTCCCGGTCTCTCATACAGGAGCACTGTAAAATTCCTCCGTCTTCAGGAACGGCAATGTTACATAAAGGGCAGTAAGGATACACCATTGATTCTTGGCCTTAGTAGCCTGGTAGGCGAATGAGCTGCAGCTGGGATTCTTTACAGGCTTGTCCCTTCCAAGGCAGTGTTGAGCACGGAGCATTCCAAGCACACATGGAGCAGTAGTGTTCGCTTCAGGTAGCAAGAGCTGAGTCCAGAGGTGCCTTCTGCCCGGAACTCTTTCTCCCTCGGTTTCACGTATGGAACCCGTTCCCCAGGCTCTCAGCCACGGTACCCTGTATACTGTTTCTTCTGCCTGGAGGTCGACAGACACTAAAGCACGATTTCTCTCCACTGTTGTTTCTTTGAGTTAGAACGCTAGTGAGGAGACTTCCATGCAAAAGTGGGGCCGCAGTGCTAGCTTGATGAAACACATGGGGAGTCGTGTTCTGCCTTCTGCTGGGGCCTGAGTCTCACTCGCAAAAAGCTTTGGACTCCCTTGCAGTGCTCTCATGCACGCACACAACAAAATGCTTCCACCCTCAGGAGCGGCTCTTTTAGCTGAAGCATGGATTCTCCACCGAGTTTTTCCTTCGAGTTAGGCGGTTTTCATTAAGCCTGCACACACACCCGGGGCAACGGTACTAGCCCCATCACCATGGTGTGAGTTGAGAGCTGCCTTCTCTCCGGCCTGTCTCTCCCTCCATTTTACGAAACGGAACCCGTCCCCAGGCTCTCACCCACAGTACACCCTAAACTGCTTCCTCCCACACAGAGGTCGTCGGTAGCTAAAGCACGGTTTCTCTTCAGTGTTGTTTCTCCGAGTTAGAACGCTTGCTATTAATGTCCACAATAGCCAAACTGTGGAAAGAGCCAAGATGTCCATCAACAGATGAATGGATAAAGAAGAGGTGGTATATATATATATATATATATATATATATATACATACAATGGAATATTATGCAGCCATCAAAAGGCATGAGATCTTGCCATTTGCAACGACGTGGATGGAACTGGAGGGTATTATGCTGAGCGAAATAAGTCAAAGAGAGAAAGACATGTATCATATGACCTCACTGATATGAGGAATTCTTAATCTCAGGAAACAAACTGAGGGTTGCCGGAGTGGGGGGTGGGGTGGGAGGGCTGGGGTGACTGGGTGATGGACACTGGGGAGGGTATGCGTTCTGGTAAGCGCTGTGAATTGTGCAAGACTGTTGAATCTCAGATCTGTACCTCTGAAACAAATAATGCAATATACGTTAAGAAAGAAAAAAAGAAGAAGAAGAATGTAGCAGGAGGGGAAGCCTGAAGGGGGGGAAATCGGAGGGGGAGAAGAACCCTGAGAGACGATGGACTCTGAAAAACAAACTCAGGGTTCTAGAGGGGAGGGGGGTGGGAAGATGGGTTAACCTGGTGATGGGTATTGAGGAGGGCACGTTCTGCATGGAGCACTGGGTGTTACGCACAAACAATGAATCATGGACACTATATCTAAAACTAATGATGTAATGTATGCGGATTAACATAACAATAAAACATTTAATAAAAAAAAAAAAGAACGCTTGCTATTAGACTTCCATGCAAAAGCGGGGCCGCAGTGCTAGCTTCATGAAACAAGTGGGGAGTCGTGTTCTGCTTTCTTCCGGGGCCTGAGTCTCACACAGAAACTGGTTTGGGACTCAGTTGCAGGGCGCTCACGCTTGCACACAGCAAAATGCGTCCAGCCTCAGGCATGGCTATTTTAGCCGAAGCAGGAATTCTCTAAAGAGTTGTTCCCTTGAGTTAGGTGGTTTGTTTTGGCCTGCAGGCACCCCCGGGGCAAGGGTACTAGCATCAGAAACAAGAGGTGAGTTGAGAGCTCCCTTCCACACCGGCCTGTTTCTCACTCCATTTCACGTGTGGGACCCTTTCCCGGTCTCTCATACAGGAGCACTGTAAAATTCCTCCGTCTTCAGGAACGGCAATGTTACATAAAGGGCAGTAAGGATACACCATTGATTCTTGGCCTTAGTAGCCTGGTAGGCGAATGAGCTGCAGCTGGGATTCTTTACAGGCTTGTCCCTTCCAAGGCAGTGTTGAGCACGGAGCATTCCAAGCACACATGGAGCAGTAGTGTTCGCTTCAGGTAGCAAGAGCTGAGTCCAGAGGTGCCTTCTGCCCGGAACTCTTTCTCCCTCGGTTTCACGTATGGAACCCGTTCCCCAGGCTCTCAGCCACGGTACCCTGTATAGTGTTTCTTCTGCCTGGAGGTCGACAGACACTAAAGCACGATTTCTCTCCACTGTTGTTTCTTTGAGTTAGAACGCTAGTGAGGAGACTTCCATGCAAAAGTGGGGCCGCAGTGCTAGCTTGATGAAACACATGGGGAGTCGTGTTCTGCCTTCTGCTGGGGCCTGAGTCTCACTCGCAAAAAGCTTTGGACTCCCTTGCAGTGCTCTCATGCACGCACACAACAAAATGCTTCCACCCTCAGGAGCGGCTCTTTTAGCTGAAGCATGGATTCTCCACCGAGTTTTTCCTTCGAGTTAGGCGGTTTTCATTAAGCCTGCACACACACCCGGGGCAACGGTACTAGCCCCATCACCATGGTGTGAGTTGAGAGCTGCCTTCTCTCCGGCCTGTCTCTCCCTCCATTTTACGAAACGGAACCCGTCCCCAGGCTCTCATCCACAGTACACCCTAAACTGCTTCCTCCCACACAGAGGTCGTCGGTAGCTAAAGCACGGTTTCTCTTCAGTGTTGTTTCTCCGAGTTAGAACGCTTGCTATTAATGTCCACAATAGCCAAACTGTGGAAAGAGCCAAGATGTCCATCAACAGATGAATGGATAAAGAAGAGGTGGTATATATATATATATATATATATAATCTATATATATATATACAATGGAATATTATGCAGCCATCAAAAGGCATGAGGTCTTGCCATTTGCAACGACGTGGATGGAACTGGAGGGTATTATGCTGAGCGAAATAAGTCAAAGAGAGAAAGACATGTATCATATGACCTCACTGATATGAGGAATTCTTAATCTCAGGAAACAAACTGAGGGTTGCCGGAGTGGGGGGTGGGGTGGGAGGGCTGGGGTGACTGGGTGATGGACACTGGGGAGGGTATGCGTTCTGGTAAGCGCTGTGAATTGTGCAAGACTGTTGAATCTCAGATCTGTACCTCTGAAACAAATAATGCAATATACGTTAAGAAAGAAAAAAAGAAGAAGAAGAATGTAGCAGGAGGGGAAGCCTGAAGGGGGGGAAATCGGAGGGGGAGAAGAACCCTGAGAGACGATGGACTCTGAAAAACAAACTCAGGGTTCTAGAGGGGACGGGGGTGGGAAGATGGGTTAACCTGGTGATGGGTATTGAGGAGGGCACGTTCTGCATGGAGCACTGGGTGTTACGCACAAACAATGAATCATGGACACTATATCTAAAACTAATGATGTAATGTATGCGGATTAACATAACAATAAAACATTTAATAAAAAAAAAAAAGAACGCTTGCTATTAGACTTCCATGCAAAAGCGGGGCCGCAGTGCTAGCTTCATGAAACAAGTGGGGAGTCGTGTTCTGCTTTCTTCCGGGGCCTGAGTCTCACACAGAAACTGGTTTGGGACTCAGTTGCAGGGCGCTCACGCTTGCACACAGCAAAATGCGTCCAGCCTCAGGCATGGCTATTTTAGCCGAAGCAGGAATTCTCTAAAGAGTTGTTCCCTTGAGTTAGGTGGTTGGCTTTAGGCCTGCAGGCACCCCCAGGGCAAGGGTACTAGCATCAGAAACAAGAGGTGAGTTGAGAGCTCCCTTCCACACCGGCCTGTTTCTCACTCCATTTCACGTGTGGGACCCTTTCCCGGTCTCTCATACAGGAGCACTGTAAAATTCCTCCGTCTTCAGGAACGGCAATGTTACATAAAGGGCAGTAAGGATACACCATTGATTCTTGGCCTTAGTAGCCTGGTAGGCGAATGAGCTGCAGCTGGGATTCTTTACAGGCTTGTCCCTTCCAAGGCAGTGTTGAGCACGGAGCATTCCAAGCACACATGGAGCAGTAGTGTTCGCTTCAGGTAGCAAGAGCTGAGTCCAGAGGTGCCTTCTGCCCGGAACTCTTTCTCCCTCGGTTTCACGTATGGAACCCGTTCCCCAGGCTCTCAGCCACGGTACCCTGTATACTGTTTCTTCTGCCTGGAGGTCGACAGACACTAAAGCACGATTTCTCTCCACTGTTGTTTCTTTGAGTTAGAACGCTAGTGAGGAGACTTCCATGCAAAAGTGGGGCCGCAGTGCTAGCTTGATGAAACACATGGGGAGTCGTGTTCTGCCTTCTGCTGGGGCCTGAGTCTCACTCGCAAAAAGCTTTGGACTCCCTTGCAGTGCTCTCATGCACGCACACAACAAAATGCTTCCACCCTCAGGAGCGGCTCTTTTAGCTGAAGCATGGATTCTCCACCGAGTTTTTCCTTCGAGTTAGGCGGTTTTCATTAAGCCTGCACACACACCCGGGGCAACGGTACTAGCCCCATCACCATGGTGTGAGTTGAGAGCTGCCTTCTCTCCGGCCTGTCTCTCCCTCCATTTTACGAAACGGAACCCGTCCCCAGGCTCTCACCCACAGTACACCCTAAACTGCTTCCTCCCACACAGAGGTCGTCGGTAGCTAAAGCACGGTTTCTCTTCAGTGTTGTTTCTCCGAGTTAGAACGCTTGCTATTAATGTCCACAATAGCCAAACTGTGGAAAGAGCCAAGATGTCCATCAACAGATGAATGGATAAAGAAGAGGTGGTATATATATATATATATATATATATATATATATATATATCTATATATATATATTACAATGGAATATTATGCAGCCATCAAAAGGCATGAGATCTTGCCATTTGCAACGACGTGGATGGAACTGGAGGGTATTATGCTGAGCGAAATAAGTCAAAGAGAGAAAGACATGTATCATATGACCTCACTGATATGAGGAATTCTTAATCTCAGGAAACAAACTGAGGGTTGCCGGAGTGGGGGGTGGGGTGGGAGGGCTGGGGTGACTGGGTGATGGACACTGGGGAGGGTATGCGTTCTGGTAAGCGCTGTGAATTGTGCAAGACTGTTGAATCTCAGATCTGTACCTCTGAAACAAATAATGCAATATACGTTAAGAAAGAAAAAAAGAAGAAGAAGAATGTAGCAGGAGGGGAAGCCTGAAGGGGGGGAAATCGGAGGGGGAGAAGAACCCTGAGAGACGATGGACTCTGAAAAACAAACTCAGGGTTCTAGAGGGGAGGGGGGTGGGAGGATGAGTTAGCCTGCTGATGGGTATTGAGGAGGGCACGTTCTGCATGGAGCACTGGGTGTTACGCACAAACAATGAATCATGGACACTATATCTAAAACTAATGATGTAATGTATGCGGATTAACATAACAATAAAACATTTAATAAAAAAAAAAAAGAACGCTTGCTATTAGACTTCCATGCAAAAGCGGGGCCGCAGTGCTAGCTTCATGAAACAAGTGGGGAGTCGTGTTCTGCTTTCTTCCGGGGCCTGAGTCTCACACAGAAACTGGTTTGGGACTCAGTTGCAGGGCGCTCACGCTTGCACACAGCAAAATGCGTCCAGCCTCAGGCATGGCTATTTTAGCCGAAGCAGGAATTCTCTAAAGAGTTGTTCCCTTGAGTTAGGTGGTTGGCTTTAGGCCTGCAGGCACCCCCGGGGCAAGGGTACTAGCATCAGAAACAAGAGGTGAGTTGAGAGCTCCCTTCCACACCGGCCTGTTTCTCACTCCATTTCACGTGTGGGACCCTTTCCCGGTCTCTCATACAGGAGCACTGTAAAATTCCTCCGTCTTCAGGAACGGCAATGTTACATAAAGGGCAGTAAGGATACACCATTGATTCTTGGCCTTAGTAGCCTGGTAAGCGAATGAGCTGCAGCTGGGATTCTTTACAGGCTTGTCCCTTCCAAGGCAGTGTTGAGCAAGGAGCATTCCAAGCACACATGGAGCAGTAGTGTTCGCTTCAGGTAGCAAGAGCTGAGTCCAGAGGTGCCTTCTGCCCGGAACTCTTTCTCCCTCGGTTTCACGTATGGAACCCGTTCCCCAGGCTCTCAGCCACGGTACCCTGTATAGTGTTTCTTCTGCCTGGAGGTCGACAGACACTAAAGCACGATTTCTCTCCACTGTTGTTTCTTTGAGTTAGAACGCTAGTGAGGAGACTTCCATGCAAAAGTGGGGCCGCAGTGCTAGCTTGATGAAACACATGGGGAGTCGTGTTCTGCCTTCTGCTGGGGCCTGAGTCTCACTCGCAAAAAGCTTTGGACTCCCTTGCAGTGCTCTCATGCACGCACACAACAAAATGCTTCCACCCTCAGGAGCGGCTCTTTTAGCTGAAGCATGGATTCTCCACCGAGTTTTTCCTTCGAGTTAGGCGGTTTTCATTAAGCCTGCACACACACCCGGGGCAACGGTACTAGCCCCATCACCATGGTGTGAGTTGAGAGCTGCCTTCTCTCCGGCCTGTCTCTCCCTCCATTTTACGAAACGGAACCCGTCCCCAGGCTCTCACCCACAGTACACCCTAAACTGCTTCCTCCCACACACAGGTCGTCGGTAGCTAAAGCACGGTTTCTCTTCAGTGTTGTTTCTCCGAGTTAGAACGCTTGCTATTAATGTCCACAATAGCCAAACTGTGGAAAGAGCCAAGATGTCCATCAACAGATGAATGGATAAAGAAGAGGTGGTATATATATATATATAAATATATATATATATATATATATATTTATATATACAATGGAATATTATGCAGCCATCAAAAGGCATGAGATCTTGCCATTTGCAACGACGTGGATGGAACTGGAGGGTATTATGCTGAGCGAAATAAGTCAAAGAGAGAAAGACATGTATCATATGACCTCACTGATATGAGGAATTCTTAATCTCAGGAAACAAACTGAGGGTTGCCGGAGTGGGGGGTGGGGTGGGAGGGCTGGGGTGACTGGGTGATGGACACTGGGGAGGGTATGCGTTCTGGTAAGCGCTGTGAATTGTGCAAGACTGTTGAATCTCAGATCTGTACCTCTGAAACAAATAATGCAATATACGTTAAGAAAGAAAAAAAGAAGAAGAAGAATGTAGCAGGAGGGGAAGCCTGAAGGGGGGGAAATCGGAGGGGGAGAAGAACCCTGAGAGACGATGGACTCTGAAAAACAAACTCAGGGTTCTAGAGGGGACGGGGGTGGGAAGATGGGTTAACCTGGTGATGGGTATTGAGGAGGGCACGTTCTGCATGGAGCACTGGGTGTTACGCACAAACAATGAATCATGGACACTATATCTAAAACTAATGATGTAATGTATGCGGATTAACATAACAATAAAACATTTAATAAAAAAAAAAAAGAACGCTTGCTATTAGACTTCCATGCAAAAGCGGGGCCGCAGTGCTAGCTTCATGAAACAAGTGGGGAGTCGTGTTCTGCTTTCTTCCGGGGCCTGAGTCTCACACAGAAACTGGTTTGGGACTCAGTTGCAGGGCGCTCACGCTTGCACACAGCAAAATGCGTCCAGCCTCAGGCATGGCTATTTTAGCCGAAGCAGGAATTCTCTAAAGAGTTGTTCCCTTGAGTTAGGTGGTTGGCTTTAGGCCTGCAGGCACCCCCGGGGCAAGGGTACTAGCATCAGAAACAAGAGGTGAGTTGAGAGCTCCCTTCCACACCGGCCTGTTTCTCACTCCATTTCACGTGTGGGACCCTTTCCCGGTCTCTCATACAGGAGCACTGTAAAATTCCTCCGTCTTCAGGAACGGCAATGTTACATAAAGGGCAGTAAGGATACACCATTGATTCTTGGCCTTAGTAGCCTGGTAGGCGAATGAGCTGCAGCTGGGATTCTTTACAGGCTTGTCCCTTCCAAGGCAGTGTTGAGCACGGAGCATTCCAAGCACACATGGAGCAGTAGTGTTCGCTTCAGGTAGCAAGAGCTGAGTCCAGAGGTGCCTTCTGCCCGGAACTCTTTCTCCCTCGGTTTCACGTATGGAACCCGTTCCCCAGGCTCTCAGCCACGGTACCCTGTATACTGTTTCTTCTGCCTGGAGGTCGACAGACACTAAAGCACGATTTCTCTCCACTGTTGTTTCTTTGAGTTAGAACGCTAGTGAGGAGACTTCCATGCAAAAGTGGGGCCGCAGTGCTAGCTTGATGAAACACATGGGGAGTCGTGTTCTGCCTTCTGCTGGGGCCTGAGTCTCACTCGCAAAAAGCTTTGGACTCCCTTGCAGTGCTCTCATGCACGCACACAACAAAATGCTTCCACCCTCAGGAGCGGCTCTTTTAGCTGAAGCATGGATTCTCCACCGAGTTTTTCCTTCGAGTTAGGCGGTTTTCATTAAGCCTGCACACACACCCGGGGCAACGGTACTAGCCCCATCACCATGGTGTGAGTTGAGAGCTGCCTTCTCTCCGGCCTGTCTCTCCCTCCATTTTACGAAACGGAACCCGTCCCCAGGCTCTCACCCACAGTACACCCTAAACTGCTTCCTCCCACACACAGGTCGTCGGTAGCTAAAGCACGGTTTCTCTTCAGTGTTGTTTCTCCGAGTTAGAACGCTTGCTATTAATGTCCACAATAGCCAAACTGTGGAAAGAGCCAAGATGTCCATCAACAGATGAATGGATAAAGAAGAGGTGGTATATATATATATATATATATATCTATATATAAATATATTACAATGGAATATTATGCAGCCATCAAAAGGCATGAGATCTTGCCATTTGCAACGACGTGGATGGAACTGGAGGGTATTATGCTGAGCGAAATAAGTCAAAGAGAGAAAGACATGTATCATATGACCTCACTGATATGAGGAATTCTTAATCTCAGGAAACAAACTGAGGGTTGCCGGAGTGGGGGGTGGGGTGGGAGGGCTGGGGTGACTGGGTGATGGACACTGGGGAGGGTATGCGTTCTGGTAAGCGCTGTGAATTGTGCAAGACTGTTGAATCTCAGATCTGTACCTCTGAAACAAATAATGCAATATACGTTAAGAAAGAAAAAAAGAAGAAGAAGAATGTAGCAGGAGGGGAAGCCTGAAGGGGGGGAAATCGGAGGGGGAGAAGAACCCTGAGAGACGATGGACTCTGAAAAACAAACTCAGGGTTCTAGCGGGGACGGGGGTGGGAAGATGGGTTAACCTGGTGATGGGTATTGAGGAGGGCACGTTCTGCATGGAGCACTGGGTGTTACGCACAAACAATGAATCATGGACACTATATCTAAAACTAATGATGTAATGTATGCGGATTAACATAACAATAAAACATTTAATAAAAAAAAAAAAAGAACGCTTGCTATTAGACTTCCATGCAAAAGCGGGGCCGCAGTGCTAGCTTCATGAAACAAGTGGGGAGTCGTGTTCTGCTTTCTTCCGGGGCCTGAGTCTCACACAGAAACTGGTTTGGGACTCAGTTGCAGGGCGCTCACGCTTGCACACAGCAAAATGCGTCCAGCCTCAGGCATGGCTATTTTAGCCGAAGCAGGAATTCTCTAAAGAGTTGTTCCCTTGAGTTAGGTGGTTGGCTTTAGGCCTGCAGGCACCCCCGGGGCAAGGGTACTAGCATCAGAAACAAGAGGTGAGTTGAGAGCTCCCTTCCACACCGGCCTGTTTCTCACTCCATTTCACGTGTGGGACCCTTTCCCGGTCTCTCATACAGGAGCACTGTAAAATTCCTCCGTCTTCAGGAACGGCAATGTTACATAAAGGGCAGTAAGGATACACCATTGATTCTTGGCCTTAGTAGCCTGGTAGGCGAATGAGCTGCAGCTGGGATTCTTTACAGGCTTGTCCCTTCCAAGGCAGTGTTGAGCACGGAGCATTCCAAGCACACATGGAGCAGTAGTGTTCGCTTCAGGTAGCAAGAGCTGAGTCCAGAGGTGCCTTCTGCCCGGAACTCTTTCTCCCTCGGTTTCACGTATGGAACCCGTTCCCCAGGCTCTCAGCCACGGTACCCTGTATACTGTTTCTTCTGCCTGGAGGTCGACAGACACTAAAGCACGATTTCTCTCCACTGTTGTTTCTTTGAGTTAGAACGCTAGTGAGGAGACTTCCATGCAAAAGTGGGGCCGCAGTGCTAGCTTGATGAAACACATGGGGAGTCGTGTTCTGCCTTCTGCTGGGGCCTGAGTCTCACTCGCAAAAAGCTTTGGACTCCCTTGCAGTGCTCTCATGCACGCACACAACAAAATGCTTCCACCCTCAGGAGCGGCTCTTTTAGCTGAAGCATGGATTCTCCACCGAGTTTTTCCTTCGAGTTAGGCGGTTTTCATTAAGCCTGCACACACACCCGGGGCAACGGTACTAGCCCCATCACCATGGTGTGAGTTGAGAGCTGCCTTCTCTCCGGCCTGTCTCTCCCTCCATTTTACGAAACGGAACCCGTCCCCAGGCTCTCACCCACAGTACACCCTAAACTGCTTCCTCCCACACACAGGTCGTCGGTAGCTAAAGCACGGTTTCTCTTCAGTGTTGTTTCTCCGAGTTAGAACGCTTGCTATTAATGTCCACAATAGCCAAACTGTGGAAAGAGCCAAGATGTCCATCAACAGATGAATGGATAAAGAAGAGGTGGTATATATATATATATATATATATATATATATACATACAATGGAATATTATGCAGCCATCAAAAGGCATGAGATCTTGCCATTTGCAACGACGTGGATGGAACTGGAGGGTATTATGCTGAGCGAAATAAGTCAAAGAGAGAAAGACATGTATCATATGACCTCACTGATATGAGGAATTCTTAATCTCAGGAAACAAACTGAGGGTTGCCGGAGTGGGGGGTGGGGTGGGAGGGCTGGGGTGACTGGGTGATGGACACTGGGGAGGGTATGCGTTCTGGTAAGCGCTGTGAATTGTGCAAGACTGTTGAATCTCAGATCTGTACCTCTGAAACAAATAATGCAATATACGTTAAGAAAGAAAAAAAGAAGAAGAAGAATGTAGCAGGAGGGGAAGCCTGAAGGGGGGGAAATCGGAGGGGGAGAAGAACCCTGAGAGACGATGGACTCTGAAAAACAAACTCAGGGTTCTAGAGGGGAGGGGGGTGGGAAGATGGGTTAACCTGGTGATGGGTATTGAGGAGGGCACGTTCTGCATGGAGCACTGGGTGTTACGCACAAACAATGAATCATGGACACTATATCTAAAACTAATGATGTAATGTATGCGGATTAACATAACAATAAAACATTTAATAAAAAAAAAAAGAACGCTTGCTATTAGACTTCCATGCAAAAGCGGGGCCGCAGTGCTAGCTTCATGAAACAAGTGGGGAGTCGTGTTCTGCTTTCTTCCGGGGCCTGAGTCTCACACAGAAACTGGTTTGGGACTCAGTTGCAGGGCGCTCACGCTTGCACACAGCAAAATGCGTCCACCCTCAGGCATGGCTATTTTAGCCGAAGCAGGAATTCTCTAAAGAGTTGTTCCCTTGAGTTAGGTGGTTTGTTTTGGCCTGCAGGCACCCCCGGGGCAAGGGTACTAGCATCAGAAACAAGAGGTGAGTTGAGAGCTCCCTTCCACACCGGCCTGTTTCTCACTCCATTTCACGTGTGGGACCCTTTCCCGGTCTCTCATACAGGAGCACTGTAAAATTCCTCCGTCTTCAGGAACGGCAATGTTACATAAAGGGCAGTAAGGATACACCATTGATTCTTGGCCTTAGTAGCCTGGTAGGCGAATGAGCTGCAGCTGGGATTCTTTACAGGCTTGTCCCTTCCAAGGCAGTGTTGAGCACGGAGCATTCCAAGCACACATGGAGCAGTAGTGTTCGCTTCAGGTAGCAAGAGCTGAGTCCAGAGGTGCCTTCTGCCCGGAACTCTTTCTCCCTCGGTTTCACGTATGGAACCCGTTCCCCAGGCTCTCAGCCACGGTACCCTGTATACTGTTTCTTCTGCCTGGAGGTCGACAGACACTAAAGCACGATTTCTCTCCACTGTTGTTTCTTTGAGTTAGAACGCTAGTGAGGAGACTTCCATGCAAAAGTGGGGCCGCAGTGCTAGCTTGATGAAACACATGGGGAGTCGTGTTCTGCCTTCTGCTGGGGCCTGAGTCTCACTCGCAAAAAGCTTTGGACTCCCTTGCAGTGCTCTCATGCACGCACACAACAAAATGCTTCCACCCTCAGGAGCGGCTCTTTTAGCTGAAGCATGGATTCTCCACCGAGTTTTTCCTTCGAGTTAGGCGGTTTTCATTAAGCCTGCACACACACCCGGGGCAACGGTACTAGCCCCATCACCATGGTGTGAGTTGAGAGCTGCCTTCTCTCCGGCCTGTCTCTCCCTCCATTTTACGAAACGGAACCCGTCCCCAGGCTCTCACCCACAGTACACCCTAAACTGCTTCCTCCCACACAGAGGTCGTCGGTAGCTAAAGCACGGTTTCTCTTCAGTGTTGTTTCTCCGAGTTAGAACGCTTGCTATTAATGTCCACAATAGCCAAACTGTGGAAAGAGCCAAGATGTCCATCAACAGATGAATGGATAAAGAAGAGGTGGTATATATATATATATATATATATATATATATATATATATCTATATATATATATTACAATGGAATATTATGCAGCCATCAAAAGGCATGAGATCTTGCCATTTGCAACGACGTGGATGGAACTGGAGGGTATTATGCTGAGCGAAATAAGTCAAAGAGAGAAAGACATGTATCATATGACCTCACTGATATGAGGAATTCTTAATCTCAGGAAACAAACTGAGGGTTGCCGGAGTGGGGGGTGGGGTGGGAGGGCTGGGGTGACTGGGTGATGGACACTGGGGAGGGTATGCGTTCTGGTAAGCGCTGTGAATTGTGCAAGACTGTTGAATCTCAGATCTGTACCTCTGAAACAAATAATGCAATATACGTTAAGAAAGAAAAAAAGAAGAAGAAGAATGTAGCAGGAGGGGAAGCCTGAAGGGGGGGAAATCGGAGGGGGAGAAGAACCCTGAGAGACGATGGACTCTGAAAAACAAACTCAGGGTTCTAGAGGGGAGGGGGGTGGGAAGATGGGTTAACCTGGTGATGGGTATTGAGGAGGGCACGTTCTGCATGGAGCACTGGGTGTTACGCACAAACAATGAATCATGGACACTATATCTAAAACTAATGATGTAATGTATGCGGATTAACATAACAATAAAACATTTAATAAAAAAAAAAAAGAACGCTTGCTATTAGACTTCCATGCAAAAGCGGGGCCGCAGTGCTAGCTTCATGAAACAAGTGGGGAGTCGTGTTCTGCTTTCTTCCGGGGCCTGAGTCTCACACAGAAACTGGTTTGGGACTCAGTTGCAGGGCGCTCACGCTTGCACACAGCAAAATGCGTCCAGCCTCAGGCATGGCTATTTTAGCCGAAGCAGGAATTCTCTAAAGAGTTGTTCCCTTGAGTTAGGTGGTTTGTTTTGGCCTGCAGGCACCCCCGGGGCAAGGGTACTAGCATCAGAAACAAGAGGTGAGTTGAGAGCTCCCTTCCACACCGGCCTGTTTCTCACTCCATTTCACGTGTGGGACCCTTTCCCGGTCTCTCATACAGGAGCACTGTAAAATTCCTCCGTCTTCAGGAACGGCAATGTTACATAAAGGGCAGTAAGGATACACCATTGATTCTTGGCCTTAGTAGCCTGGTAGGCGAATGAGCTGCAGCTGGGATTCTTTACAGGCTTGTCCCTTCCAAGGCAGTGTTGAGCACGGAGCATTCCAAGCACACATGGAGCAGTAGTGTTCGCTTCAGGTAGCAAGAGCTGAGTCCAGAGGTGCCTTCTGCCCGGAACTCTTTCTCCCTCGGTTTCACGTATGGAACCCGTTCCCCAGGCTCTCAGCCACGGTACCCTGTATACTGTTTCTTCTGCCTGGAGGTCGACAGACACTAAAGCACGATTTCTCTCCACTGTTGTTTCTTTGAGTTAGAACGCTAGTGAGGAGACTTCCATGCAAAAGTGGGGCCGCAGTGCTAGCTTGATGAAACACATGGGGAGTCGTGTTCTGCCTTCTGCTGGGGCCTGAGTCTCACTCGCAAAAAGCTTTGGACTCCCTTGCAGTGCTCTCATGCACGCACACAACAAAATGCTTCCACCCTCAGGAGCGGCTCTTTTAGCTGAAGCATGGATTCTCCACCGAGTTTTTCCTTCGAGTTAGGCGGTTTTCATTAAGCCTGCACACACACCCGGGGCAACGGTACTAGCCCCATCACCATGGTGTGAGTTGAGAGCTGCCTTCTCTCCGGCCTGTCTCTCCCTCCATTTTACGAAACGGAACCCGTCCCCAGGCTCTCACCCACAGTACACCCTAAACTGCTTCCTCCCACACAGAGGTCGTCGGTAGCTAAAGCACGGTTTCTCTTCAGTGTTGTTTCTCCGAGTTAGAACGCTTGCTATTAATGTCCACAATAGCCAAACTGTGGAAAGAGCCAAGATGTCCATCAACAGATGAATGGATAAAGAAGAGGTGGTATATATATATATATATATATATATATATATATATATCTATATATATATATTACAATGGAATATTATGCAGCCATCAAAAGGCATGAGATCTTGCCATTTGCAACGACGTGGATGGAACTGGAGGGTATTATGCTGAGCGAAATAAGTCAAAGAGAGAAAGACATGTATCATATGACCTCACTGATATGAGGAATTCTTAATCTCAGGAAACAAACTGAGGGTTGCCGGAGTGGGGGGTGGGGTGGGAGGGCTGGGGTGACTGGGTGATGGACACTGGGGAGGGTATGCGTTCTGGTAAGCGCTGTGAATTGTGCAAGACTGTTGAATCTCAGATCTGTACCTCTGAAACAAATAATGCAATATACGTTAAGAAAGAAAAAAAGAAGAAGAAGAATGTAGCAGGAGGGGAAGCCTGAAGGGGGGGAAATCGGAGGGGGAGAAGAACCCTGAGAGACGATGGACTCTGAAAAACAAACTCAGGGTTCTAGAGGGGAGGGGGGTGGGAAGATGGGTTAACCTGGTGATGGGTATTGAGGAGGGCACGTTCTGCATGGAGCACTGGGTGTTACGCACAAACAATGAATCATGGACACTATATCTAAAACTAATGATGTAATGTATGCGGATTAACATAACAATAAAACATTTAATAAAAAAAAAAAAGAACGCTTGCTATTAGACTTCCATGCAAAAGCGGGGCCGCAGTGCTAGCTTCATGAAACAAGTGGGGAGTCGTGTTCTGCTTTCTTCCGGGGCCTGAGTCTCACACAGAAACTGGTTTGGGACTCAGTTGCAGGGCGCTCACGCTTGCACACAGCAAAATGCGTCCAGCCTCAGGCATGGCTATTTTAGCCGAAGCAGGAATTCTCTAAAGAGTTGTTCCCTTGAGTTAGGTGGTTGGCTTTAGGCCTGCAGGCACCCCCGGGGCAAGGGTACTAGCATCAGAAACAAGAGGTGAGTTGAGAGCTCCCTTCCACACCGGCCTGTTTCTCACTCCATTTCACGTGTGGGACCCTTTCCCGGTCTCTCATACAGGAGCACTGTAAAATTCCTCCGTCTTCAGGAACGGCAATGTTACATAAAGGGCAGTAAGGATACACCATTGATTCTTGGCCTTAGTAGCCTGGTAAGCGAATGAGCTGCAGCTGGGATTCTTTACAGGCTTGTCCCTTCCAAGGCAGTGTTGAGCACGGAGCATTCCAAGCACACATGGAGCAGTAGTGTTCGCTTCAGGTAGCAAGAGCTGAGTCCAGAGGTGCCTTCTGCCCGGAACTCTTTCTCCCTCGGTTTCACGTATGGAACCCGTTCCCCAGGCTCTCAGCCACGGTACCCTGTATAGTGTTTCTTCTGCCTGGAGGTCGACAGACACTAAAGCACGATTTCTCTCCACTGTTGTTTCTTTGAGTTAGAACGCTAGTGAGGAGACTTCCATGCAAAAGTGGGGCCGCAGTGCTAGCTTGATGAAACACATGGGGAGTCGTGTTCTGCCTTCTGCTGGGGCCTGAGTCTCACTCGCAAAAAGCTTTGGACTCCCTTGCAGTGCTCTCATGCACGCACACAACAAAATGCTTCCACCCTCAGGAGCGGCTCTTTTAGCTGAAGCATGGATTCTCCACCGAGTTTTTCCTTCGAGTTAGGCGGTTTTCATTAAGCCTGCACACACACCCGGGGCAACGGTACTAGCCCCATCACCATGGTGTGAGTTGAGAGCTGCCTTCTCTCCGGCCTGTCTCTCCCTCCATTTTACGAAACGGAACCCGTCCCCAGGCTCTCACCCACAGTACACCCTAAACTGCTTCCTCCCACACACAGGTCGTCGGTAGCTAAAGCACGGTTTCTCTTCAGTGTTGTTTCTCCGAGTTAGAACGCTTGCTATTAATGTCCACAATAGCCAAACTGTGGAAAGAGCCAAGATGTCCATCAACAGATGAATGGATAAAGAAGAGGTGGTATATATATATATATAAATATATATATATATATATATATTTATATATACAATGGAATATTATGCAGCCATCAAAAGGCATGAGATCTTGCCATTTGCAACGACGTGGATGGAACTGGAGGGTATTATGCTGAGCGAAATAAGTCAAAGAGAGAAAGACATGTATCATATGACCTCACTGATATGAGGAATTCTTAATCTCAGGAAACAAACTGAGGGTTGCCGGAGTGGGGGGTGGGGTGGGAGGGCTGGGGTGACTGGGTGATGGACACTGGGGAGGGTATGCGTTCTGGTAAGCGCTGTGAATTGTGCAAGACTGTTGAATCTCAGATCTGTACCTCTGAAACAAATAATGCAATATACGTTAAGAAAGAAAAAAAGAAGAAGAAGAATGTAGCAGGAGGGGAAGCCTGAAGGGGGGGAAATCGGAGGGGGAGAAGAACCCTGAGAGACGATGGACTCTGAAAAACAAACTCAGGGTTCTAGAGGGGACGGGGGTGGGAAGATGGGTTAACCTGGTGATCGGTACTGAGGAGGGCACGTTCTGCATGGAGCACTGGGTGTTACGCACAAACAATGAATCATGGACACTATATCTAAAACTAATGATGTAATGTATGCGGATTAACATAACAATAAAACATTTAATAAAAAAAAAAAAGAACGCTTGCTATTAGACTTCCATGCAAAAGCGGGGCCGCAGTGCTAGCTTCATGAAACAAGTGGGGAGTCGTGTTCTGCTTTCTTCCGGGGCCTGAGTCTCACACAGAAACTGGTTTGGGACTCAGTTGCAGGGCGCTCACGCTTGCACACAGCAAAATGCGTCCAGCCTCAGGCATGGCTATTTTAGCCGAAGCAGGAATTCTCTAAAGAGTTGTTCCCTTGAGTTAGGTGGTTGGCTTTAGGCCTGCAGGCACCCCCGGGGCAAGGGTACTAGCATCAGAAACAAGAGGTGAGTTGAGAGCTCCCTTCCACACCGGCCTGTTTCTCACTCCATTTCACGTGTGGGACCCTTTCCCGGTCTCTCATACAGGAGCACTGTAAAATTCCTCCGTCTTCAGGAACGGCAATGTTACATAAAGGGCAGTAAGGATACACCATTGATTCTTGGCCTTAGTAGCCTGGTAGGCGAATGAGCTGCAGCTGGGATTCTTTACAGGCTTGTCCCTTCCAAGGCAGTGTTGAGCACGGAGCATTCCAAGCACACATGGAGCAGTAGTGTTCGCTTCAGGTAGCAAGAGCTGAGTCCAGAGGTGCCTTCTGCCCGGAACTCTTTCTCCCTCGGTTTCACGTATGGAACCCGTTCCCCAGGCTCTCAGCCACGGTACCCTGTATACTGTTTCTTCTGCCTGGAGGTCGACAGACACTAAAGCACGATTTCTCTCCACTGTTGTTTCTTTGAGTTAGAACGCTAGTGAGGAGACTTCCATGCAAAAGTGGGGCCGCAGTGCTAGCTTGATGAAACACATGGGGAGTCGTGTTCTGCCTTCTGCTGGGGCCTGAGTCTCACTCGCAAAAAGCTTTGGACTCCCTTGCAGTGCTCTCATGCACGCACACAACAAAATGCTTCCACCCTCAGGAGCGGCTCTTTTAGCTGAAGCATGGATTCTCCACCGAGTTTTTCCTTCGAGTTAGGCGGTTTTCATTAAGCCTGCACACACACCCGGGGCAACGGTACTAGCCCCATCACCATGGTGTGAGTTGAGAGCTGCCTTCTCTCCGGCCTGTCTCTCCCTCCATTTTACGAAACGGAACCCGTCCCCAGGCTCTCACCCACAGTACACCCTAAACTGCTTCCTCCCACACACAGGTCGTCGGTAGCTAAAGCACGGTTTCTCTTCAGTGTTGTTTCTCCGAGTTAGAACGCTTGCTATTAATGTCCACAATAGCCAAACTGTGGAAAGAGCCAAGATGTCCATCAACAGATGAATGGATAAAGAAGAGGTGGTATATATATATATATATATATATATCTATCTATCTATATATATATATATTACAATGGAATATTATGCAGCCATCAAAAGGCATGAGATCTTGCCATTTGCAACGACGTGGATGGAACTGGAGGGTATTATGCTGAGCGAAATAAGTCAAAGAGAGAAAGACATGTATCATATGACCTCACTGATATGAGGAATTCTTAATCTCAGGAAACAAACTGAGGGTTGCCGGAGTGGGGGGTGGGGTGGGAGGGCTGGGGTGACTGGGTGATGGACACTGGGGAGGGTATGCGTTCTGGTAAGCGCTGTGAATTGTGCAAGACTGTTGAATCTCAGATCTGTACCTCTGAAACAAATAATGCAATATACGTTAAGAAAGAAAAAAAGAAGAAGAAGAATGTAGCAGGAGGGGAAGCCTGAAGGGGGGGAAATCGGAGGGGGAGAAGAACCCTGAGAGACGATGGACTCTGAAAAACAAACTCAGGGTTCTAGAGGGGACGGGGGTGGGAAGATGGGTTAACCTGGTGATCGGTACTGAGGAGGGCACGTTCTGCATGGAGCACTGGGTGTTACGCACAAACAATGAATCATGGACACTATATCTAAAACTAATGATGTAATGTATGCGGATTAACATAACAATAAAACATTTAATAAAAAAAAAAAAGAACGCTTGCTATTAGACTTCCATGCAAAAGCGGGGCCGCAGTGCTAGCTTCATGAAACAAGTGGGGAGTCGTGTTCTGCTTTCTTCCGGGGCCTGAGTCTCACACAGAAACTGGTTTGGGACTCAGTTGCAGGGCGCTCACGCTTGCACACAGCAAAATGCGTCCAGCCTCAGGCATGGCTATTTTAGCCGAAGCAGGAATTCTCTAAAGAGTTGTTCCCTTGAGTTAGGTGGTTGGCTTTAGGCCTGCAGGCACCCCCGGGGCAAGGGTACTAGCATCAGAAACAAGAGGTGAGTTGAGAGCTCCCTTCCACACCGGCCTGTTTCTCACTCCATTTCACGTGTGGGACCCTTTCCCGGTCTCTCATACAGGAGCACTGTAAAATTCCTCCGTCTTCAGGAACGGCAATGTTACATAAAGGGCAGTAAGGATACACCATTGATTCTTGGCCTTAGTAGCCTGGTAGGCGAATGAGCTGCAGCTGGGATTCTTTACAGGCTTGTCCCTTCCAAGGCAGTGTTGAGCACGGAGCATTCCAAGCACACATGGAGCAGTAGTGTTCGCTTCAGGTAGCAAGAGCTGAGTCCAGAGGTGCCTTCTGCCCGGAACTCTTTCTCCCTCGGTTTCACGTATGGAACCCGTTCCCCAGGCTCTCAGCCACGGTACCCTGTATACTGTTTCTTCTGCCTGGAGGTCGACAGACACTAAAGCACGATTTCTCTCCACTGTTGTTTCTTTGAGTTAGAACGCTAGTGAGGAGACTTCCATGCAAAAGTGGGGCCGCAGTGCTAGCTTGATGAAACACATGGGGAGTCGTGTTCTGCCTTCTGCTGGGGCCTGAGTCTCACTCGCAAAAAGCTTTGGACTCCCTTGCAGTGCTCTCATGCACGCACACAACAAAATGCTTCCACCCTCAGGAGCGGCTCTTTTAGCTGAAGCATGGATTCTCCACCGAGTTTTTCCTTCGAGTTAGGCGGTTTTCATTAAGCCTGCACACACACCCGGGGCAACGGTACTAGCCCCATCACCATGGTGTGAGTTGAGAGCTGCCTTCTCTCCGGCCTGTCTCTCCCTCCATTTTACGAAACGGAACCCGTCCCCAGGCTCTCACCCACAGTACACCCTAAACTGCTTCCTCCCACACACAGGTCGTCGGTAGCTAAAGCACGGTTTCTCTTCAGTGTTGTTTCTCCGAGTTAGAACGCTTGCTATTAATGTCCACAATAGCCAAACTGTGGAAAGAGCCAAGATGTCCATCAACAGATGAATGGATAAAGAAGAGGTGGTATATATATATATATATCTATATATATATATATCTATATATATATATATTACAATGGAATATTATGCAGCCATCAAAAGGCATGAGATCTTGCCATTTGCAACGACGTGGATGGAACTGGAGGGTATTATGCTGAGCGAAATAAGTCAAAGAGAGAAAGACATGTATCATATGACCTCACTGATATGAGGAATTCTTAATCTCAGGAAACAAACTGAGGGTTGCCGGAGTGGGGGGTGGGGTGGGAGGGCTGGGGTGACTGGGTGATGGACACTGGGGAGGGTATGCGTTCTGGTAAGCGCTGTGAATTGTGCAAGACTGTTGAATCTCAGATCTGTACCTCTGAAACAAATAATGCAATATACGTTAAGAAAGAAAAAAAGAAGAAGAAGAATGTAGCAGGAGGGGAAGCCTGAAGGGGGGGAAATCGGAGGGGGAGAAGAACCCTGAGAGACGATGGACTCTGAAAAACAAACTCAGGGTTCTAGAGGGGACGGGGGTGGGAAGATGGGTTAACCTGGTGATCGGTACTGAGGAGGGCACGTTCTGCATGGAGCACTGGGTGTTACGCACAAACAATGAATCATGGACACTATATCTAAAACTAATGATGTAATGTATGCGGATTAACATAACAATAAAACATTTAATAAAAAAAAAAAAGAACGCTTGCTATTAGACTTCCATGCAAAAGCGGGGCCGCAGTGCTAGCTTCATGAAACAAGTGGGGAGTCGTGTTCTGCTTTCTTCCGGGGCCTGAGTCTCACACAGAAACTGGTTTGGGACTCAGTTGCAGGGCGCTCACGCTTGCACACAGCAAAATGCGTCCAGCCTCAGGCATGGCTATTTTAGCCGAAGCAGGAATTCTCTAAAGAGTTGTTCCCTTGAGTTAGGTGGTTGGCTTTAGGCCTGCAGGCACCCCCGGGGCAAGGGTACTAGCATCAGAAACAAGAGGTGAGTTGAGAGCTCCCTTCCACACCGGCCTGTTTCTCACTCCATTTCACGTGTGGGACCCTTTCCCGGTCTCTCATACAGGAGCACTGTAAAATTCCTCCGTCTTCAGGAACGGCAATGTTACATAAAGGGCAGTAAGGATACACCATTGATTCTTGGCCTTAGTAGCCTGGTAGGCGAATGAGCTGCAGCTGGGATTCTTTACAGGCTTGTCCCTTCCAAGGCAGTGTTGAGCACGGAGCATTCCAAGCACACATGGAGCAGTAGTGTTCGCTTCAGGTAGCAAGAGCTGAGTCCAGAGGTGCCTTCTGCCCGGAACTCTTTCTCCCTCGGTTTCACGTATGGAACCCGTTCCCCAGGCTCTCAGCCACGGTACCCTGTATACTGTTTCTTCTGCCTGGAGGTCGACAGACACTAAAGCACGATTTCTCTCCACTGTTGTTTCTTTGAGTTAGAACGCTAGTGAGGAGACTTCCATGCAAAAGTGGGGCCGCAGTGCTAGCTTGATGAAACACATGGGGAGTCGTGTTCTGCCTTCTGCTGGGGCCTGAGTCTCACTCGCAAAAAGCTTTGGACTCCCTTGCAGTGCTCTCATGCACGCACACAACAAAATGCTTCCACCCTCAGGAGCGGCTCTTTTAGCTGAAGCATGGATTCTCCACCGAGTTTTTCCTTCGAGTTAGGCGGTTTTCATTAAGCCTGCACACACACCCGGGGCAACGGTACTAGCCCCATCACCATGGTGTGAGTTGAGAGCTGCCTTCTCTCCGGCCTGTCTCTCCCTCCATTTTACGAAACGGAACCCGTCCCCAGGCTCTCACCCACAGTACACCCTAAACTGCTTCCTCCCACACAGAGGTCGTCGGTAGCTAAAGCACGGTTTCTCTTCAGTGTTGTTTCTCCGAGTTAGAACGCTTGCTATTAATGTCCACAATAGCCAAACTGTGGAAAGAGCCAAGATGTCCATCAACAGATGAATGGATAAAGAAGAGGTGGTATATATATATATATATATATATATATATATATATATATATATATATATATATTACAATGGAATATTATGCAGCCATCAAAAGGCATGAGATCTTGCCATTTGCAACGACGTGGATGGAACTGGAGGGTATTATGCTGAGCGAAATAAGTCAAAGAGAGAAAGACATGTATCATATGACCTCACTGATATGAGGAATTCTTAATCTCAGGAAACAAACTGAGGGTTGCCGGAGTGGGGGGTGGGGTGGGAGGGCTGGGGTGACTGGGTGATGGACACTGGGGAGGGTATGCGTTCTGGTAAGCGCTGTGAATTGTGCAAGACTGTTGAATCTCAGATCTGTACCTCTGAAACAAATAATGCAATATACGTTAAGAAAGAAAAAAAGAAGAAGAAGAATGTAGCAGGAGGGGAAGCCTGAAGGGGGGGAAATCGGAGGGGGAGAAGAACCCTGAGAGACGATGGACTCTGAAAAACAAACTCAGGGTTCTAGAGGGGAGGGGGGTGGGAAGATGGGTTAACCTGGTGATGGGTATTGAGGAGGGCACGTTCTGCATGGAGCACTGGGTGTTACGCACAAACAATGAATCATGGACACTATATCTAAAACTAATGATGTAATGTATGCGGATTAACATAACAATAAAACATTTAATAAAAAAAAAAAAGAACGCTTGCTATTAGACTTCCATGCAAAAGCGGGGCCGCAGTGCTAGCTTCATGAAACAAGTGGGGAGTCGTGTTCTGCTTTCTTCCGGGGCCTGAGTCTCACACAGAAACTGGTTTGGGACTCAGTTGCAGGGCGCTCACGCTTGCACACAGCAAAATGCGTCCAGCCTCAGGCATGGCTATTTTAGCCGAAGCAGGAATTCTCTAAAGAGTTGTTCCCTTGAGTTAGGTGGTTGGCTTTAGGCCTGCAGGCACCCCCGGGGCAAGGGTACTAGCATCAGAAACAAGAGGTGAGTTGAGAGCTCCCTTCCACACCGGCCTGTTTCTCACTCCATTTCACGTGTGGGACCCTTTCCCGGTCTCTCATACAGGAGCACTGTAAAATTCCTCCGTCTTCAGGAACGGCAATGTTACATAAAGGGCAGTAAGGATACACCATTGATTCTTGGCCTTAGTAGCCTGGTAGGCGAATGAGCTGCAGCTGGGATTCTTTACAGGCTTGTCCCTTCCAAGGCAGTGTTGAGCACGGAGCATTCCAAGCACACATGGAGCAGTAGTGTTCGCTTCAGGTAGCAAGAGCTGAGTCCAGAGGTGCCTTCTGCCCGGAACTCTTTCTCCCTCGGTTTCACGTATGGAACCCGTTCCCCAGGCTCTCAGCCACGGTACCCTGTATACTGTTTCTTCTGCCTGGAGGTCGACAGACACTAAAGCACGATTTCTCTCCACTGTTGTTTCTTTGAGTTAGAACGCTAGTGAGGAGACTTCCATGCAAAAGTGGGGCCGCAGTGCTAGCTTGATGAAACACATGGGGAGTCGTGTTCTGCCTTCTGCTGGGGCCTGAGTCTCACTCGCAAAAAGCTTTGGACTCCCTTGCAGTGCTCTCATGCACGCACACAACAAAATGCTTCCACCCTCAGGAGCGGCTCTTTTAGCTGAAGCATGGATTCTCCACCGAGTTTTTCCTTCGAGTTAGGCGGTTTTCATTAAGCCTGCACACACACCCGGGGCAACGGTACTAGCCCCATCACCATGGTGTGAGTTGAGAGCTGCCTTCTCTCCGGCCTGTCTCTCCCTCCATTTTACGAAACGGAACCCGTCCCCAGGCTCTCACCCACAGTACACCCTAAACTGCTTCCTCCCACACAGAGGTCGTCGGTAGCTAAAGCACGGTTTCTCTTCAGTGTTGTTTCTCCGAGTTAGAACGCTTGCTATTAATGTCCACAATAGCCAAACTGTGGAAAGAGCCAAGATGTCCATCAACAGATGAATGGATAAAGAAGAGGTGGTATATATATATATATATATATATATATATCTATCTATATATATATATATTACAATGGAATATTATGCAGCCATCAAAAGGCATGAGATCTTGCCATTTGCAACGACGTGGATGGAACTGGAGGGTATTATGCTGAGCGAAATAAGTCAAAGAGAGAAAGACATGTATCATATGACCTCACTGATATGAGGAATTCTTAATCTCAGGAAACAAACTGAGGGTTGCCGGAGTGGGGGGTGGGGTGGGAGGGCTGGGGTGACTGGGTGATGGACACTGGGGAGGGTATGCGTTCTGGTAAGCGCTGTGAATTGTGCAAGACTGTTGAATCTCAGATCTGTACCTCTGAAACAAATAATGCAATATACGTTAAGAAAGAAAAAAAGAAGAAGAAGAATGTAGCAGGAGGGGAAGCCTGAAGGGGGGGAAATCGGAGGGGGAGAAGAACCCTGAGAGACGATGGACTCTGAAAAACAAACTCAGGGTTCTAGAGGGGACGGGGGTGGGAAGATGGGTTAACCTGGTGATCGGTACTGAGGAGGGCACGTTCTGCATGGAGCACTGGGTGTTACGCACAAACAATGAATCATGGACACTATATCTAAAACTAATGATGTAATGTATGCGGATTAACATAACAATAAAACATTTAATAAAAAAAAAAAAGAACGCTTGCTATTAGACTTCCATGCAAAAGCGGGGCCGCAGTGCTAGCTTCATGAAACAAGTGGGGAGTCGTGTTCTGCTTTCTTCCGGGGCCTGAGTCTCACACAGAAACTGGTTTGGGACTCAGTTGCAGGGCGCTCACGCTTGCACACAGCAAAATGCGTCCAGCCTCAGGCATGGCTATTTTAGCCGAAGCAGGAATTCTCTAAAGAGTTGTTCCCTTGAGTTAGGTGGTTGGCTTTAGGCCTGCAGGCACCCCCGGGGCAAGGGTACTAGCATCAGAAACAAGAGGTGAGTTGAGAGCTCCCTTCCACACCGGCCTGTTTCTCACTCCATTTCACGTGTGGGACCCTTTCCCGGTCTCTCATACAGGAGCACTGTAAAATTCCTCCGTCTTCAGGAACGGCAATGTTACATAAAGGGCAGTAAGGATACACCATTGATTCTTGGCCTTAGTAGCCTGGTAAGCGAATGAGCTGCAGCTGGGATTCTTTACAGGCTTGTCCCTTCCAAGGCAGTGTTGAGCAAGGAGCATTCCAAGCACACATGGAGCAGTAGTGTTCGCTTCAGGTAGCAAGAGCTGAGTCCAGAGGTGCCTTCTGCCCGGAACTCTTTCTCCCTCGGTTTCACGTATGGAACCCGTTCCCCAGGCTCTCAGCCACGGTACCCTGTATACTGTTTCTTCTGCCTGGAGGTCGACAGACACTAAAGCACGATTTCTCTCCACTGTTGTTTCTTTGAGTTAGAACGCTAGTGAGGAGACTTCCATGCAAAAGTGGGGCCGCAGTGCTAGCTTGATGAAACACATGGGGAGTCGTGTTCTGCCTTCTGCTGGGGCCTGAGTCTCACTCGCAAAAAGCTTTGGACTCCCTTGCAGTGCTCTCATGCACGCACACAACAAAATGCTTCCACCCTCAGGAGCGGCTCTTTTAGCTGAAGCATGGATTCTCCACCGAGTTTTTCCTTCGAGTTAGGCGGTTTTCATTAAGCCTGCACACACACCCGGGGCAACGGTACTAGCCCCATCACCATGGTGTGAGTTGAGAGCTGCCTTCTCTCCGGCCTGTCTCTCCCTCCATTTTACGAAACGGAACCCGTCCCCAGGCTCTCACCCACAGTACACCCTAAACTGCTTCCTCCCACACACAGGTCGTCGGTAGCTAAAGCACGGTTTCTCTTCAGTGTTGTTTCTCCGAGTTAGAACGCTTGCTATTAATGTCCACAATAGCCAAACTGTGGAAAGAGCCAAGATGTCCATCAACAGATGAATGGATAAAGAAGAGGTGGTATATATATATATATTACAATGGAATATTATGCAGCCATCAAAAGGCATGAGATCTTGCCATTTGCAACGACGTGGATGGAACTGGAGGGTATTATGCTGAGCGAAATAAGTCAAAGAGAGAAAGACATGTATCATATGACCTCACTGATATGAGGAATTCTTAATCTCAGGAAACAAACTGAGGGTTGCCGGAGTGGGGGGTGGGGTGGGAGGGCTGGGGTGACTGGGTGATGGACACTGGGGAGGGTATGCGTTCTGGTAAGCGCTGTGAATTGTGCAAGACTGTTGAATCTCAGATCTGTACCTCTGAAACAAATAATGCAATATACGTTAAGAAAGAAAAAAAGAAGAAGAAGAATGTAGCAGGAGGGGAAGCCTGAAGGGGGGGAAATCGGAGGGGGAGAAGAACCCTGAGAGACGATGGATTCTGAAAAACAAACTCAGGGTTCTAGAGGGGACGGGGGTGGGAAGATGGGTTAACCTGGTGATGGGTATTGAGGAGGGCACGTTCTGCCTGGAGCACTGGGTGTTACGCACAAACAATGAATCATGGACACTATATCTAAAACTAATGATGTAATGTATGCGGATTAACATAACAATAAAACATTTAATAAAAAAAAAAAAGAACGCTTGCTATTAGACTTCCATGCAAAAGCGGGGCCGCAGTGCTAGCTTCATGAAACAAGTGGGGAGTCGTGTTCTGCTTTCTTCCGGGGCCTGAGTCTCACACAGAAACTGGTTTGGGACTCAGTTGCAGGGCGCTCACGCTTGCACACAGCAAAATGCGTCCAGCCTCAGGCATGGCTATTTTAGCCGAAGCAGGAATTCTCTAAAGAGTTGTTCCCTTGAGTTAGGTGGTTGGCTTTAGGCCTGCAGGCACCCCCGGGGCAAGGGTACTAGCATCAGAAACAAGAGGTGAGTTGAGAGCTCCCTTCCACACCGGCCTGTTTCTCACTCCATTTCACGTGTGGGACCCTTTCCCGGTCTCTCATACAGGAGCACTGTAAAATTCCTCCGTCTTCAGGAACGGCAATGTTACATAAAGGGCAGTAAGGATACACCATTGATTCTTGGCCTTAGTAGCCTGGTAGGCGAATGAGCTGCAGCTGGGATTCTTTACAGGCTTGTCCCTTCCAAGGCAGTGTTGAGCACGGAGCATTCCAAGCACACATGGAGCAGTAGTGTTCGCTTCAGGTAGCAAGAGCTGAGTCCAGAGGTGCCTTCTGCCCGGAACTCTTTCTCCCTCGGTTTCACGTATGGAACCCGTTCCCCAGGCTCTCAGCCACGGTACCCTGTATACTGTTTCTTCTGCCTGGAGGTCGACAGACACTAAAGCACGATTTCTCTCCACTGTTGTTTCTTTGAGTTAGAACGCTAGTGAGGAGACTTCCATGCAAAAGTGGGGCCGCAGTGCTAGCTTGATGAAACACATGGGGAGTCGTGTTCTGCCTTCTGCTGGGGCCTGAGTCTCACTCGCAAAAAGCTTTGGACTCCCTTGCAGTGCTCTCATGCACGCACACAACAAAATGCTTCCACCCTCAGGAGCGGCTCTTTTAGCTGAAGCATGGATTCTCCACCGAGTTTTTCCTTCGAGTTAGGCGGTTTTCATTAAGCCTGCACACACACCCGGGGCAACGGTACTAGCCCCATCACCATGGTGTGAGTTGAGAGCTGCCTTCTCTCCGGCCTGTCTCTCCCTCCATTTTACGAAACGGAACCCGTCCCCAGGCTCTCACCCACAGTACACCCTAAACTGCTTCCTCCCACACAGAGGTCGTCGGTAGCTAAAGCACGGTTTCTCTTCAGTGTTGTTTCTCCGAGTTAGAACGCTTGCTATTAATGTCCACAATAGCCAAACTGTGGAAAGAGCCAAGATGTCCATCAACAGATGAATGGATAAAGAAGAGGTGGTATATATATATATATATATATATATATATCTATCTATATATATATATATTACAATGGAATATTATGCAGCCATCAAAAGGCATGAGATCTTGCCATTTGCAACGACGTGGATGGAACTGGAGGGTATTATGCTGAGCGAAATAAGTCAAAGAGAGAAAGACATGTATCATATGACCTCACTGATATGAGGAATTCTTAATCTCAGGAAACAAACTGAGGGTTGCCGGAGTGGGGGGTGGGGTGGGAGGGCTGGGGTGACTGGGTGATGGACACTGGGGAGGGTATGCGTTCTGGTAAGCGCTGTGAATTGTGCAAGACTGTTGAATCTCAGATCTGTACCTCTGAAACAAATAATGCAATATACGTTAAGAAAGAAAAAAAGAAGAAGAAGAATGTAGCAGGAGGGGAAGCCTGAAGGGGGGGAAATCGGAGGGGGAGAAGAACCCTGAGAGACGATGGACTCTGAAAAACAAACTCAGGGTTCTAGAGGGGACGGGGGTGGGAAGATGGGTTAACCTGGTGATCGGAACTGAGGAGGGCACGTTCTGCATGGAGCACTGGGTGTTACGCACAAACAATGAATCATGGACACTATATCTAAAACTAATGATGTAATGTATGCGGATTAACATAACAATAAAACATTTAATAAAAAAAAAAAAGAACGCTTGCTATTAGACTTCCATGCAAAAGCGGGGCCGCAGTGCTAGCTTCATGAAACAAGTGGGGAGTCGTGTTCTGCTTTCTTCCGGGGCCTGAGTCTCACACAGAAACTGGTTTGGGACTCAGTTGCAGGGCGCTCACGCTTGCACACAGCAAAATGCGTCCAGCCTCAGGCATGGCTATTTTAGCCGAAGCAGGAATTCTCTAAAGAGTTGTTCCCTTGAGTTAGGTGGTTGGCTTTAGGCCTGCAGGCACCCCCGGGGCAAGGGTACTAGCATCAGAAACAAGAGGTGAGTTGAGAGCTCCCTTCCACACCGGCCTGTTTCTCACTCCATTTCACGTGTGGGACCCTTTCCCGGTCTCTCATACAGGAGCACTGTAAAATTCCTCCGTCTTCAGGAACGGCAATGTTACATAAAGGGCAGTAAGGATACACCATTGATTCTTGGCCTTAGTAGCCTGGTAGGCGAATGAGCTGCAGCTGGGATTCTTTACAGGCTTGTCCCTTCCAAGGCAGTGTTGAGCACGGAGCATTCCAAGCACACATGGAGCAGTAGTGTTCGCTTCAGGTAGCAAGAGCTGAGTCCAGAGGTGCCTTCTGCCCGGAACTCTTTCTCCCTCGGTTTCACGTATGGAACCCGTTCCCCAGGCTCTCAGCCACGGTACCCTGTATACTGTTTCTTCTGCCTGGAGGTCGACAGACACTAAAGCACGATTTCTCTCCACTGTTGTTTCTTTGAGTTAGAACGCTAGTGAGGAGACTTCCATGCAAAAGTGGGGCCGCAGTGCTAGCTTGATGAAACACATGGGGAGTCGTGTTCTGCCTTCTGCTGGGGCCTGAGTCTCACTCGCAAAAAGCTTTGGACTCCCTTGCAGTGCTCTCATGCACGCACACAACAAAATGCTTCCACCCTCAGGAGCGGCTCTTTTAGCTGAAGCATGGATTCTCCACCGAGTTTTTCCTTCGAGTTAGGCGGTTTTCATTAAGCCTGCACACACACCCGGGGCAACGGTACTAGCCCCATCACCATGGTGTGAGTTGAGAGCTGCCTTCTCTCCGGCCTGTCTCTCCCTCCATTTTACGAAACGGAACCCGTCCCCAGGCTCTCACCCACAGTACACCCTAAACTGCTTCCTCCCACACACAGGTCGTCGGTAGCTAAAGCACGGTTTCTCTTCAGTGTTGTTTCTCCGAGTTAGAACGCTTGCTATTAATGTCCACAATAGCCAAACTGTGGAAAGAGCCAAGATGTCCATCAACAGATGAATGGATAAAGAAGAGGTGGTATATATATATATATATATATATATATATATCTATATATATATTACAATGGAATATTATGCAGCCATCAAAAGGCATGAGATCTTGCCATTTGCAACGACGTGGATGGAACTGGAGGGTATTATGCTGAGCGAAATAAGTCAAAGAGAGAAAGACATGTATCATATGACCTCACTGATATGAGGAATTCTTAATCTCAGGAAACAAACTGAGGGTTGCCGGAGTGGGGGGTGGGGTGGGAGGGCTGGGGTGACTGGGTGATGGACACTGGGGAGGGTATGCGTTCTGGTAAGCGCTGTGAATTGTGCAAGACTGTTGAATCTCAGATCTGTACCTCTGAAACAAATAATGCAATATACGTTAAGAAAGAAAAAAAGAAGAAGAAGAATGTAGCAGGAGGGGAAGCCTGAAGGGGGGGAAATCGGAGGGGGAGAAGAACCCTGAGAGACGATGGATTCTGAAAAACAAACTCAGGGTTCTAGAGGGGACGGGGGTGGGAAGATGGGTTAACCTGGTGATGGGTATTGAGGAGGGCACGTTCTGCCTGGAGCACTGGGTGTTACGCACAAACAATGAATCATGGACACTATATCTAAAACTAATGATGTAATGTATGCGGATTAACATAACAATAAAACATTTAATTAAAAAAAAAAAGAACGCTTTCTATTAGACTTCCATGCAAAAGCGGGGCCGCAGTGCTAGCTTCATGAAACAAGTGGGGAGTCGTGTTCTGCTTTCTTCCGGGGCCTGAGTCTCACACAGAAACTGGTTTGGGACTCAGTTGCAGGGCGCTCACGCTTGCACACAGCAAAATGCGTCCAGCCTCAGGCATGGCTATTTTAGCCGAAGCAGGAATTCTCTAAAGAGTTGTTCCCTTGAGTTAGGTGGTTGGCTTTAGGCCTGCAGGCACCCCCGGGGCAAGGGTACTAGCATCAGAAACAAGAGGTGAGTTGAGAGCTCCCTTCCACACCGGCCTGTTTCTCACTCCATTTCACGTGTGGGACCCTTTCCCGGTCTCTCATACAGGAGCACTGTAAAATTCCTCCGTCTTCAGGAACGGCAATGTTACATAAAGGGCAGTAAGGATACACCATTGATTCTTGGCCTTAGTAGCCTGGTAGGCGAATGAGCTGCAGCTGGGATTCTTTACAGGCTTGTCCCTTCCAAGGCAGTGTTGAGCACGGAGCATTCCAAGCACACATGGAGCAGTAGTGTTCGCTTCAGGTAGCAAGAGCTGAGTCCAGAGGTGCCTTCTGCCCGGAACTCTTTCTCCCTCGGTTTCACGTATGGAACCCGTTCCCCAGGCTCTCAGCCACGGTACCCTGTATACTGTTTCTTCTGCCTGGAGGTCGACAGACACTAAAGCACGATTTCTCTCCACTGTTGTTTCTTTGAGTTAGAACGCTAGTGAGGAGACTTCCATGCAAAAGTGGGGCCGCAGTGCTAGCTTGATGAAACACATGGGGAGTCGTGTTCTGCCTTCTGCTGGGGCCTGAGTCTCACTCGCAAAAAGCTTTGGACTCCCTTGCAGTGCTCTCATGCACGCACACAACAAAATGCTTCCACCCTCAGGAGCGGCTCTTTTAGCTGAAGCATGGATTCTCCACCGAGTTTTTCCTTCGAGTTAGGCGGTTTTCATTAAGCCTGCACACACACCCGGGGCAACGGTACTAGCCCCATCACCATGGTGTGAGTTGAGAGCTGCCTTCTCTCCGGCCTGTCTCTCCCTCCATTTTACGAAACGGAACCCGTCCCCAGGCTCTCACCCACAGTACACCCTAAACTGCTTCCTCCCACACAGAGGTCGTCGGTAGCTAAAGCACGGTTTCTCTTCAGTGTTGTTTCTCCGAGTTAGAACGCTTGCTATTAATGTCCACAATAGCCAAACTGTGGAAAGAGCCAAGATGTCCATCAACAGATGAATGGATAAAGAGGTGGTATATATATATATATATATATATATATATATATATATATATATACACAATGGAATATTATGCAGCCATCAAAAGGCATGAGATCTTGCCATTTGCAACGACGTGGATGGAACTGGAGGGTATTATGCTGAGCGAAATAAGTCAAAGAGAGAAAGACATGTATCATATGACCTCACTGATATGAGGAATTCTTAATCTCAGGAAACAAACTGAGGGTTGCCGGAGTGGGGGGTGGGGTGGGAGGGCTGGGGTGACTGGGTGATGGACACTGGGGAGGGTATGCGTTCTGGTAAGCGCTGTGAATTGTGCAAGACTGTTGAATCTCAGATCTGTACCTCTGAAACAAATAATGCAATATACGTTAAGAAAGAAAAAAAGAAGAAGAAGAATGTAGCAGGAGGGGAAGCCTGAAGGGGGGGAAATCGGAGGGGGAGAAGAACCCTGAGAGACGATGGACTCTGAAAAACAAACTCAGGGTTCTAGAGGGGACGGGGGTGGGAAGATGGGTTAACCTGGTGATCGGTACTGAGGAGGGCACGTTCTGCATGGAGCACTGGGTGTTACGCACAAACAATGAATCATGGACACTATTTCTAAAACTAATGATGTAATGTATGCGGATTAACATAACAATAAAACATTTAATAAAAAAAAAAAAGAACGCTTGCTATTAGACTTCCATGCAAAAGCGGGGCCGCAGTGCTAGCTTCATGAAACAAGTGGGGAGTCGTGTTCTGCTTTCTTCCGGGGCCTGAGTCTCACACAGAAACTGGTTTGGGACTCAGTTGCAGGGCGCTCACGCTTGCACACAGCAAAATGCGTCCAGCCTCAGGCATGGCTATTTTAGCCGAAGCAGGAATTCTCTAAAGAGTTGTTCCCTTGAGTTAGGTGGTTGGCTTTAGGCCTGCAGGCACCCCCGGGGCAAGGGTACTAGCATCAGAAACAAGAGGTGAGTTGAGAGCTCCCTTCCACACCGGCCTGTTTCTCACTCCATTTCACGTGTGGGACCCTTTCCCGGTCTCTCATACAGGAGCACTGTAAAATTCCTCCGTCTTCAGGAACGGCAATGTTACATAAAGGGCAGTAAGGATACACCATTGATTCTTGGCCTTAGTAGCCTGGTAGGCGAATGAGCTGCAGCTGGGATTCTTTACAGGCTTGTCCCTTCCAAGGCAGTGTTGAGCACGGAGCATTCCAAGCACACATGGAGCAGTAGTGTTCGCTTCAGGTAGCAAGAGCTGAGTCCAGAGGTGCCTTCTGCCCGGAACTCTTTCTCCCTCGGTTTCACGTATGGAACCCGTTCCCCAGGCTCTCAGCCACGGTACCCTGTATACTGTTTCTTCTGCCTGGAGGTCGACAGACACTAAAGCACGATTTCTCTCCACTGTTGTTTCTTTGAGTTAGAACGCTAGTGAGGAGACTTCCATGCAAAAGTGGGGCCGCAGTGCTAGCTTGATGAAACACATGGGGAGTCGTGTTCTGCCTTCTGCTGGGGCCTGAGTCTCACTCGCAAAAAGCTTTGGACTCCCTTGCAGTGCTCTCATGCACGCACACAACAAAATGCTTCCACCCTCAGGAGCGGCTCTTTTAGCTGAAGCATGGATTCTCCACCGAGTTTTTCCTTCGAGTTAGGCGGTTTTCATTAAGCCTGCACACACACCCGGGGCAACGGTACTAGCCCCATCACCATGGTGTGAGTTGAGAGCTGCCTTCTCTCCGGCCTGTCTCTCCCTCCATTGTACGAAACGGAACCCGTCCCCAGGCTCTCACCCACAGTACACCCTAAACTGCTTCCTCCCACACAGAGGTCGTCGGTAGCTAAAGCACGGTTTCTCTTCAGTGTTGTTTCTCCGAGTTAGAACGCTTGCTATTAATGTCCACAATAGCCAAACTGTGGAAACAGCCAAGATGTCCATCAACAGATGAATGGATAAAGAAGAGGTGGTATATATATATATATATATATATATATATATATATATACATACAATGGAATATTATGCAGCCATCAAAAGGCATGAGATCTTGCCATTTGCAACGACGTGGATGGAACTGGAGGGTATTATGCTGAGCGAAATAAGTCAAAGAGAGAAAGACATGTATCATATGACCTCACTGATATGAGGAATTCTTAATCTCAGGAAACAAACTGAGGGTTGCCGGAGTGGGGGGTGGGGTGGGAGGGCTGGGGTGACTGGGTGATGGACACTGGGGAGGGTATGCGTTCTGGTAAGCGCTGTGAATTGTGCAAGACTGTTGAATCTCAGATCTGTACCTCTGAAACAAATAATGCAATATATGTTAAGAAAGAAAAAAAGAAGAAGAAGAATGTAGCAGGAGGGGAAGCCTGAAGGGGGGGAAATCGGAGGGGGAGAAGAACCCTGAGAGACGATGGACTCTGAAAAACAAACTCAGGGTTCTAGAGGGGAGGGGGGTGGGAAGATGGGTTAACCTGGTGATGGGTATTGAGGAGGGCACGTTCTGCATGGAGCACTGGGTGTTACGCACAAACAATGAATCATGGACACTATATCTAAAACTAATGATGTAATGTATGCGGATTAACATAACAATAAAACATTTAATAAAAAAAAAAAGAACGCTTGCTATTAGACTTCCATGCAAAAGCGGGGCCGCAGTGCTAGCTTCATGAAACAAGTGGGGAGTCGTGTTCTGCTTTCTTCCGGGGCCTGAGTCTCACACAGAAACTGGTTTGGGACTCAGTTGCAGGGCGCTCACGCTTGCACACAGCAAAATGCGTCCAGCCTCAGGCATGGCTATTTTAGCCGAAGCAGGAATTCTCTAAAGAGTTGTTCCCTTGAGTTAGGTGGTTGGCTTTAGGCCTGCAGGCACCCCCGGGGCAAGGGTACTAGCATCAGAAACAAGAGGTGAGTTGAGAGCTCCCTTCCACACCGGCCTGTTTCTCACTCCATTTCACGTGTGGGACCCTTTCCCGGTCTCTCATACAGGAGCACTGTAAAATTCCTCCGTCTTCAGGAACGGCAATGTTACATAAAGGGCAGTAAGGATACACCATTGATTCTTGGCCTTAGTAGCCTGGTAGGCGAATGAGCTGCAGCTGGGATTCTTTACAGGCTTGTCCCTTCCAAGGCAGTGTTGAGCACGGAGCATTCCAAGCACACATGGAGCAGTAGTGTTCGCTTCAGGTAGCAAGAGCTGAGTCCAGAGGTGCCTTCTGCCCGGAACTCTTTCTCCCTCGGTTTCACGTATGGAACCCGTTCCCCAGGCTCTCAGCCACGGTACCCTGTATACTGTTTCTTCTGCCTGGAGGTCGACAGACACTAAAGCACGATTTCTCTCCACTGTTGTTTCTTTGAGTTAGAACGCTAGTGAGGAGACTTCCATGCAAAAGTGGGGCCGCAGTGCTAGCTTGATGAAACACATGGGGAGTCGTGTTCTGCCTTCTGCTGGGGCCTGAGTCTCACTCGCAAAAAGCTTTGGACTCCCTTGCAGTGCTCTCATGCACGCACACAACAAAATGCTTCCACCCTCAGGAGCGGCTCTTTTAGCTGAAGCATGGATTCTCCACCGAGTTTTTCCTTCGAGTTAGGCGGTTTTCATTAAGCCTGCACACACACCCGGGGCAACGGTACTAGCCCCATCACCATGGTGTGAGTTGAGAGCTGCCTTCTCTCCGGCCTGTCTCTCCCTCCATTTTACGAAACGGAACCCGTCCCCAGGCTCTCACCCACAGTACACCCTAAACTGCTTCCTCCCACACACAGGTCGTCGGTAGCTAAAGCACGGTTTCTCTTCAGTGTTGTTTCTCCGAGTTAGAACGCTTGCTATTAATGTCCACAATAGCCAAACTGTGGAAAGAGCCAAGATGTCCATCAACAGATGATTGGATAAAGAAGAGGTGGTATATATATATATATATATCTATCTATCTATATATATATATATATATATATATTACAATGGAATATTATGCAGCCATCAAAAGGCATGAGATCTTGCCATTTGCAACGACGTGGATGGAACTGGAGGGTATTATGCTGAGCGAAATAAGTCAAAGAGAGAAAGACATGTATCATATGACCTCACTGATATGAGGAATTCTTAATCTCAGGAAACAAACTGAGGGTTGCCGGAGTGGGGGGTGGGGTGGGAGGGCTGGGGTGACTGGGTGATGGACACTGGGGAGGGTATGCGTTCTGGTAAGCGCTGTGAATTGTGCAAGACTGTTGAATCTCAGATCTGTACCTCTGAAACAAATAATGCAATATACGTTAAGAAAGAAAAAAAGAAGAAGAAGAATGTAGCAGGAGGGGAAGCCTGAAGGGGGGGAAATCGGAGGGGGAGAAGAACCCTGAGAGACGATGGACTCTGAAAAACAAACTCAGGGTTCTAGAGGGGACGGGGGTGGGAAGATGGGTTAACCTGGTGATGGGTATTGAGGAGGGCACGTTCTGCATGGAGCACTGGGTGTTACGCACAAACAATGAATCATGGACACTATATCTAAAACTAATGATGTAATGTATGCGGATTAACATAACAATAAAACATTTAATAAAAAAAAAAGAACGCTTGCTATTAGACTTCCATGCAAAAGCGGGGCCGCAGTGCTAGCTTCATGAAACAAGTGGGGAGTCGTGTTCTGCTTTCTTCCGGGGCCTGAGTCTCACACAGAAACTGGTTTGGGACTCAGTTGCAGGGCGCTCACGCTTGCACACAGCAAAATGCGTCCAGCCTCAGGCATGGCTATTTTAGCCGAAGCAGGAATTCTCTAAAGAGTTGTTCCCTTGAGTTAGGTGGTTGGCTTTAGGCCTGCAGGCACCCCCGGGGCAAGGGTACTAGCATCAGAAACAAGAGGTGAGTTGAGAGCTCCCTTCCACACCGGCCTGTTTCTCACTCCATTTCACGTGTGGGACCCTTTCCCGGTCTCTCATACAGGAGCACTGTAAAATTCCTCCGTCTTCAGGAACGGCAATGTTACATAAAGGGCAGTAAGGATACACCATTGATTCTTGGCCTTAGTAGCCTGGTAGGCGAATGAGCTGCAGCTGGGATTCTTTACAGGCTTGTCCCTTCCAAGGCAGTGTTGAGCACGGAGCATTCCAAGCACACATGGAGCAGTAGTGTTCGCTTCAGGTAGCAAGAGCTGAGTCCAGAGGTGCCTTCTGCCCGGAACTCTTTCTCCCTCGGTTTCACGTATGGAACCCGTTCCCCAGGCTCTCAGCCACGGTACCCTGTATACTGTTTCTTCTGCCTGGAGGTCGACAGACACTAAAGCACGATTTCTCTCCACTGTTGTTTCTTTGAGTTAGAACGCTAGTGAGGAGACTTCCATGCAAAAGTGGGGCCGCAGTGCTAGCTTGATGAAACACATGGGGAGTCGTGTTCTGCCTTCTGCTGGGGCCTGAGTCTCACTCGCAAAAAGCTTTGGACTCCCTTGCAGTGCTCTCATGCACGCACACAACAAAATGCTTCCACCCTCAGGAGCGGCTCTTTTAGCTGAAGCATGGATTCTCCACCGAGTTTTTCCTTCGAGTTAGGCGGTTTTCATTAAGCCTGCACACACACCCGGGGCAACGGTACTAGCCCCATCACCATGGTGTGAGTTGAGAGCTGCCTTCTCTCCGGCCTGTCTCTCCCTCCATTTTACGAAACGGAACCCGTCCCCAGGCTCTCACCCACAGTACACCCTAAACTGCTTCCTCCCACACACAGGTCGTCGGTAGCTAAAGCACGGTTTCTCTTCAGTGTTGTTTCTCCGAGTTAGAACGCTTGCTATTAATGTCCACAATAGCCAAACTGTGGAAAGAGCCAAGATGTCCATCAACAGATGAATGGATAAAGAAGAGGTGGTATATATATATATATATATCTATCTACATATATATATTACAATGGAATATTATGCAGCCATCAAAAGGCATGAGATCTTGCCATTTGGAACGACGTGGATGGAACTGGAGGGTATTATGCTGAGCGAAATAAGTCAAAGAGAGAAAGACATGTATCATATGACCTCACTGATATGAGGAATTCTTAATCTCAGGAAACAAACTGAGGGTTGCCGGAGTGGGGGGTGGGGTGGGAGGGCTGGGGTGACTGGGTGATGGACACTGGGGAGGGTATGCGTTCTGGTAAGCGCTGTGAATTGTGCAAGACTGTTGAATCTCAGATCTGTACCTCTGAAACAAATAATGCAATATACGTTAAGAAAGAAAAAAAGAAGAAGAAGAATGTAGCAGGAGGGGAAGCCTGAAGGGGGGGAAATCGGAGGGGGAGAAGAACCCTGAGAGACGATGGACTCTGAAAAACAAACTCAGGGTTCTAGAGGGGACGGGGGTGGGAAGATGGGTTAACCTGGTGATCGGTACTGAGGAGGGCACGTTCTGCATGGAGCACTGGGTGTTACGCACAAACAATGAATCATGGACACTATATCTAAAACTAATGATGTAATGTATGCGGATTAACATAACAATAAAACATTTAATAAAAAAAAAAAAGAACGCTTGCTATTAGACTTCCATGCAAAAGCGGGGCCGCAGTGCTAGCTTCATGAAACAAGTGGGGAGTCGTGTTCTGCTTTCTTCCGGGGCCTGAGTCTCACACAGAAACTGGTTTGGGACTCAGTTGCAGGGCGCTCACGCTTGCACACAGCAAAATGCGTCCAGCCTCAGGCATGGCTATTTTAGCCGAAGCAGGAATTCTCTAAAGAGTTGTTCCCTTGAGTTAGGTGGTTGGCTTTAGGCCTGCAGGCACCCCCGGGGCAAGGGTACTAGCATCAGAAACAAGAGGTGAGTTGAGAGCTCCCTTCCACACCGGCCTGTTTCTCACTCCATTTCACGTGTGGGACCCTTTCCCGGTCTCTCATACAGGAGCACTGTAAAATTCCTCCGTCTTCAGGAACGGCAATGTTACATAAAGGGCAGTAAGGATACACCATTGATTCTTGGCCTTAGTAGCCTGGTAGGCGAATGAGCTGCAGCTGGGATTCTTTACAGGCTTGTCCCTTCCAAGGCAGTGTTGAGCACGGAGCATTCCAAGCACACATGGAGCAGTAGTGTTCGCTTCAGGTAGCAAGAGCTGAGTCCAGAGGTGCCTTCTGCCCGGAACTCTTTCTCCCTCGGTTTCACGTATGGAACCCGTTCCCCAGGCTCTCAGCCACGGTACCCTGTATACTGTTTCTTCTGCCTGGAGGTCGACAGACACTAAAGCACGATTTCTCTCCACTGTTGTTTCTTTGAGTTAGAACGCTAGTGAGGAGACTTCCATGCAAAAGTGGGGCCGCAGTGCTAGCTTGATGAAACACATGGGGAGTCGTGTTCTGCCTTCTGCTGGGGCCTGAGTCTCACTCGCAAAAAGCTTTGGACTCCCTTGCAGTGCTCTCATGCACGCACACAACAAAATGCTTCCACCCTCAGGAGCGGCTCTTTTAGCTGAAGCATGGATTCTCCACCGAGTTTTTCCTTCGAGTTAGGCGGTTTTCATTAAGCCTGCACACACACCCGGGGCAACGGTACTAGCCCCATCACCATGGTGTGAGTTGAGAACTGCCTTCTCTCCGGCCTGTCTCTCCCTCCATTTTACGAAACGGAACCCGTCCCCAGGCTCTCACCCACAGTACACCCTAAACTGCTTCCTCCCACACACAGGTCGTCGGTAGCTAAAGCACGGTTTCTCTTCAGTGTTGTTTCTCCGAGTTAGAACGCTTGCTATTAATGTCCACAATAGCCAAACTGTGGAAAGAGCCAAGATGTCCATCAACAGATGAATGGATAAAGAAGAGGTGGTATATATATATATATATATATATATATATATATCTATCTATATATATATATTACAATGGAATATTATGCAGCCATCAAAAGGCATGAGATCTTGCCATTTGCAACGACGTGGATGGAACTGGAGGGTATTATGCTGAGCGAAATAAGTCAAAGAGAGAAAGACATGTATCATATGACCTCACTGATATGAGGAATTCTTAATCTCAGGAAACAAACTGAGGGTTGCCAGAGTGGGGGGTGGGGTGGGAGGGCTGGGGTGACTGGGTGATGGACACTGGGGAGGGTATGCGTTCTGGTAAGCGCTGTGAATTGTGCAAGACTGTTGAATCTCAGATCTGTACCTCTGAAACAAATAATGCAATATACGTTAAGAAAGAAAAAAAGAAGAAGAAGAATGTAGCAGGAGGGGAAGCCTGAAGGGGGGGAAATCGGAGGGGGAGAAGAACCCTGAGAGACGATGGACTCTGAAAAACAAACTCAGGGTTCTAGAGGGGACGGGGGTGGGAAGATGGGTTAACCTGGTGATGGGTATTGAGGAGGGCACGTTCTGCATGGAGCACTGGGTCTTACGCACAAACAATGAATCATGGACACTATATCTAAAACTAATGATGTAATGTATGCGGATTAACATAACAATAAAACATTTAATAAAAAAAAAAAAAGAACGCTTGCTATTAGACTTCCATGCAAAAGCGGGGCCGCAGTGCTAGCTTCATGAAACAAGTGGGGAGTCGTGTTCTGCTTTCTTCCGGGGCCTGAGTCTCACACAGAAACTGGTTTGGGACTCAGTTGCAGGGCGCTCACGCTTGCACACAGCAAAATGCGTCCAGCCTCAGGCATGGCTATTTTAGCCGAAGCAGGAATTCTCTAAAGAGTTGTTCCCTTGAGTTAGGTGGTTGGCTTTAGGCCTGCAGGCACCCCCGGGGCAAGGGTACTAGCATCAGAAACAAGAGGTGAGTTGAGAGCTCCCTTCCACACCGGCCTGTTTCTCACTCCATTTCACGTGTGGGACCCTTTCCCGGTCTCTCATACAGGAGCACTGTAAAATTCCTCCGTCTTCAGGAACGGCAATGTTACATAAAGGGCAGTAAGGATACACCATTGATTCTTGGCCTTAGTAGCCTGGTAGGCGAATGAGCTGCAGCTGGGATTCTTTACAGGCTTGTCCCTTCCAAGGCAGTGTTGAGCACGGAGCATTCCAAGCACACATGGAGCAGTAGTGTTCGCTTCAGGTAGCAAGAGCTGAGTCCAGAGGTGCCTTCTGCCCGGAACTCTTTCTCCCTCGGTTTCACGTATGGAACCCGTTCCCCAGGCTCTCAGCCACGGTACCCTGTATACTGTTTCTTCTGCCTGGAGGTCGACAGACACTAAAGCACGATTTCTCTCCACTGTTGTTTCTTTGAGTTAGAACGCTAGTGAGGAGACTTCCATGCAAAAGTGGGGCCGCAGTGCTAGCTTGATGAAACACATGGGGAGTCGTGTTCTGCCTTCTGCTGGGGCCTGAGTCTCACTCGCAAAAAGCTTTGGACTCCCTTGCAGTGCTCTCATGCACGCACACAACAAAATGCTTCCACCCTCAGGAGCGGCTCTTTTAGCTGAAGCATGGATTCTCCACCGAGTTTTTCCTTCGAGTTAGGCGGTTTTCATTAAGCCTGCACACACACCCGGGGCAACGGTACTAGCCCCATCACCATGGTGTGAGTTGAGAGCTGCCTTCTCTCCGGCCTGTCTCTCCCTCCATTTTACGAAACGGAACCCGTCCCCAGACTCTCACCCACAGTACACCCTAAACTGCTTCCTCCCACACACAGGTCGTCGGTAGCTAAAGCACGGTTTCTCTTCAGTGTTGTTTCTCCGAGTTAGAACGCTTGCTATTAATGTCCACAATAGCCAAACTGTGGAAAGAGCCAAGATGTCCATCAACAGATGAATGGATAAAGAATAGGTGGTATATATATATATATATATATATATATATATCTATATATATATATATTACAATGGAATATTATGCAGCCATCAAAAGGCATGAGATCTTGCCATTTGGAACGACGTGGATGGAACTGGAGGGTATTATGCTGAGCGAAATAAGTCAAAGAGAGAAAGACATGTATCATATGACCTCACTGATATGAGGAATTCTTAATCTCAGGAAACAAACTGAGGGTTGCCGGAGTGGGGGGTGGGGTGGGAGGGCTGGGGTGACTGGGTGATGGACACTGGGGAGGGTATGCGTTCTGGTAAGCGCTGTGAATTGTGCAAGACTGTTGAATCTCAGATCTGTACCTCTGAAACAAATAATGCAATATACGTTAAGAAAGAAAAAAAGAAGAAGAAGAATGTAGCAGGAGGGGAAGCCTGAAGGGGGGGAAATCGGAGGGGGAGAAGAACCCTGAGAGACGATGGACTCTGAAAAACAAACTCAGGGTTCTAGAGGGGACGGGGGTGGGAAGATGGGTTAACCTGGTGATGGGTATTGAGGAGGGCACGTTCTGCATGGAGCACTGGGTGTTACGCACAAACAATGAATCATGGAAACTATATCTAAAACTAATGATGTAATGTATGCGGATTAACATAACAATAAAACATTTAATAAAAAAAAAAAAGAACGCTTGCTATTAGACTTCCATGCAAAAGCGGGGCCGCAGTGCTAGCTTCATGAAACAAGTGGGGAGTCGTGTTCTGCTTTCTTCCGGGGCCTGAGTCTCACACAGAAACTGGTTTGGGACTCAGTTGCAGGGTGCTCACGCTTGCACACAGCAAAATGCGTCCAGCCTCAGGCATGGCTATTTTAGCCGAAGCAGGAATTCTCTAAAGAGTTGTTCCCTTGAGTTAGGTGGTTGGCTTTAGGCCTGCAGGCACCCCCGGGGCAAGGGTACTAGCATCAGAAACAAGAGGTGAGTTGAGAGCTCCCTTCCACACCGGCCTGTTTCTCACTCCATTTCACGTGTGGGACCCTTTCCCGGTCTCTCATACAGGAGCACTGTAAAATTCCTCCGTCTTCAGGAACGGCAATGTTACATAAAGGGCAGTAAGGATACACCATTGATTCTTGGCCTTAGTAGCCTGGTAGGCGAATGAGCTGCAGCTGGGATTCTTTACAGGCTTGTCCCTTCCAAGGCAGTGTTGAGCACGGAGCATTCCAAGCACACATGGAGCAGTAGTGTTCGCTTCAGGTAGCAAGAGCTGAGTCCAGAGGTGCCTTCTGCCCGGAACTCTTTCTCCCTCGGTTTCACGTATGGAACCCGTTCCCCAGGCTCTCAGCCACGGTACCCTGTATACTGTTTCTTCTGCCTGGAGGTCGACAGACACTAAAGCACGATTTCTCTCCACTGTTGTTTCTTTGAGTTAGAACGCTAGTGAGGAGACTTCCATGCAAAAGTGGGGCCGCAGTGCTAGCTTGATGAAACACATGGGGAGTCGTGTTCTGCCTTCTGCTGGGGCCTGAGTCTCACTCGCAAAAAGCTTTGGACTCCCTTGCAGTGCTCTCATGCACGCACACAACAAAATGCTTCCACCCTCAGGAGCGGCTCTTTTAGCTGAAGCATGGATTCTCCACCGAGTTTTTCCTTCGAGTTAGGCGGTTTTCATTAAGCCTGCACACACACCCGGGGCAACGGTACTAGCCCCATCACCATGGTGTGAGTTGAGAGCTGCCTTCTCTCCGGCCTGTCTCTCCCTCCATTTTACGAAACGGAACCCGTCCCCAGGCTCTCACCCACAGTACACCCTAAACTGCTTCCTCCCACACAGAGGTCGTCGGTAGCTAAAGCACGGTTTCTCTTCAGTGTTGTTTCTCCGAGTTAGAACGCTTGCTATTAATGTCCACAATAGCCAAACTGTGGAAAGAGCCAAGATGTCCATCAACAGATGAATGGATAAAGAAGAGGTGGTATATATATATATATATATATATATATATATATATATATATATCTCTATATATATATATATATATCTATATATATATATACAATGGAATATTATGCAGCCATCAAAAGGCATGAGATCTTGCCATTTGCAACGACGTGGATGGAACTGGAGGGTATTATGCTGAGCGAAATAAGTCAAAGAGAGAAAGACATGTATCATATGACCTCACTGATATGAGGAATTCTTAATCTCAGGAAACAAACTGAGGGTTGCCGGAGTGGGGGGTGGGGTGGGAGGGCTGGGGTGACTGGGTGATGGACACTGGGGAGGGTATGCGTTCTGGTAAGCGCTGTGAATTGTGCAAGACTGTTGAATCTCAGATCTGTACCTCTGAAACAAATAATGCAATATACGTTAAGAAAGAAAAAAAGAAGAAGAAGAATGTAGCAGGAGGGGAAGCCTGAAGGGGGGGAAATCGGAGGGGGAGAAGAACCCTGAGAGACGATGGACTCTGAAAAACAAACTCAGGGTTCTAGAGGGGAGGGGGGTGGGAGGATGAGTTAGCCTGCTGATGCGTATTGAGGAGGGCACGTTCTGCATGGAGCACTGGGTGTTACGCACAAACAATGAATCATGGACACTATATCTAAAACTAATGATGTAATGTATGCGGATTAACATAACAATAAAACATGTAATAAAAAAAAAAAGAACGCTTGCTATTAGACTTCCATGCAAAAGCGGGGCCGCAGTGCTAGCTTCATGAAACAAGTGGGGAGTCGTGTTCTGCTTTCTTCCGGGGCCTGAGTCTCACACAGAAACTGGTTTGGGACTCAGTTGCAGGGCGCTCACGCTTGCACACAGCAAAATGCGTCCACCCTCAGGCATGGCTATTTTAGCCGAAGCAGGAATTCTCTAAAGAGTTGTTCCCTTGAGTTAGGTGGTTGGCTTTAGGCCTGCAGGCACCCCCGGGGCAAGGGTACTAGCATCAGAAACAAGAGGTGAGTTGAGAGCTCCCTTCCACACCGGCCTGTTTCTCACTCCATTTCACGTGTGGGACCCTTTCCCGGTCTCTCATACAGGAGCACTGTAAAATTCCTCCGTCTTCAGGAACGGCAATGTTACATAAAGGGCAGTAAGGATACACCATTGATTCTTGGCCTTAGTAGCCTGGTAGGCGAATGAGCTGCAGCTGGGATTCTTTACAGGCTTGTCCCTTCCAAGGCAGTGTTGAGCACGGAGCATTCCAAGCACACATGGAGCAGTAGTGTTCGCTTCAGGTAGCAAGAGCTGAGTCCAGAGGTGCCTTCTGCCCGGAACTCTTTCTCCCTCGGTTTCACGTATGGAACCCGTTCCCCAGGCTCTCAGCCACGGTACCCTGTATACTGTTTCTTCTGCCTGGAGGTCGACAGACACTAAAGCACGATTTCTCTCCACTGTTGTTTCTTTGAGTTAGAACGCTAGTGAGGAGACTTCCATGCAAAAGTGGGGCCGCAGTGCTAGCTTGATGAAACACATGGGGAGTCGTGTTCTGCCTTCTGCTGGGGCCTGAGTCTCACTCGCAAAAAGCTTTGGACTCCCTTGCAGTGCTCTCATGCACGCACACAACAAAATGCTTCCACCCTCAGGAGCGGCTCTTTTAGCTGAAGCATGGATTCTCCACCGAGTTTTTCCTTCGAGTTAGGCGGTTTTCATTAAGCCTGCACACACACCCGGGGCAACGGTACTAGCCCCATCACCATGGTGTGAGTTGAGAGCTGCCTTCTCTCCGGCCTGTCTCTCCCTCCATTTTACGAAACGGAACCCGTCCCCAGGCTCTCACCCACAGTACACCCTAAACTGCTTCCTCCCACACAGAGGTCGTCGGTAGCTAAAGCACGGTTTCTCTTCAGTGTTGTTTCTCCGAGTTAGAACGCTTGCTATTAATGTCCACAATAGCCAAACTGTGGAAAGAGCCAAGATGTCCATCAACAGATGAATGGATAAAGAAGAGGTGGTATATATATATATATATATATATATATATATATATATATATATCTATATATATATATACAATGGAATATTATGCAGCCATCAAAAGGCATGAGATCTTGCCATTTGCAACGACGTGGATGGAACTGGAGGGTATTATGCTGAGCGAAATAAGTCAAAGAGAGAAAGACATGTATCATATGACCTCACTGATATGAGGAATTCTTAATCTCAGGAAACAAACTGAGGGTTGCCGGAGTGGGGGGTGGGGTGGGAGGGCTGGGGTGACTGGGTGATGGACACTGGGGAGGGTATGCGTTCTGGTAAGCGCTGTGAATTGTGCAAGACTGTTGAATCTCAGATCTGTACCTCTGAAACAAATAATGCAATATACGTTAAGAAAGAAAAAAAGAAGAAGAAGAATGTAGCAGGAGGGGAAGCCTGAAGGGGGGGAAATCGGAGGAGGAGAAGAACCCTGAGAGACGATGGACTCTGAAAAACAAACTCAGGGTTCTAGAGGGGAGGGGGGTGGGAGGATGAGTTAGCCTGCTGATGGGTATTGAGGAGGGCACGTTCTGCATGGAGCACTGGGTGTTACGCACAAACAATGAATCATGGACACTATATCTAAAACTAATGATGTAATGTATGCGGATTAACATAACAATAAAACATTTAATAAAAAAAAAAAAGAACGCTTGCTATTAGACTTCCATGCAAAAGCGGGGCCGCAGTGCTAGCTTCATGAAACAAGTGGGGAGTCGTGTTCTGCTTTCTTCCGGGGCCTGAGTCTCACACAGAAACTGGTTTGGGACTCAGTTGCAGGGCGCTCACGCTTGCACACAGCAAAATGCGTCCAGCCTCAGGCATGGCTATTTTAGCCGAAGCAGGAATTCTCTAAAGAGTTGTTCCCTTGAGTTAGGTGGTTGGCTTTAGGCCTGCAGGCACCCCCGGGGCAAGGGTACTAGCATCAGAAACAAGAGGTGAGTTGAGAGCTCCCTTCCACACCGGCCTGTTTCTCACTCCATTTCACGTGTGGGACCCTTTCCCGGTCTCTCATACAGGAGCACTGTAAAATTCCTCCGTCTTCAGGAACGGCAATGTTACATAAAGGGCAGTAAGGATACACCATTGATTCTTGGCCTTAGTAGCCTGGTAGGCGAATGAGCTGCAGCTGGGATTCTTTACAGGCTTGTCCCTTCCAAGGCAGTGTTGAGCACGGAGCATTCCAAGCACACATGGAGCAGTAGTGTTCGCTTCAGGTAGCAAGAGCTGAGTCCAGAGGTGCCTTCTGCCCGGAACTCTTTCTCCCTCGGTTTCACGTATGGAACCCGTTCCCCAGGCTCTCAGCCACGGTACCCTGTATACTGTTTCTTCTGCCTGGAGGTCGACAGACACTAAAGCACGATTTCTCTCCACTGTTGTTTCTTTGAGTTAGAACGCTAGTGAGGAGACTTCCATGCAAAAGTGGGGCCGCAGTGCTAGCTTGATGAAACACATGGGGAGTCGTGTTCTGCCTTCTGCTGGGGCCTGAGTCTCACTCGCAAAAAGCTTTGGACTCCCTTGCAGTGCTCTCATGCACGCACACAACAAAATGCTTCCACCCTCAGGAGCGGCTCTTTTAGCTGAAGCATGGATTCTCCACCGAGTTTTTCCTTCGAGTTAGGCGGTTTTCATTAAGCCTGCACACACACCCGGGGCAACGGTACTAGCCCCATCACCATGGTGTGAGTTGAGAGCTGCCTTCTCTCCGGCCTGTCTCTCCCTCCATTTTACGAAACGGAACCCGTCCCCAGGCTCTCACCCACAGTACACCCTAAACTGCTTCCTCCCACACACAGGTCGTCGGTAGCTAAAGCACGGTTTCTCTTCAGTGTTGTTTCTCCGAGTTAGAACGCTTGCTATTAATGTCCACAATAGCCAAACTGTGGAAAGAGCCAAGATGTCCATCAACAGATGAATGGATAAAGAAGAGGTGGTATATATATATATATATATATATATATATATCTATATATATATATATATATATATATTACAATGGAATATTATGCAGCCATCAAAAGGCATGAGATCTTGCCATTTGCAACGACGTGGATGGAACTGGAGGGTATTATGCTGAGCGAAATAAGTCAAAGAGAGAAAGACATGTATCATATGACCTCACTGATATGAGGAATTCTTAATCTCAGGAAACAAACTGAGGGTTGCCGGAGTGGGGGGTGGGGTGGGAGGGCTGGGGTGACTGGGTGATGGACACTGGGGAGGGTATGCGTTCTGGTAAGCGCTGTGAATTGTGCAAGACTGTTGAATCTCAGATCTGTACCTCTGAAACAAATAATGCAATATACGTTAAGAAAGAAAAAAAGAAGAAGAAGAATGTAGCAGGAGGGGAAGCCTGAAGGGGGGGAAATCGGAGGGGGAGAAGAACCCTGAGAGACGATGGACTCTGAAAAACAAACTCAGGGTTCTAGAGGGGAGGGGGGTGGGAGGATGAGTTAGCCTGCTGATGGGTATTGAGGAGGGCACGTTCTGCATGGAGCACTGGGTGTTACGCACAAACAATGAATCATGGACACTATATCTAAAACTAATGATGTAATGTATGCGGATTAACATAACAATAAAACATTTAATAAAAAAAAAAGAACGCTTGCTATTAGACTTCCATGCAAAAGCGGGGCCGCAGTGCTAGCTTCATGAAACAAGTGGGGAGTCGTGTTCTGCTTTCTTCCGGGGCCTGAGTCTCACACAGAAACTGGTTTGGGACTCAGTTGCAGGGCGCTCACGCTTGCACACAGCAAAATGCGTCCAGCCTCAGGCATGGCTATTTTAGCCGAAGCAGGAATTCTCTAAAGAGTTGTTCCCTTGAGTTAGGTGGTTGGCTTTAGGCCTGCAGGCACCCCCGGGGCAAGGGTACTAGCATCAGAAACAAGAGGTGAGTTGAGAGCTCCCTTCCACACCGGCCTGTTTCTCACTCCATTTCACGTGTGGGACCCTTTCCCGGTCTCTCATACAGGAGCACTGTAAAATTCCTCCGTCTTCAGGAACGGCAATGTTACATAAAGGGCAGTAAGGATACACCATTGATTCTTGGCCTTAGTAGCCTGGTAGGCGAATGAGCTGCAGCTGGGATTCTTTACAGGCTTGTCCCTTCCAAGGCAGTGTTGAGCACGGAGCATTCCAAGCACACATGGAGCAGTAGTGTTCGCTTCAGGTAGCAAGAGCTGAGTCCAGAGGTGCCTTCTGCCCGGAACTCTTTCTCCCTCGGTTTCACGTATGGAACCCGTTCCCCAGGCTCTCAGCCACGGTACCCTGTATAGTGTTTCTTCTGCCTGGAGGTCGACAGACACTAAAGCACGATTTCTCTCCACTGTTGTTTCTTTGAGTTAGAACGCTAGTGAGGAGACTTCCATGCAAAAGTGGGGCCGCAGTGCTAGCTTGATGAAACACATGGGGAGTCGTGTTCTGCCTTCTGCTGGGGCCTGAGTCTCACTCGCAAAAAGCTTTGGACTCCCTTGCAGTGCTCTCATGCACGCACACAACAAAATGCTTCCACCCTCAGGAGCGGCTCTTTTAGCTGAAGCATGGATTCTCCACCGAGTTTTTCCTTCGAGTTAGGCGGTTTTCATTAAGCCTGCACACACACCCGGGGCAACGGTACTAGCCCCATCACCATGGTGTGAGTTGAGAGCTGCCTTCTCTCCGGCCTGTCTCTCCCTCCATTGTACGAAACGGAACCCGTCCCCAGGCTCTCACCCACAGTACACCCTAAACTGCTTCCTCCCACACAGAGGTCGTCGGTAGCTAAAGCACGGTTTCTCTTCAGTGTTGTTTCTCCGAGTTAGAACGCTTGCTATTAATGTCCACAATAGCCAAACTGTGGAAAGAGCCAAGATGTCCATCAACAGATGAATGGATAAAGAAGAGGTGGTATATATATATATATATATCTATCTACATATATATATTACAATGGAATATTATGCAGCCATCAAAAGGCATGAGATCTTGCCATTTGGAACGACGTGGATGGAACTGGAGGGTATTATGCTGAGCGAAATAAGTCAAAGAGAGAAAGACATGTATCATATGACCTCACTGATATGAGGAATTCTTAATCTCAGGAAACAAACTGAGGGTTGCCGGAGTGGGGGGTGGGGTGGGAGGGCTGGGGTGACTGGGTGATGGACACTGGGGAGGGTATGCGTTCTGGTAAGCGCTGTGAATTGTGCAAGACTGTTGAATCTCAGATCTGTACCTCTGAAACAAATAATGCAATATACGTTAAGAAAGAAAAAAAGAAGAAGAAGAATGTAGCAGGAGGGGAAGCCTGAAGGGGGGGAAATCGGAGGGGGAGAAGAACCCTGAGAGACGATGGACTCTGAAAAACAAACTCAGGGTTCTAGAGGGGACGGGGGTGGGAAGATGGGTTAACCTGGTGATGGGTATTGAGGAGGGCACGTTCTGCATGGAGCACTGGGTGTTACGCACAAACAATGAATCATGGACACTATATCTAAAACTAATGATGTAATGTATGCGGATTAACATAACAATAAAACATTTAATAAAAAAAAAAGAACGCTTGCTATTAGACTTCCATGCAAAAGCGGGGCCGCAGTGCTAGCTTCATGAAACAAGTGGGGAGTCGTGTTCTGCTTTCTTCCGGGGCCTGAGTCTCACACAGAAACTGGTTTGGGACTCAGTTGCAGGGCGCTCACGCTTGCACACAGCAAAATGCGTCCAGCCTCAGGCATGGCTATTTTAGCCGAAGCAGGAATTCTCTAAAGAGTTGTTCCCTTGAGTTAGGTGGTTGGCTTTAGGCCTGCAGGCACCCCCGGGGCAAGGGTACTAGCATCAGAAACAAGAGGTGAGTTGAGAGCTCCCTTCCACACCGGCCTGTTTCTCACTCCATTTCACGTGTGGGACCCTTTCCCGGTCTCTCATACAGGAGCACTGTAAAATTCCTCCGTCTTCAGGAACGGCAATGTTACATAAAGGGCAGTAAGGATACACCATTGATTCTTGGCCTTAGTAGCCTGGTAGGCGAATGAGCTGCAGCTGGGATTCTTTACAGGCTTGTCCCTTCCAAGGCAGTGTTGAGCACGGAGCATTCCAAGCACACATGGAGCAGTAGTGTTCGCTTCAGGTAGCAAGAGCTGAGTCCAGAGGTGCCTTCTGCCCGGAACTCTTTCTCCCTCGGTTTCACGTATGGAACCCGTTCCCCAGGCTCTCAGCCACGGTACCCTGTATACTGTTTCTTCTGCCTGGAGGTCGACAGACACTAAAGCACGATTTCTCTCCACTGTTGTTTCTTTGAGTTAGAACGCTAGTGAGGAGACTTCCATGCAAAAGTGGGGCCGCAGTGCTAGCTTGATGAAACACATGGGGAGTCGTGTTCTGCCTTCTGCTGGGGCCTGAGTCTCACTCGCAAAAAGCTTTGGACTCCCTTGCAGTGCTCTCATGCACGCACACAACAAAATGCTTCCACCCTCAGGAGCGGCTCTTTTAGCTGAAGCATGGATTCTCCACCGAGTTTTTCCTTCGAGTTAGGCGGTTTTCATTAAGCCTGCACACACACCCGGGGCAACGGTACTAGCCCCATCACCATGGTGTGAGTTGAGAACTGCCTTCTCTCCGGCCTGTCTCTCCCTCCATTTTACGAAACGGAACCCGTCCCCAGGCTCTCACCCACAGTACACCCTAAACTGCTTCCTCCCACACACAGGTCGTCGGTAGCTAAAGCACGGTTTCTCTTCAGTGTTGTTTCTCCGAGTTAGAACGCTTGCTATTAATGTCCACAATAGCCAAACTGTGGAAAGAGCCAAGATGTCCATCAACAGATGAATGGATAAAGAAGAGGTGGTATATATATATATATATATATATATATATATATATCTATCTATATATATATATTACAATGGAATATTATGCAGCCATCAAAAGGCATGAGATCTTGCCATTTGCAACGACGTGGATGGAACTGGAGGGTATTATGCTGAGCGAAATAAGTCAAAGAGAGAAAGACATGTATCATATGACCTCACTGATATGAGGAATTCTTAATCTCAGGAAACAAACTGAGGGTTGCCGGAGTGGGGGGTGGGGTGGGAGGGCTGGGGTGACTGGGTGATGGACACTAGGGAGGGTATGCGTTCTGGTAAGCGCTGTGAATTGTGCAAGACTGTTGAATCTCAGATCTGTACCTCTGAAACAAATAATGCAATATACGTTAAGAAAGAAAAAAAGAAGAAGAAGAATGTAGCAGGAGGGGAAGCCTGAAGGGGGGGAAATCGGAGGGGGAGAAGAACCCTGAGAGACGATGGACTCTGAAAAACAAACTCAGGGTTCTAGAGGGGACGGGGGTGGGAAGATGGGTTAACCTGGTGATGGGTATTGAGGAGGGCACGTTCTGCATGGAGCACTGGGTGTTACGCACAAACAATGAATCATGGACACTATATCTAAAACTAATGATGTAATGTATGCGGATTAACATAACAATAAAACATTTAATAAAAAAAAAAAAAGAACGCTTGCTATTAGACTTCCATGCAAAAGCGGGGCCGCAGTGCTAGCTTCATGAAACAAGTGGGGAGTCGTGTTCTGCTTTCTTCCGGGGCCTGAGTCTCACACAGAAACTGGTTTGGGACTCAGTTGCAGGGCGCTCACGCTTGCACACAGCAAAATGCGTCCAGCCTCAGGCATGGCTATTTTAGCCGAAGCAGGAATTCTCTAAAGAGTTGTTCCCTTGAGTTAGGTGGTTGGCTTTAGGCCTGCAGGCACCCCCGGGGCAAGGGTACTAGCATCAGAAACAAGAGGTGAGTTGAGAGCTCCCTTCCACACCGGCCTGTTTCTCACTCCATTTCACGTGTGGGACCCTTTCCCGGTCTCTCATACAGGAGCACTGTAAAATTCCTCCGTCTTCAGGAACGGCAATGTTACATAAAGGGCAGTAAGGATACACCATTGATTCTTGGCCTTAGTAGCCTGGTAGGCGAATGAGCTGCAGCTGGGATTCTTTACAGGCTTGTCCCTTCCAAGGCAGTGTTGAGCACGGAGCATTCCAAGCACACATGGAGCAGTAGTGTTCGCTTCAGGTAGCAAGAGCTGAGTCCAGAGGTGCCTTCTGCCCGGAACTCTTTCTCCCTCGGTTTCACGTATGGAACCCGTTCCCCAGGCTCTCAGCCACGGTACCCTGTATACTGTTTCTTCTGCCTGGAGGTCGACAGACACTAAAGCACGATTTCTCTCCACTGTTGTTTCTTTGAGTTAGAACGCTAGTGAGGAGACTTCCATGCAAAAGTGGGGCCGCAGTGCTAGCTTGATGAAACACATGGGGAGTCGTGTTCTGCCTTCTGCTGGGGCCTGAGTCTCACTCGCAAAAAGCTTTGGACTCCCTTGCAGTGCTCTCATGCACGCACACAACAAAATGCTTCCACCCTCAGGAGCGGCTCTTTTAGCTGAAGCATGGATTCTCCACCGAGTTTTTCCTTCGAGTTAGGCGGTTTTCATTAAGCCTGCACACACACCCGGGGCAACGGTACTAGCCCCATCACCATGGTGTGAGTTGAGAGCTGCCTTCTCTCCGGCCTGTCTCTCCCTCCATTTTACGAAACGGAACCCGTCCCCAGACTCTCACCCACAGTACACCCTAAACTGCTTCCTCCCACACAGAGGTCGTCGGTAGCTAAAGCACGGTTTCTCTTCAGTGTTGTTTCTCCGAGTTAGAACGCTTGCTATTAATGTCCACAATAGCCAAACTGTGGAAAGAGCCAAGATGTCCATCAACAGATGAATGGATAAAGAATAGGTGGTATATATATATATATATATATATATATCTATATATATATATTACAATGGAATATTATGCAGCCATCAAAAGGCATGAGATCTTGCCATTTGCAACGACGTGGATGGAACTGGAGGGTATTATGCTGAGCGAAATAAGTCAAAGAGAGAAAGACATGTATCATATGACCTCACTGATATGAGGAATTCTTAATCTCAGGAAACAAACTGAGGGTTGCCGGAGTGGGGGGTGGGGTGGGAGGGCTGGGGTGACTGGGTGATGGACACTGGGGAGGGTATGCGTTCTGGTAAGCGCTGTGAATTGTGCAAGACTGTTGAATCTCAGATCTGTACCTCTGAAACAAATAATGCAATATACGTTAAGAAAGAAAAAAAGAAGAAGAAGAATGTAGCAGGAGGGGAAGCCTGAAGGGGGGGAAATCGGAGGGGGAGAAGAACCCTGAGAGACGATGGACTCTGAAAAACAAACTCAGGGTTCTAGAGGGGACGGGGGTGGGAAGATGGGTTAACCTGGTGATGGGTATTGAGGAGGGCACGTTCTGCATGGAGCACTGGGTGTTACGCACAAACAATGAATCATGGAAACTATATCTAAAACTAATGATGTAATGTATGCGGATTAACATAACAATAAAACATTTAATAAAAAAAAAAAAGAACGCTTGCTATTAGACTTCCATGCAAAAGCGGGGCCGCAGTGCTAGCTTCATGAAACAAGTGGGGAGTCGTGTTCTGCTTTCTTCCGGGGCCTGAGTCTCACACAGAAACTGGTTTGGGACTCAGTTGCAGGGCGCTCACGCTTGCACACAGCAAAATGCGTCCAGCCTCAGGCATGGCTATTTTAGCCGAAGCAGGAATTCTCTAAAGAGTTGTTCCCTTGAGTTAGGTGGTTGGCTTTAGGCCTGCAGGCACCCCCGGGGCAAGGGTACTAGCATCAGAAACAAGAGGTGAGTTGAGAGCTCCCTTCCACACCGGCCTGTTTCTCACTCCATTTCACGTGTGGGACCCTTTCCCGGTCTCTCATACAGGAGCACTGTAAAATTCCTCCGTCTTCAGGAACGGCAATGTTACATAAAGGGCAGTAAGGATACACCATTGATTCTTGGCCTTAGTAGCCTGGTAGGCGAATGAGCTGCAGCTGGGATTCTTTACAGGCTTGTCCCTTCCAAGGCAGTGTTGAGCACGGAGCATTCCAAGCACACATGGAGCAGTAGTGTTCGCTTCAGGTAGCAAGAGCTGAGTCCAGAGGTGCCTTCTGCCCGGAACTCTTTCTCCCTCGGTTTCACGTATGGAACCCGTTCCCCAGGCTCTCAGCCACGGTACCCTGTATACTGTTTCTTCTGCCTGGAGGTCGACAGACACTAAAGCACGATTTCTCTCCACTGTTGTTTCTTTGAGTTAGAACGCTAGTGAGGAGACTTCCATGCAAAAGTGGGGCCGCAGTGCTAGCTTGATGAAACACATGGGGAGTCGTGTTCTGCCTTCTGCTGGGGCCTGAGTCTCACTCGCAAAAAGCTTTGGACTCCCTTGCAGTGCTCTCATGCACGCACACAACAAAATGCTTCCACCCTCAGGAGCGGCTCTTTTAGCTGAAGCATGGATTCTCCACCGAGTTTTTCCTTCGAGTTAGGCGGTTTTCATTAAGCCTGCACACACACCCGGGGCAACGGTACTAGCCCCATCACCATGGTGTGAGTTGAGAGCTGCCTTCTCTCCGGCCTGTCTCTCCCTCCATTTTACGAAACGGAACCCGTCCCCAGGCTCTCACCCACAGTACACCCTAAACTGCTTCCTCCCACACAGAGGTCGTCGGTAGCTAAAGCACGGTTTCTCTTCAGTGTTGTTTCTCCGAGTTAGAACGCTTGCTATTAATGTCCACAATAGCCAAACTGTGGAAAGAGCCAAGATGTCCATCAACAGATGAATGGATAAAGAAGAGGTGGTATATATATATATATATATATATATATATATATATATATATATATCTATATATATATATATATATATATCTATATATATATATACAATGGAATATTATGCAGCCATCAAAAGGCATGAGATCTTGCCATTTGCAACGACGTGGATGGAACTGGAGGGTATTATGCTGAGCGAAATAAGTCAAAGAGAGAAAGACATGTATCATATGACCTCACTGATATGAGGAATTCTTAATCTCAGGAAACAAACTGAGGGTTGCCGGAGTGGGGGGTGGGGTGGGAGGGCTGGGGTGACTGGGTGATGGACACTGGGGAGGGTATGCGTTCTGGTAAGCGCTGTGAATTGTGCAAGACTGTTGAATCTCAGATCTGTACCTCTGAAACAAATAATGCAATATACGTTAAGAAAGAAAAAAAGAAGAAGAAGAATGTAGCAGGAGGGGAAGCCTGAAGGGGGGGAAATCGGAGGGGGAGAAGAACCCTGAGAGACGATGGACTCTGAAAAACAAACTCAGGGTTCTAGAGGGGAGGGGGGTGGGAGGATGAGTTAGCCTGCTGATGCGTATTGAGGAGGGCACGTTCTGCATGGAGCACTGGGTGTTACGCACAAACAATGAATCATGGACACTATATCTAAAACTAATGATGTAATGTATGCGGATTAACATAACAATAAAACATGTAATAAAAAAAAAAAGAACGCTTGCTATTAGACTTCCATGCAAAAGCGGGGCCGCAGTGCTAGCTTCATGAAACAAGTGGGGAGTCGTGTTCTGCTTTCTTCCGGGTCCTGAGTCTCACACAGAAACTGGTTTGGGACTCAGTTGCAGGGCGCTCACGCTTGCACACAGCAAAATGCGTCCACCCTCAGGCATGGCTATTTTAGCCGAAGCAGGAATTCTCTAAAGAGTTGTTCCCTTGAGTTAGGTGGTTGGCTTTAGGCCTGCAGGCACCCCCGGGGCAAGGGTACTAGCATCAGAAACAAGAGGTGAGTTGAGAGCTCCCTTCCACACCGGCCTGTTTCTCACTCCATTTCACGTGTGGGACCCTTTCCCGGTCTCTCATACAGGAGCACTGTAAAATTCCTCCGTCTTCAGGAACGGCAATGTTACATAAAGGGCAGTAAGGATACACCATTGATTCTTGGCCTTAGTAGCCTGGTAGGCGAATGAGCTGCAGCTGGGATTCTTTACAGGCTTGTCCCTTCCAAGGCAGTGTTGAGCACGGAGCATTCCAAGCACACATGGAGCAGTAGTGTTCGCTTCAGGTAGCAAGAGCTGAGTCCAGAGGTGCCTTCTGCCCGGAACTCTTTCTCCCTCGGTTTCACGTATGGAACCCGTTCCCCAGGCTCTCAGCCACGGTACCCTGTATACTGTTTCTTCTGCCTGGAGGTCGACAGACACTAAAGCACGATTTCTCTCCACTGTTGTTTCTTTGAGTTAGAACGCTAGTGAGGAGACTTCCATGCAAAAGTGGGGCCGCAGTGCTAGCTTGATGAAACACATGGGGAGTCGTGTTCTGCCTTCTGCTGGGGCCTGAGTCTCACTCGCAAAAAGCTTTGGACTCCCTTGCAGTGCTCTCATGCACGCACACAACAAAATGCTTCCACCCTCAGGAGCGGCTCTTTTAGCTGAAGCATGGATTCTCCACCGAGTTTTTCCTTCGAGTTAGGCGGTTTTCATTAAGCCTGCACACACACCCGGGGCAACGGTACTAGCCCCATCACCATGGTGTGAGTTGAGAGCTGCCTTCTCTCCGGCCTGTCTCTCCCTCCATTTTACGAAACGGAACCCGTCCCCAGGCTCTCACCCACAGTACACCCTAAACTGCTTCCTCCCACACAGAGGTCGTCGGTAGCTAAAGCACGGTTTCTCTTCAGTGTTGTTTCTCCGAGTTAGAACGCTTGCTATTAATGTCCACAATAGCCAAACTGTGGAAAGAGCCAAGATGTCCATCAACAGATGAATGGATAAAGAAGAGGTGGTATATATATATATATATATATATATATATATATATATATATATATCTATATATATATATACAATGGAATATTATGCAGCCATCAAAAGGCATGAGATCTTGCCATTTGCAACGACGTGGATGGAACTGGAGGGTATTATGCTGAGCGAAATAAGTCAAAGAGAGAAAGACATGTATCATATGACCTCACTGATATGAGGAATTCTTAATCTCAGGAAACAAACTGAGGGTTGCCGGAGTGGGGGGTGGGGTGGGAGGGCTGGGGTGACTGGGTGATGGACACTGGGGAGGGTATGCGTTCTGGTAAGCGCTGTGAATTGTGCAAGACTGTTGAATCTCAGATCTGTACCTCTGAAACAAATAATGCAATATACGTTAAGAAAGAAAAAAAGAAGAAGAAGAATGTAGCAGGAGGGGAAGCCTGAAGGGGGGGAAATCGGAGGAGGAGAAGAACCCTGAGAGACGATGGACTCTGAAAAACAAACTCAGGGTTCTAGAGGGGAGGGGGGTGGGAGGATGAGTTAGCCTGCTGATGGGTATTGAGGAGGGCACGTTCTGCATGGAGCACTGGGTGTTACGCACAAACAATGAATCATGGACACTATATCTAAAACTAATGATGTAATGTATGCGGATTAACATAACAATAAAACATTTAATAAAAAAAAAAAAGAACGCTTGCTATTAGACTTCCATGCAAAAGCGGGGCCGCAGTGCTAGCTTCATGAAACAAGTGGGGAGTCGTGTTCTGCTTTCTTCCGGGGCCTGAGTCTCACACAGAAACTGGTTTGGGACTCAGTTGCAGGGCGCTCACGCTTGCACACAGCAAAATGCGTCCAGCCTCAGGCATGGCTATTTTAGCCGAAGCAGGAATTCTCTAAAGAGTTGTTCCCTTGAGTTAGGTGGTTGGCTTTAGGCCTGCAGGCACCCCCGGGGCAAGGGTACTAGCATCAGAAACAAGAGGTGAGTTGAGAGCTCCCTTCCACACCGGCCTGTTTCTCACTCCATTTCACGTGTGGGACCCTTTCCCGGTCTCTCATACAGGAGCACTGTAAAATTCCTCCGTCTTCAGGAACGGCAATGTTACATAAAGGGCAGTAAGGATACACCATTGATTCTTGGCCTTAGTAGCCTGGTAGGCGAATGAGCTGCAGCTGGGATTCTTTACAGGCTTGTCCCTTCCAAGGCAGTGTTGAGCACGGAGCATTCCAAGCACACATGGAGCAGTAGTGTTCGCTTCAGGTAGCAAGAGCTGAGTCCAGAGGTGCCTTCTGCCCGGAACTCTTTCTCCCTCGGTTTCACGTATGGAACCCGTTCCCCAGGCTCTCAGCCACGGTACCCTGTATACTGTTTCTTCTGCCTGGAGGTCGACAGACACTAAAGCACGATTTCTCTCCACTGTTGTTTCTTTGAGTTAGAACGCTAGTGAGGAGACTTCCATGCAAAAGTGGGGCCGCAGTGCTAGCTTGATGAAACACATGGGGAGTCGTGTTCTGCCTTCTGCTGGGGCCTGAGTCTCACTCGCAAAAAGCTTTGGACTCCCTTGCAGTGCTCTCATGCACGCACACAACAAAATGCTTCCACCCTCAGGAGCGGCTCTTTTAGCTGAAGCATGGATTCTCCACCGAGTTTTTCCTTCGAGTTAGGCGGTTTTCATTAAGCCTGCACACACACCCGGGGCAACGGTACTAGCCCCATCACCATGGTGTGAGTTGAGAGCTGCCTTCTCTCCGGCCTGTCTCTCCCTCCATTTTACGAAACGGAACCCGTCCCCAGGCTCTCACCCACAGTACACCCTAAACTGCTTCCTCCCACACACAGGTCGTCGGTAGCTAAAGCACGGTTTCTCTTCAGTGTTGTTTCTCCGAGTTAGAACGCTTGCTATTAATGTCCACAATAGCCAAACTGTGGAAAGAGCCAAGATGTCCATCAACAGATGAATGGATAAAGAAGAGGTGGTATATATATATATATATATATATATATATATCTATATATATATATATATATATATATTACAATGGAATATTATGCAGCCATCAAAAGGCATGAGATCTTGCCATTTGCAACGACGTGGATGGAACTGGAGGGTATTATGCTGAGCGAAATAAGTCAAAGAGAGAAAGACATGTATCATATGACCTCACTGATATGAGGAATTCTTAATCTCAGGAAACAAACTGAGGGTTGCCGGAGTGGGGGGTGGGGTGGGAGGGCTGGGGTGACTGGGTGATGGACACTGGGGAGGGTATGCGTTCTGGTAAGCGCTGTGAATTGTGCAAGACTGTTGAATCTCAGATCTGTACCTCTGAAACAAATAATGCAATATACGTTAAGAAAGAAAAAAAGAAGAAGAAGAATGTAGCAGGAGGGGAAGCCTGAAGGGGGGGAAATCGGAGGGGGAGAAGAACCCTGAGAGACGATGGACTCTGAAAAACAAACTCAGGGTTCTAGAGGGGAGGGGGGTGGGAGGATGAGTTAGCCTGCTGATGGGTATTGAGGAGGGCACGTTCTGCATGGAGCACTGGGTGTTACGCACAAACAATGAATCATGGACACTATATCTAAAACTAATGATGTAATGTATGCGGATTAACATAACAATAAAACATTTAATAAAAAAAAAAGAACGCTTGCTATTAGACTTCCATGCAAAAGCGGGGCCGCAGTGCTAGCTTCATGAAACAAGTGGGGAGTCGTGTTCTGCTTTCTTCCGGGGCCTGAGTCTCACACAGAAACTGGTTTGGGACTCAGTTGCAGGGCGCTCACGCTTGCACACAGCAAAATGCGTCCAGCCTCAGGCATGGCTATTTTAGCCGAAGCAGGAATTCTCTAAAGAGTTGTTCCCTTGAGTTAGGTGGTTGGCTTTAGGCCTGCAGGCACCCCCGGGGCAAGGGTACTAGCATCAGAAACAAGAGGTGAGTTGAGAGCTCCCTTCCACACCGGCCTGTTTCTCACTCCATTTCACGTGTGGGACCCTTTCCCGGTCTCTCATACAGGAGCACTGTAAAATTCCTCCGTCTTCAGGAACGGCAATGTTACATAAAGGGCAGTAAGGATACACCATTGATTCTTGGCCTTAGTAGCCTGGTAGGCGAATGAGCTGCAGCTGGGATTCTTTACAGGCTTGTCCCTTCCAAGGCAGTGTTGAGCACGGAGCATTCCAAGCACACATGGAGCAGTAGTGTTCGCTTCAGGTAGCAAGAGCTGAGTCCAGAGGTGCCTTCTGCCCGGAACTCTTTCTCCCTCGGTTTCACGTATGGAACCCGTTCCCCAGGCTCTCAGCCACGGTACCCTGTATAGTGTTTCTTCTGCCTGGAGGTCGACAGACACTAAAGCACGATTTCTCTCCACTGTTGTTTCTTTGAGTTAGAACGCTAGTGAGGAGACTTCCATGCAAAAGTGGGGCCGCAGTGCTAGCTTGATGAAACACATGGGGAGTCGTGTTCTGCCTTCTGCTGGGGCCTGAGTCTCACTCGCAAAAAGCTTTGGACTCCCTTGCAGTGCTCTCATGCACGCACACAACAAAATGCTTCCACCCTCAGGAGCGGCTCTTTTAGCTGAAGCATGGATTCTCCACCGAGTTTTTCCTTCGAGTTAGGCGGTTTTCATTAAGCCTGCACACACACCCGGGGCAACGGTACTAGCCCCATCACCATGGTGTGAGTTGAGAGCTGCCTTCTCTCCGGCCTGTCTCTCCCTCCATTGTACGAAACGGAACCCGTCCCCAGGCTCTCACCCACAGTACACCCTAAACTGCTTCCTCCCACACAGAGGTCGTCGGTAGCTAAAGCACGGTTTCTCTTCAGTGTTGTTTCTCCGAGTTAGAACGCTTGCTATTAATGTCCACAATAGCCAAACTGTGGAAAGAGCCAAGATGTCCATCAACAGATGAATGGATAAAGAAGAGGTGGTATATATATATATATATATCTATCTACATATATATATTACAATGGAATATTATGCAGCCATCAAAAGGCATGAGATCTTGCCATTTGGAACGACGTGGATGGAACTGGAGGGTATTATGCTGAGCGAAATAAGTCAAAGAGAGAAAGACATGTATCATATGACCTCACTGATATGAGGAATTCTTAATCTCAGGAAACAAACTGAGGGTTGCCGGAGTGGGGGGTGGGGTGGGAGGGCTGGGGTGACTGGGTGATGGACACTGGGGAGGGTATGCGTTCTGGTAAGCGCTGTGAATTGTGCAAGACTGTTGAATCTCAGATCTGTACCTCTGAAACAAATAATGCAATATACGTTAAGAAAGAAAAAAAGAAGAAGAAGAATGTAGCAGGAGGGGAAGCCTGAAGGGGGGGAAATCGGAGGGGGAGAAGAACCCTGAGAGACGATGGACTCTGAAAAACAAACTCAGGGTTCTAGAGGGGACGGGGGTGGGAAGATGGGTTAACCTGGTGATGGGTATTGAGGAGGGCACGTTCTGCATGGAGCACTGGGTGTTACGCACAAACAATGAATCATGGACACTATATCTAAAACTAATGATGTAATGTATGCGGATTAACATAACAATAAAACATTTAATAAAAAAAAAAGAACGCTTGCTATTAGACTTCCATGCAAAAGCGGGGCCGCAGTGCTAGCTTCATGAAACAAGTGGGGAGTCGTGTTCTGCTTTCTTCCGGGGCCTGAGTCTCACACAGAAACTGGTTTGGGACTCAGTTGCAGGGCGCTCACGCTTGCACACAGCAAAATGCGTCCAGCCTCAGGCATGGCTATTTTAGCCGAAGCAGGAATTCTCTAAAGAGTTGTTCCCTTGAGTTAGGTGGTTGGCTTTAGGCCTGCAGGCACCCCCGGGGCAAGGGTACTAGCATCAGAAACAAGAGGTGAGTTGAGAGCTCCCTTCCACACCGGCCTGTTTCTCACTCCATTTCACGTGTGGGACCCTTTCCCGGTCTCTCATACAGGAGCACTGTAAAATTCCTCCGTCTTCAGGAACGGCAATGTTACATAAAGGGCAGTAAGGATACACCATTGATTCTTGGCCTTAGTAGCCTGGTAGGCGAATGAGCTGCAGCTGGGATTCTTTACAGGCTTGTCCCTTCCAAGGCAGTGTTGAGCACGGAGCATTCCAAGCACACATGGAGCAGTAGTGTTCGCTTCAGGTAGCAAGAGCTGAGTCCAGAGGTGCCTTCTGCCCGGAACTCTTTCTCCCTCGGTTTCACGTATGGAACCCGTTCCCCAGGCTCTCAGCCACGGTACCCTGTATACTGTTTCTTCTGCCTGGAGGTCGACAGACACTAAAGCACGATTTCTCTCCACTGTTGTTTCTTTGAGTTAGAACGCTAGTGAGGAGACTTCCATGCAAAAGTGGGGCCGCAGTGCTAGCTTGATGAAACACATGGGGAGTCGTGTTCTGCCTTCTGCTGGGGCCTGAGTCTCACTCGCAAAAAGCTTTGGACTCCCTTGCAGTGCTCTCATGCACGCACACAACAAAATGCTTCCACCCTCAGGAGCGGCTCTTTTAGCTGAAGCATGGATTCTCCACCGAGTTTTTCCTTCGAGTTAGGCGGTTTTCATTAAGCCTGCACACACACCCGGGGCAACGGTACTAGCCCCATCACCATGGTGTGAGTTGAGAACTGCCTTCTCTCCGGCCTGTCTCTCCCTCCATTTTACGAAACGGAACCCGTCCCCAGGCTCTCACCCACAGTACACCCTAAACTGCTTCCTCCCACACACAGGTCGTCGGTAGCTAAAGCACGGTTTCTCTTCAGTGTTGTTTCTCCGAGTTAGAACGCTTGCTATTAATGTCCACAATAGCCAAACTGTGGAAAGAGCCAAGATGTCCATCAACAGATGAATGGATAAAGAAGAGGTGGTATATATATATATATATATATATATATATATATCTATCTATATATATATATTACAATGGAATATTATGCAGCCATCAAAAGGCATGAGATCTTGCCATTTGCAACGACGTGGATGGAACTGGAGGGTATTATGCTGAGCGAAATAAGTCAAAGAGAGAAAGACATGTATCATATGACCTCACTGATATGAGGAATTCTTAATCTCAGGAAACAAACTGAGGGTTGCCGGAGTGGGGGGTGGGGTGGGAGGGCTGGGGTGACTGGGTGATGGACACTAGGGAGGGTATGCGTTCTGGTAAGCGCTGTGAATTGTGCAAGACTGTTGAATCTCAGATCTGTACCTCTGAAACAAATAATGCAATATACGTTAAGAAAGAAAAAAAGAAGAAGAAGAATGTAGCAGGAGGGGAAGCCTGAAGGGGGGGAAATCGGAGGGGGAGAAGAACCCTGAGAGACGATGGACTCTGAAAAACAAACTCAGGGTTCTAGAGGGGACGGGGGTGGGAAGATGGGTTAACCTGGTGATGGGTATTGAGGAGGGCACGTTCTGCATGGAGCACTGGGTGTTACGCACAAACAATGAATCATGGACACTATATCTAAAACTAATGATGTAATGTATGCGGATTAACATAACAATAAAACATTTAATAAAAAAAAAAAAAGAACGCTTGCTATTAGACTTCCATGCAAAAGCGGGGCCGCAGTGCTAGCTTCATGAAACAAGTGGGGAGTCGTGTTCTGCTTTCTTCCGGGGCCTGAGTCTCACACAGAAACTGGTTTGGGACTCAGTTGCAGGGCGCTCACGCTTGCACACAGCAAAATGCGTCCAGCCTCAGGCATGGCTATTTTAGCCGAAGCAGGAATTCTCTAAAGAGTTGTTCCCTTGAGTTAGGTGGTTGGCTTTAGGCCTGCAGGCACCCCCGGGGCAAGGGGACTAGCATCAGAAACAAGAGGTGAGTTGAGAGCTCCCTTCCACACCGGCCTGTTTCTCACTCCATTTCACGTGTGGGACCCTTTCCCGGTCTCTCATACAGGAGCACTGTAAAATTCCTCCGTCTTCAGGAACGGCAATGTTACATAAAGGGCAGTAAGGATACACCATTGATTCTTGGCCTTAGTAGCCTGGTAGGCGAATGAGCTGCAGCTGGGATTCTTTACAGGCTTGTCCCTTCCAAGGCAGTGTTGAGCACGGAGCATTCCAAGCACACATGGAGCAGTAGTGTTCGCTTCAGGTAGCAAGAGCTGAGTCCAGAGGTGCCTTCTGCCCGGAACTCTTTCTCCCTCGGTTTCACGTATGGAACCCGTTCCCCAGGCTCTCAGCCACGGTACCCTGTATACTGTTTCTTCTGCCTGGAGGTCGACAGACACTAAAGCACGATTTCTCTCCACTGTTGTTTCTTTGAGTTAGAACGCTAGTGAGGAGACTTCCATGCAAAAGTGGGGCCGCAGTGCTAGCTTGATGAAACACATGGGGAGTCGTGTTCTGCCTTCTGCTGGGGCCTGAGTCTCACTCGCAAAAAGCTTTGGACTCCCTTGCAGTGCTCTCATGCACGCACACAACAAAATGCTTCCACCCTCAGGAGCGGCTCTTTTAGCTGAAGCATGGATTCTCCACCGAGTTTTTCCTTCGAGTTAGGCGGTTTTCATTAAGCCTGCACACACACCCGGGGCAACGGTACTAGCCCCATCACCATGGTGTGAGTTGAGAGCTGCCTTCTCTCCGGCCTGTCTCTCCCTCCATTTTACGAAACGGAACCCGTCCCCAGACTCTCACCCACAGTACACCCTAAACTGCTTCCTCCCACACAGAGGTCGTCGGTAGCTAAAGCACGGTTTCTCTTCAGTGTTGTTTCTCCGAGTTAGAACGCTTGCTATTAATGTCCACAATAGCCAAACTGTGGAAAGAGCCAAGATGTCCATCAACAGATGAATGGATAAAGAATAGGTGGTATATATATATATATATATATATATATATATATCTATATATATATTACAATGGAATATTATGCAGCCATCAAAAGGCATGAGATCTTGCCATTTGCAACGACGTGGATGGAACTGGAGGGTATTATGCTGAGCGAAATAAGTCAAAGAGAGAAAGACATGTATCATATGACCTCACTGATATGAGGAATTCTTAATCTCAGGAAACAAACTGAGGGTTGCCGGAGTGGGGGGTGGGGTGGGAGGGCTGGGGTGACTGGGTGATGGACACTGGGGAGGGTATGCGTTCTGGTAAGCGCTGTGAATTGTGCAAGACTGTTGAATCTCAGATCTGTACCTCTGAAACAAATAATGCAATATACGTTAAGAAAGAAAAAAAGAAGAAGAAGAATGTAGCAGGAGGGGAAGCCTGAAGGGGGGGAAATCGGAGGGGGAGAAGAACCCTGAGAGACGATGGACTCTGAAAAACAAACTCAGGGTTCTAGAGGGGACGGGGGTGGGAAGATGGGTTAACCTGGTGATGGGTATTGAGGAGGGCACGTTCTGCATGGAGCACTGGGTGTTACGCACAAACAATGAATCATGGAAACTATATCTAAAACTAATGATGTAATGTATGCGGATTAACATAACAATAAAACATTTAATAAAAAAAAAAAAGAACGCTTGCTATTAGACTTCCATGCAAAAGCGGGGCCGCAGTGCTAGCTTCATGAAACAAGTGGGGAGTCGTGTTCTGCTTTCTTCCGGGGCCTGAGTCTCACACAGAAACTGGTTTGGGACTCAGTTGCAGGGCGCTCACGCTTGCACACAGCAAAATGCGTCCAGCCTCAGGCATGGCTATTTTAGCCGAAGCAGGAATTCTCTAAAGAGTTGTTCCCTTGAGTTAGGTGGTTGGCTTTAGGCCTGCAGGCACCCCCGGGGCAAGGGTACTAGCATCAGAAACAAGAGGTGAGTTGAGAGCTCCCTTCCACACCGGCCTGTTTCTCACTCCATTTCACGTGTGGGACCCTTTCCCGGTCTCTCATACAGGAGCACTGTAAAATTCCTCCGTCTTCAGGAACGGCAATGTTACATAAAGGGCAGTAAGGATACACCATTGATTCTTGGCCTTAGTAGCCTGGTAGGCGAATGAGCTGCAGCTGGGATTCTTTACAGGCTTGTCCCTTCCAAGGCAGTGTTGAGCACGGAGCATTCCAAGCACACATGGAGCAGTAGTGTTCGCTTCAGGTAGCAAGAGCTGAGTCCAGAGGTGCCTTCTGCCCGGAACTCTTTCTCCCTCGGTTTCACGTATGGAACCCGTTCCCCAGGCTCTCAGCCACGGTACCCTGTATACTGTTTCTTCTGCCTGGAGGTCGACAGACACTAAAGCACGATTTCTCTCCACTGTTGTTTCTTTGAGTTAGAACGCTAGTGAGGAGACTTCCATGCAAAAGTGGGGCCGCAGTGCTAGCTTGATGAAACACATGGGGAGTCGTGTTCTGCCTTCTGCTGGGGCCTGAGTCTCACTCGCAAAAAGCTTTGGACTCCCTTGCAGTGCTCTCATGCACGCACACAACAAAATGCTTCCACCCTCAGGAGCGGCTCTTTTAGCTGAAGCATGGATTCTCCACCGAGTTTTTCCTTCGAGTTAGGCGGTTTTCATTAAGCCTGCACACACACCCGGGGCAACGGTACTAGCCCCATCACCATGGTGTGAGTTGAGAGCTGCCTTCTCTCCGGCCTGTCTCTCCCTCCATTTTACGAAACGGAACCCGTCCCCAGGCTCTCACCCACAGTACACCCTAAACTGCTTCCTCCCACACAGAGGTCGTCGGTAGCTAAAGCACGGTTTCTCTTCAGTGTTGTTTCTCCGAGTTAGAACGCTTGCTATTAATGTCCACAATAGCCAAACTGTGGAAAGAGCCAAGATGTCCATCAACAGATGAATGGATAAAGAAGAGGTGGTATATATATATATATATATATATATATATATATATATATCTATATATATATATATATATATCTATATATATATATACAATGGAATATTATGCAGCCATCAAAAGGCATGAGATCTTGCCATTTGCAACGACGTGGATGGAACTGGAGGGTATTATGCTGAGCGAAATAAGTCAAAGAGAGAAAGACATGTATCATATGACCTCACTGATATGAGGAATTCTTAATCTCAGGAAACAAACTGAGGGTTGCCGGAGTGGGGGGTGGGGTGGGAGGGCTGGGGTGACTGGGTGATGGACACTGGGGAGGGTATGCGTTCTGGTAAGCGCTGTGAATTGTGCAAGACTGTTGAATCTCAGATCTGTACCTCTGAAACAAATAATGCAATATACGTTAAGAAAGAAAAAAAGAAGAAGAAGAATGTAGCAGGAGGGGAAGCCTGAAGGGGGGGAAATCGGAGGGGGAGAAGAACCCTGAGAGACGATGGACTCTGAAAAACAAACTCAGGGTTCTAGAGGGGAGGGGGGTGGGAGGATGAGTTAGCCTGCTGATGCGTATTGAGGAGGGCACGTTCTGCATGGAGCACTGGGTGTTACGCACAAACAATGAATCATGGACACTATATCTAAAACTAATGATGTAATGTATGCGGATTAACATAACAATAAAACATGTAATAAAAAAAAAAAGAACGCTTGCTATTAGACTTCCATGCAAAAGCGGGGCCGCAGTGCTAGCTTCATGAAACAAGTGGGGAGTCGTGTTCTGCTTTCTTCCGGGTCCTGAGTCTCACACAGAAACTGGTTTGGGACTCAGTTGCAGGGCGCTCACGCTTGCACACAGCAAAATGCGTCCACCCTCAGGCATGGCTATTTTAGCCGAAGCAGGAATTCTCTAAAGAGTTGTTCCCTTGAGTTAGGTGGTTGGCTTTAGGCCTGCAGGCACCCCCGGGGCAAGGGTACTAGCATCAGAAACAAGAGGTGAGTTGAGAGCTCCCTTCCACACCGGCCTGTTTCTCACTCCATTTCACGTGTGGGACCCTTTCCCGGTCTCTCATACAGGAGCACTGTAAAATTCCTCCGTCTTCAGGAACGGCAATGTTACATAAAGGGCAGTAAGGATACACCATTGATTCTTGGCCTTAGTAGCCTGGTAGGCGAATGAGCTGCAGCTGGGATTCTTTACAGGCTTGTCCCTTCCAAGGCAGTGTTGAGCACGGAGCATTCCAAGCACACATGGAGCAGTAGTGTTCGCTTCAGGTAGCAAGAGCTGAGTCCAGAGGTGCCTTCTGCCCGGAACTCTTTCTCCCTCGGTTTCACGTATGGAACCCGTTCCCCAGGCTCTCAGCCACGGTACCCTGTATACTGTTTCTTCTGCCTGGAGGTCGACAGACACTAAAGCACGATTTCTCTCCACTGTTGTTTCTTTGAGTTAGAACGCTAGTGAGGAGACTTCCATGCAAAAGTGGGGCCGCAGTGCTAGCTTGATGAAACACATGGGGAGTCGTGTTCTGCCTTCTGCTGGGGCCTGAGTCTCACTCGCAAAAAGCTTTGGACTCCCTTGCAGTGCTCTCATGCACGCACACAACAAAATGCTTCCACCCTCAGGAGCGGCTCTTTTAGCTGAAGCATGGATTCTCCACCGAGTTTTTCCTTCGAGTTAGGCGGTTTTCATTAAGCCTGCACACACACCCGGGGCAACGGTACTAGCCCCATCACCATGGTGTGAGTTGAGAGCTGCCTTCTCTCCGGCCTGTCTCTCCCTCCATTTTACGAAACGGAACCCGTCCCCAGGCTCTCACCCACAGTACACCCTAAACTGCTTCCTCCCACACAGAGGTCGTCGGTAGCTAAAGCACGGTTTCTCTTCAGTGTTGTTTCTCCGAGTTAGAACGCTTGCTATTAATGTCCACAATAGCCAAACTGTGGAAAGAGCCAAGATGTCCATCAACAGATGAATGGATAAAGAAGAGGTGGTATATATATATATATATATATATATATATATATATATATATATATCTATATATATATATACAATGGAATATTATGCAGCCATCAAAAGGCATGAGATCTTGCCATTTGCAACGACGTGGATGGAACTGGAGGGTATTATGCTGAGCGAAATAAGTCAAAGAGAGAAAGACATGTATCATATGACCTCACTGATATGAGGAATTCTTAATCTCAGGAAACAAACTGAGGGTTGCCGGAGTGGGGGGTGGGGTGGGAGGGCTGGGGTGACTGGGTGATGGACACTGGGGAGGGTATGCGTTCTGGTAAGCGCTGTGAATTGTGCAAGACTGTTGAATCTCAGATCTGTACCTCTGAAACAAATAATGCAATATACGTTAAGAAAGAAAAAAAGAAGAAGAAGAATGTAGCAGGAGGGGAAGCCTGAAGGGGGGGAAATCGGAGGAGGAGAAGAACCCTGAGAGACGATGGACTCTGAAAAACAAACTCAGGGTTCTAGAGGGGAGGGGGGTGGGAGGATGAGTTAGCCTGCTGATGGGTATTGAGGAGGGCACGTTCTGCATGGAGCACTGGGTGTTACGCACAAACAATGAATCATGGACACTATATCTAAAACTAATGATGTAATGTATGCGGATTAACATAACAATAAAACATTTAATAAAAAAAAAAAAGAACGCTTGCTATTAGACTTCCATGCAAAAGCGGGGCCGCAGTGCTAGCTTCATGAAACAAGTGGGGAGTCGTGTTCTGCTTTCTTCCGGGGCCTGAGTCTCACACAGAAACTGGTTTGGGACTCAGTTGCAGGGCGCTCACGCTTGCACACAGCAAAATGCGTCCAGCCTCAGGCATGGCTATTTTAGCCGAAGCAGGAATTCTCTAAAGAGTTGTTCCCTTGAGTTAGGTGGTTGGCTTTAGGCCTGCAGGCACCCCCGGGGCAAGGGTACTAGCATCAGAAACAAGAGGTGAGTTGAGAGCTCCCTTCCACACCGGCCTGTTTCTCACTCCATTTCACGTGTGGGACCCTTTCCCGGTCTCTCATACAGGAGCACTGTAAAATTCCTCCGTCTTCAGGAACGGCAATGTTACATAAAGGGCAGTAAGGATACACCATTGATTCTTGGCCTTAGTAGCCTGGTAGGCGAATGAGCTGCAGCTGGGATTCTTTACAGGCTTGTCCCTTCCAAGGCAGTGTTGAGCACGGAGCATTCCAAGCACACATGGAGCAGTAGTGTTCGCTTCAGGTAGCAAGAGCTGAGTCCAGAGGTGCCTTCTGCCCGGAACTCTTTCTCCCTCGGTTTCACGTATGGAACCCGTTCCCCAGGCTCTCAGCCACGGTACCCTGTATACTGTTTCTTCTGCCTGGAGGTCGACAGACACTAAAGCACGATTTCTCTCCACTGTTGTTTCTTTGAGTTAGAACGCTAGTGAGGAGACTTCCATGCAAAAGTGGGGCCGCAGTGCTAGCTTGATGAAACACATGGGGAGTCGTGTTCTGCCTTCTGCTGGGGCCTGAGTCTCACTCGCAAAAAGCTTTGGACTCCCTTGCAGTGCTCTCATGCACGCACACAACAAAATGCTTCCACCCTCAGGAGCGGCTCTTTTAGCTGAAGCATGGATTCTCCACCGAGTTTTTCCTTCGAGTTAGGCGGTTTTCATTAAGCCTGCACACACACCCGGGGCAACGGTACTAGCCCCATCACCATGGTGTGAGTTGAGAGCTGCCTTCTCTCCGGCCTGTCTCTCCCTCCATTTTACGAAACGGAACCCGTCCCCAGGCTCTCACCCACAGTACACCCTAAACTGCTTCCTCCCACACACAGGTCGTCGGTAGCTAAAGCACGGTTTCTCTTCAGTGTTGTTTCTCCGAGTTAGAACGCTTGCTATTAATGTCCACAATAGCCAAACTGTGGAAAGAGCCAAGATGTCCATCAACAGATGAATGGATAAAGAAGAGGTGGTATATATATATATATATATATATATATATATCTATATATATATATATATATATATATTACAATGGAATATTATGCAGCCATCAAAAGGCATGAGATCTTGCCATTTGCAACGACGTGGATGGAACTGGAGGGTATTATGCTGAGCGAAATAAGTCAAAGAGAGAAAGACATGTATCATATGACCTCACTGATATGAGGAATTCTTAATCTCAGGAAACAAACTGAGGGTTGCCGGAGTGGGGGGTGGGGTGGGAGGGCTGGGGTGACTGGGTGATGGACACTGGGGAGGGTATGCGTTCTGGTAAGCGCTGTGAATTGTGCAAGACTGTTGAATCTCAGATCTGTACCTCTGAAACAAATAATGCAATATACGTTAAGAAAGAAAAAAAGAAGAAGAAGAATGTAGCAGGAGGGGAAGCCTGAAGGGGGGGAAATCGGAGGGGGAGAAGAACCCTGAGAGACGATGGACTCTGAAAAACAAACTCAGGGTTCTAGAGGGGAGGGGGGTGGGAGGATGAGTTAGCCTGCTGATGGGTATTGAGGAGGGCACGTTCTGCATGGAGCACTGGGTGTTACGCACAAACAATGAATCATGGACACTATATCTAAAACTAATGATGTAATGTATGCGGATTAACATAACAATAAAACATTTAATAAAAAAAAAAGAACGCTTGCTATTAGACTTCCATGCAAAAGCGGGGCCGCAGTGCTAGCTTCATGAAACAAGTGGGGAGTCGTGTTCTGCTTTCTTCCGGGGCCTGAGTCTCACACAGAAACTGGTTTGGGACTCAGTTGCAGGGCGCTCACGCTTGCACACAGCAAAATGCGTCCAGCCTCAGGCATGGCTATTTTAGCCGAAGCAGGAATTCTCTAAAGAGTTGTTCCCTTGAGTTAGGTGGTTGGCTTTAGGCCTGCAGGCACCCCCGGGGCAAGGGTACTAGCATCAGAAACAAGAGGTGAGTTGAGAGCTCCCTTCCACACCGGCCTGTTTCTCACTCCATTTCACGTGTGGGACCCTTTCCCGGTCTCTCATACAGGAGCACTGTAAAATTCCTCCGTCTTCAGGAACGGCAATGTTACATAAAGGGCAGTAAGGATACACCATTGATTCTTGGCCTTAGTAGCCTGGTAGGCGAATGAGCTGCAGCTGGGATTCTTTACAGGCTTGTCCCTTCCAAGGCAGTGTTGAGCACGGAGCATTCCAAGCACACATGGAGCAGTAGTGTTCGCTTCAGGTAGCAAGAGCTGAGTCCAGAGGTGCCTTCTGCCCGGAACTCTTTCTCCCTCGGTTTCACGTATGGAACCCGTTCCCCAGGCTCTCAGCCACGGTACCCTGTATAGTGTTTCTTCTGCCTGGAGGTCGACAGACACTAAAGCACGATTTCTCTCCACTGTTGTTTCTTTGAGTTAGAACGCTAGTGAGGAGACTTCCATGCAAAAGTGGGGCCGCAGTGCTAGCTTGATGAAACACATGGGGAGTCGTGTTCTGCCTTCTGCTGGGGCCTGAGTCTCACTCGCAAAAAGCTTTGGACTCCCTTGCAGTGCTCTCATGCACGCACACAACAAAATGCTTCCACCCTCAGGAGCGGCTCTTTTAGCTGAAGCATGGATTCTCCACCGAGTTTTTCCTTCGAGTTAGGCGGTTTTCATTAAGCCTGCACACACACCCGGGGCAACGGTACTAGCCCCATCACCATGGTGTGAGTTGAGAGCTGCCTTCTCTCCGGCCTGTCTCTCCCTCCATTTTACGAAACGGAACCCGTCCCCAGGCTCTCACCCACAGTACACCCTAAACTGCTTCCTCCCACACAGAGGTCGTCGGTAGCTAAAGCACGGTTTCTCTTCAGTGTTGTTTCTCCGAGTTAGAACGCTTGCTATTAATGTCCACAATAGCCAAACTGTGGAAAGAGCCAAGATGTCCATCAACAGATGAATGGATAAAGAAGAGGTGGTATATATATATATATATATATATATATATATATATATATATATTACAATGGAATATTATGCAGCCATCAAAAGGCATGAGATCTTGCCATTTGCAACGACGTGGATGGAACTGGAGGGTATTATGCTGAGCGAAATAAGTCAAAGAGAGAAAGACATGTATCATATGACCTCACTGATATGAGGAATTCTTAATCTCAGGAAACAAACTGAGGGTTGCCGGAGTGGGGGGTGGGGTGGGAGGGCTGGGGTGACTGGGTGATGGACACTGGGGAGGGTATGCGTTCTGGTAAGCGCTGTGAATTGTGCAAGACTGTTGAATCTCAGATCTGTACCTCTGAAACAAATAATGCAATATACGTTAAGAAAGAAAAAAAGAAGAAGAAGAATGTAGCAGGAGGGGAAGCCTGAAGGGGGGGAAATCGGAGGGGGAGAAGAACCCTGAGAGACGATGGACTCTGAAAAACAAACTCAGGGTTCTAGAGGGGAGGGGGGTGGGAAGATGGGTTAACCTGGTGATGGGTATTGAGGAGGGCACGTTCTGCATGGAGCACTGGGTGTTACGCACAAACAATGAATCATGGACACTATATCTAAAACTAATGATGTAATGTATGCGGATTAACATAACAATAAAACATGTAATAAAAAAAAAAAGAACGCTTGCTATTAGACTTCCATGCAAAAGCGGGGCCGCAGTGCTAGCTTCATGAAACAAGTGGGGAGTCGTGTTCTGCTTTCTTCCGGGGCCTGAGTCTCACACAGAAACTGGTTTGGGACTCAGTTGCAGGGCGCTCACGCTTGCACACAGCAAAATGCGTCCAGCCTCAGGCATGGCTATTTTAGCCGAAGCAGGAATTCTCTAAAGAGTTGTTCCCTTGAGTTAGGTGGTTGGCTTTAGGCCTGCAGGCACCCCCGGGGCAAGGGTACTAGCATCAGAAACAAGAGGTGAGTTGAGAGCTCCCTTCCACACCGGCCTGTTTCTCACTCCATTTCACGTGTGGGACCCTTTCCCGGTCTCTCATACAGGAGCACTGTAAAATTCCTCCATCTTCAGGAACGGCAATGTTACATAAAGGGCAGTAAGGATACACCATTGATTCTTGGCCTTAGTAGCCTGGTAGGCGAATGAGCTGCAGCTGGGATTCTTTACAGGCTTGTCCCTTCCAAGGCAGTGTTGAGCACGGAGCATTCCAAGCACACATGGAGCAGTAGTGTTCGCTTCAGGTAGCAAGAGCTGAGTCCAGAGGTGCCTTCTGCCCGGAACTCTTTCTCCCTCGGTTTCACGTATGGAACCCGTTCCCCAGGCTCTCAGCCACGGTACCCTGTATACTGTTTCTTCTGCCTGGAGGTCGACAGACACTAAAGCACGATTTCTCTCCACTGTTGTTTCTTTGAGTTAGAACGCTAGTGAGGAGACTTCCATGCAAAAGTGGGGCCGCAGTGCTAGCTTGATGAAACACATGGGGAGTCGTGTTCTGCCTTCTGCTGGGGCCTGAGTCTCACTCGCAAAAAGCTTTGGACTCCCTTGCAGTGCTCTCATGCACGCACACAACAAAATGCTTCCACCCTCAGGAGCGGCTCTTTTAGCTGAAGCATGGATTCTCCACCGAGTTTTTCCTTCGAGTTAGGCGGTTTTCATTAAGCCTGCACACACACCCGGGGCAACGGTACTAGCCCCATCACCATGGTGTGAGTTGAGAGCTGCCTTCTCTCCGGCCTGTCTCTCCCTCCATTTTACGAAACGGAACCCGTCCCCAGGCTCTCACCCACAGTACACCGTAAACTGCTTCCTCCCACACAGAGGTCGTCGGTAGCTAAAGCACGGTTTCTCTTCAGTGTTGTTTCTCCGAGTTAGAACGCTTGCTATTAATGTCCACAATAGCCAAACTGTGGAAAGAGCCAAGATGTCCATCAACAGATGAATGGATAAAGAAGAGGTGGTATATATATATATATATATATATATATCTATATATATATATTACAATGGAATATTATGCAGCCATCAAAAGGCATGAGATCTTGCCATTTGCAACGACGTGGATGGAACTGGAGGGTATTATGCTGAGCGAAATAAGTCAAAGAGAGAAAGACATGTATCATATGACCTCACTGATATGAGGAATTCTTAATCTCAGGAAACAAACTGAGGGTTGCCGGAGTGGGGGGTGGGGTGGGAGGGCTGGGGTGACTGGGTGATGGACACTGGGGAGGGTATGCGTTCTGGTAAGCGCTGTGAATTGTGCAAGACTGTTGAATCTCAGATCTGTACCTCTGAAACAAATAATGCAATATACGTTAAGAAAGAAAAAAAGAAGAAGAAGAATGTAGCAGGAGGGGAAGCCTGAAGGGGGGGAAATCGGAGGGGGAGAAGAACCCTGAGAGACGATGGACTCTGAAAAACAAACTCAGGGTTCTAGAGGGGAGGGGGGTGGGAAGATGGGTTAACCTGGTGATGGGTATTGAGGAGGGCACGTTCTGCATGGAGCACTGGGTGTTACGCACAAACAATGAATCATGGACACTATATCTAAAACTAATGATGTAATGTATGCGGATTAACATAACAATAAAACATGTAATAAAAAAAAAAAGAACGCTTGCTATTAGACTTCCATGCAAAAGCGGGGCCGCAGTGCTAGCTTCATGAAACAAGTGGGGAGTCGTGTTCTGCTTTCTTCCGGGGCCTGAGTCTCACACAGAAACTGGTTTGGGACTCAGTTGCAGGGCGCTCACGCTTGCACACAGCAAAATGCGTCCAGCCTCAGGCATGGCTATTTTAGCCGAAGCAGGAATTCTCTAAAGAGTTGTTCCCTTGAGTTAGGTGGTTGGCTTTAGGCCTGCAGGCACCCCCGGGGCAAGGGTACTAGCATCAGAAACAAGAGGTGAGTTGAGAGCTCCCTTCCACACCGGCCTGTTTCTCACTCCATTTCACGTGTGGGACCCTTTCCCGGTCTCTCATACAGGAGCACTGTAAAATTCCTCCGTCTTCAGGAACGGCAATGTTACATAAAGGGCAGTAAGGATACACCATTGATTCTTGGCCTTAGTAGCCTGGTAGGCGAATGAGCTGCAGCTGGGATTCTTTACAGGCTTGTCCCTTCCAAGGCAGTGTTGAGCACGGAGCATTCCAAGCACACATGGAGCAGTAGTGTTCGCTTCAGGTAGCAAGAGCTGAGTCCAGAGGTGCCTTCTGCCCGGAACTCTTTCTCCCTCGGTTTCACGTATGGAACCCGTTCCCCAGGCTCTCAGCCACGGTACCCTGTATACTGTTTCTTCTGCCTGGAGGTCGACAGACACTAAAGCACGATTTCTCTACACTGTTGTTTCTTTGAGTTAGAACGCTAGTGAGGAGACTTCCATGCAAAAGTGGGGCCGCAGTGCTAGCTTGATGAAACACATGGGGAGTCGTGTTCTGCCTTCTGCTGGGGCCTGAGTCTCACTCGCAAAAAGCTTTGGACTCCCTTGCAGTGCTCTCATGCACGCACACAACAAAATGCTTCCACCCTCAGGAGCGGCTCTTTTAGCTGAAGCATGGATTCTCCACCGAGTTTTTCCTTCGAGTTAGGCGGTTTTCATTAAGCCTGCACACACACCCGGGGCAACGGTACTAGCCCCATCACCATGGTGTGAGTTGAGAGCTGCCTTCTCTCCGGCCTGTCTCTCCCTCCATTTTACGAAACGGAACCCGTCCCCAGGCTCTCACCCACAGTACACCCTAAACTGCTTCCTCCCACACACAGGTCGTCGGTAGCTAAAGCACGGTTTCTCTTCAGTGTTGTTTCTCCGAGTTAGAACGCTTGCTATTAATGTCCACAATAGCCAAACTGTGGAAAGAGCCAAGATGTCCATCAACAGATGAATGGATAAAGAAGAGGTGGTATATATATATATATATATATATATCTATCTATATATATATATTACAATGGAATATTATGCAGCCATCAAAAGGCATGAGATCTTGCCATTTGCAACGACGTGGATGGAACTGGAGGGTATTATGCTGAGCGAAATAAGTCAAAGAGAGAAAGACATGTATCATATGACCTCACTGATATGAGGAATTCTTAATCTCAGGAAACAAACTGAGGGTTGCCGGAGTGGGGGGTGGGGTGGGAGGGCTGGGGTGACTGGGTGATGGACACTGGGGAGGGTATGCGTTCTGGTAAGCGCTGTGAATTGTGCAAGACTGTTGAATCTCAGATCTGTACCTCTGAAACAAATAATGCAATATACGTTAAGAAAGAAAAAAAGAAGAAGAAGAATGTAGCAGGAGGGGAAGCCTGAAGGGGGGGAAATCGGAGGGGGAGAAGAACCCTGAGAGACGATGGACTCTGAAAAACAAACTCAGGGTTCTAGAGGGGAGGGGGGTGGGAAGATGGGTTAGCCTGCTGATGGGTATTGAGGAGGGCACGTTCTGCATGGAGCACTGGGTGTTACGCACAAACAATGAATCATGGACACTATATCTAAAACTAATGATGTAATGTATGCGGATTAACATAACAATAAAACATTTAATAAAAAAAAAAAAGAACGCTTGCTATTAGACTTCCATGCAAAAGCGGGGCCGCAGTGCTAGCTTCATGAAACAAGTGGGGAGTCGTGTTCTGCTTTCTTCCGGGGCCTGAGTCTCACACAGAAACTGGTTTGGGACTCAGTTGCAGGGCGCTCACGCTTGCACACAGCAAAATGCGTCCAGCCTCAGGCATGGCTATTTTAGCCGAAGCAGGAATTCTCTAAAGAGTTGTTCCCTTGAGTTAGGTGGTTGGCTTTAGGCCTGCAGGCACCCCCGGGGCAAGGGTACTAGCATCAGAAACAAGAGGTGAGTTGAGAGCTCCCTTCCACACCGGCCTGTTTCTCACTCCATTTCACGTGTGGGACCCTTTCCCGGTCTCTCATACAGGAGCACTGTAAAATTCCTCCGTCTTCAGGAACGGCAATGTTACATAAAGGGCAGTAAGGATACACCATTGATTCTTGGCCTTAGTAGCCTGGTAGGCGAATGAGCTGCAGCTGGGATTCTTTACAGGCTTGTCCCTTCCAAGGCAGTGTTGAGCACGGAGCATTCCAAGCACACATGGAGCAGTAGTGTTCGCTTCAGGTAGCAAGAGCTGAGTCCAGAGGTGCCTTCTGCCCGGAACTCTTTCTCCCTCGGTTTCACGTATGGAACCCGTTCCCCAGGCTCTCAGCCACGGTACCCTGTATACTGTTTCTTCTGCCTGGAGGTCGACAGACACTAAAGCACGATTTCTCTACACTGTTGTTTCTTTGAGTTAGAACGCTAGTGATGAGACTTCCATGCAAAAGTGGGGCCGCAGTGCTAGCTTGATGAAACACATGGGGAGTCGTGTTCTGCCTTCTGCTGGGGCCTGAGTCTCACTCGCAAAAAGCTTTGGACTCCCTTGCAGTGCTCTCATGCACGCACACAACAAAATGCTTCCACCCTCAGGAGCGGCTCTTTTAGCTGAAGCATGGATTCTCCACCGAGTTTTTCCTTCGAGTTAGGCGGTTTTCATTAAGCCTGCACACACACCCGGGGCAACGGTACTAGCCCCATCACCATGGTGTGAGTTGAGAGCTGCCTTCTCTCCGGCCTGTCTCTCCCTCCATTTTACGAAACGGAACCCGTCCCCAGGCTCTCACCCACAGTACACCCTAAACTGCTTCCTCCCACACACAGGTCGTCGGTAGCTAAAGCACGGTTTCTCTTCAGTGTTGTTTCTCCGAGTTAGAACGCTTGCTATTAATGTCCACAATAGCCAAACTGTGGAAAGAGCCAAGATGTCCATCAACAGATGAATGGATAAAGAAGAGGTGGTATATATATATATATATATATATATATATATATATCTATATATATATATACAATGGAATATTATGCAGCCATCAAAAGGCATGAGATCTTGCCATTTGCAACGACGTGGATGGAACTGGAGGGTATTATGCTGAGCGAAATAAGTCAAAGAGAGAAAGACATGTATCATATGACCTCACTGATATGAGGAATTCTTAATCTCAGGAAACAAACTGAGGGTTGCCGGAGTGGGGGGTGGGGTGGGAGGGCTGGGGTGACTGGGTGATGGGCACTGGGGAGGGTATGCGTTCTGGTAAGCGCTGTGAATTGTGCAAGACTGTTGAATCTCAGATCTGTACCTCTGAAACAAATAATGCAATATACGTTAAGAAAGAAAAAAAGAAGAAGAAGAATGTAGCAGGAGGGGAAGCCTGAAGGGGGGGAAATCGGACGGGGAGAAGAACCCTGAGAGACGATGGACTCTGAAAAACAAACTCAGGGTTCTAGAGGGGAGAGGGGTGGGAGGATGGGTTAGCCTGCTGATGGGTATTGAGGAGGGCACGTTCTGCATGGAGCACTGGGTGTTACGCACAAACAATGAATCATGGACACTATATCTAAAACTAATGATGTAATGTATGCGGATTAACATAACAGTAAAACATTTAACAAAAAAAAAAAAAGAACGCTTGCTATTAGACTTCCATGCAAAAGCGGGGCCGCAGTGCTAGCTTCATGAAACAAGTGGGGAGTCGTGTTCTGCTTTCTTCCGGGGCCTGAGTCTCACACAGAAACTGGTTTGGGACTCAGTTGCAGGGCGCTCACGCTTGCACACAGCAAAATGCGTCCACCCTCAGGCATGGCTATTTTAGCCGAAGCAGGAATTCTCTAAAGAGTTGTTCCCTTGAGTTAGGTGGTTGGCTTTAGGCCTGCAGGCACCCCCGGGGCAAGGGGACTAGCATCAGAAACAAGAGGTGAGTTGAGAGCTCCCTTCCACACCGGCCTGTTTCTCACTCCATTTCACGTGTGGGACCCTTTCCCGGTCTCTCATACAGGAGCACTGTAAAATTCCTCCGTCTTCAGGAACGGCAATGTTACATAAAGGGCAGTAAGGATACACCATTGATTCTTGGCCTTAGTAGCCTGGTAGGCGAATGAGCTGCAGCTGGGATTCTTTACAGGCTTGTCCCTTCCAAGGCAGTGTTGAGCACGGAGCATTCCAAGCACACATGGAGCAGTAGTGTTCGCTTCAGGTAGCAAGAGCTGAGTCCAGAGGTGCCTTCTGCCCGGAACTCTTTCTCCCTCGGTTTCACGTATGGAACCCGTTCCCCAGGCTCTCAGCCACGGTACCCTGTATACTGTTTCTTCTGCCTGGAGGTCGACAGACACTAAAGCACGATTTCTCTCCACTGTTGTTTCTTTGAGTTAGAACGCTAGTGAGGAGACTTCCATGCAAAAGTGGGGCCGCAGTGCTAGCTTGATGAAACACATGGGGAGTCGTGTTCTGCCTTCTGCTGGGGCCTGAGTCTCACTCGCAAAAAGCTTTGGACTCCCTTGCAGTGCTCTCATGCACGCACACAACAAAATGCTTCCACCCTCAGGAGCGGCTCTTTTAGCTGAAGCATGGATTCTCCACCGAGTTTTTCCTTCGAGTTAGGCGGTTTTCATTAAGCCTGCACACACACCCGGGGCAACGGTACTAGCCCCATCACCATGGTGTGAGTTGAGAGCTGCCTTCTCTCCGGCCTGTCTCTCCCTCCATTTTACGAAACGGAACCCGTCCCCAGGCTCTCACCCACAGTACACCCTAAACTGCTTCCTCCCACACACAGGTCGTCGGAAGCTAAAGCACGGTTTCTCTTCAGTGTTGTTTCTCCGAGTTAGAACGCTTGCTATTAATGTCCACAATAGCCAAACTGTGGAAAGAGCCAAGATGTCCATCAACAGATGAATGGATAAAGAAGAGGTGGTATATATATATATATATATATCTATATATCTATATATATACATATACAATGGAATATTACGCAGCCATCAAAAGGCATGAGATCTTGCCATTTGCAACGACGTGGATGGAACTGGAGGGTATTATGCTGAGCGAAATAAGTCAAAGAGAGAAAGACATGTATCATATGACCTCACTGATATGAGGAATTCTTAATCTCATGAAACAAACTGAGGGTTGCCGGAGTGGGGGGTGGGGTGGGAGGGCTGGGGTGACTGGGTGATGGACACTGGGGAGGGTATGCGTTCTGGTAAGCGCTGTGAATTGTGCAAGACTGTTGAATCTCAGATCTGTACCTCTGAAACAAATAATGCAATATATGTTAAGAAAGAAAAAAGAAGAAGAAGAATGTAGCTGGAGGGGAAGCCTGAAGGGGGGGAAATCGGAGGGGGAGAAGAACCCTGAGAGACGATGGACTCTGAAAAACAAACTCAGGGTTCTAGAGGGGAGGGGGGTGGGAGGATGGGTTAGCCTGCTGATGGGTATTGAGGAGGGCACGTTCTGCATGGAGCACTGGGTGTTACGCACAAACAATGAATCATGGACACTATATCTAAAACTAATGATGTAATGTATGCGGATTAACATAACAATAAAACATTTAATAAAAAAAAAAAGAACGCTTGCTATTAGACTTCCATGCAAAAGCGGGGCCGCAGTGCTAGCTTCATGAAACACATGGGGAGTCGTGTTCTGCCTTCTGCTGGGGCCTGAGTCTCACTCGCAAAAAGCTTTGGACTCCCTTGCAGTGCTCTCATGCACGCACACAACAAAATGCTTCCACCCTCAGGAGCGGCTCTTTTAGCTGAAGCATGGATTCTCCACCGAGTTTTTCCTTCGAGTTAGGCGGTTTTCATTAAGCCTGAACACACACCCGGGGCAACGGTATTAGCCCCATCACCATGGTGTGAGTTGAGAGCTGCCTTCTCTCCGGCCTGTCTCTCCCTCCATTTTATGAAACGGAACCCGTCCCCAGGCTCTCACCCACAGTACACCCTAAACTGCTTCCTCCCACACAGAGGTCGTCGGTAGCTAAAGCACGGTTTCTCTTCAGTGTTGTTTCTCCGAGTTAGAACGCTTGCTATTAATGTCCACAATAGCCAAACTGTGGAAAGAGCCAAGATGTCCATCAACAGATGAATGGATAAAGAAGAGGTATATATATATATATATATATATATATACACAATGGAATATTATGCAGCCATCAAAAGGCATGAGATCTTGCCATTTGCAACGACGTGGATGGAACTGGAGGGTATTATGCTGAGCGAAATAAGTCAAAGAGAGAAAGACATGTATCATATGACCTCACTGATATGAGGAATTCTTAATCTCAGGAAACAAACTGAGGGTTGCCGGAGTGGGGGGTGGGGTGGGAGGGCTGGGGTGACTGGGTGATGGACACTGGGGAGGGTATGCGTTCTGGTAAGCGCTGTGAATTGTGCAAGACTGTTGAATCTCAGATCTGTACCTCTGAAACAAATAATGCAATATACGTTAAGAAAGAAAAAAAGAAGAAGAAGAATGTAGCAGGAGGGGAAGCCTGAAGGGGGGGAAATCGGAGGGGGAGAAGAACCCTGAGAGACGATGGACTCTGAAAAACAAACTCAGGGTTCTAGAGGGGAGGGGGGTGGGAAGATGGGTTAACCTGGTGATGGGTATTGAGGAGGGCACGTTCTGCATGGAGCACTGGGTGTTACGCACAAACAATGAATCATGGACACTATATCTAAAACTAATGATGTAATGTATGCGGATTAACATAACAATAAAACATTTAATAAAAAAAAAAAGAACGCTTGCTATTAGACTTCCATGCAAAAGCGGGGCCGCAGTGCTAGCTTCATGAAACAAGTGGGGAGTCGTGTTCTGCTTTCTTCCGGGGCCTGAGTCTCACACAGAAACTGGTTTGGGACTCAGTTGCAGGGCGCTCACGCTTGCACACAGCAAAATGCGTCCACCCTCAGGCATGGCTATTTTAGCCGAAGCAGGAATTCTCTAAAGAGTTGTTCCCTTGAGTTAGGTGGTTGGCTTTAGGCCTGCAGGCACCCCCGGGGCAAGGGTACTACCATCAGAAACAAGAGGTGAGTTGAGAGCTCCCTTCCACACCGGCCCGTTTCTCACTCCATTTCACGTGTGGGACCCTTTCCCGGTCTCTCATACAGGAGCACTGTAAAATTCCTCCGTCTTCAGGAACGGCAATGTTACATAAAGGGCAGTAAGGATACACCATTGATTCTTGGCCTTAGTAGCCTGGTAGGCGAATGAGCTGCAGCTGGGATTCTTTACAGGCTTGTCCCTTCCAAGGCAGTGTTGAGCACGGAGCATTCCAAGCACACATGGAGCAGTAGTGTTCGCTTCAGGTAGCAAGAGCTGAGTCCAGAGGTGCCTTCTGCCCGGAACTCTTTCTCCCTCGGTTTCACGTATGGAACCCGTTCCCCAGGCTCTCAGCCACGGTACCCTGTATACTGTTTCTTCTGCCTGGAGGTCGACAGACACTAAAGCACGATTTCTCTACACTGTTGTTTCTTTGAGTTAGAACGCTAGTGATGAGACTTCCATGCAAAAGTGGGGCCGCAGTGCTAGCTTGATGAAACACATGGGGAGTCGTGTTCTGCCTTCTGCTGGGGCCTGAGTCTCACTCGCAAAAAGCTTTGGACTCCCTTGCAGTGCTCTCATGCACGCACACAACAAAATGCTTCCACCCTCAGGAGCGGCTCTTTTAGCTGAAGCATGGATTCTCCACCGAGTTTTTCCTTCGAGTTAGGCGGTTTTCATTAAGCCTGCACACACACCCGGGGCAACGGTACTAGCCCCATCACCATGGTGTGAGTTGAGAGCTGCCTTCTCTCCGGCCTGTCTCTCCCTCCATTTTACGAAACGGAACCCGTCCCCAGGCTCTCACCCACAGTACACCCTAAACTGCTTCCTCCCACACAGAGGTCGTCGGTAGCTAAAGCACGGTTTCTCTTCAGTGTTGTTTCTCCGAGTTAGAACGCTTGCTATCAATGTCCACAATAGCCAAACTGTGGAAAGAGCCAAGATGTCCATCAACAGATGAATGGATAAAGAAGAGGTGGTATATATATATATATATATATATACAATGGAATATTATGCAGCCATCAAAAGGCATGAGATCTTGCCATTTGCAACGACGTGGATGGAACTGGAGGGTGTTCTGCTGAGCGAAATAAGTCAAAGAGAGAAAGACATGTATCACATGACCTCACTGATATGAGGAATTCTTAATCTCAGGAAACAAACTGAGGGTTGCCGGAGTGGGTGGTGGGGTGGGAGGGATGGGGTGACTGGGTGATGGGCACTGGGGAGGGTATGCGTTCTGGTAAGCGCTGTGAATTGTGCAAGACTGTTGAATCTCAGATCTGTACCTCTGAAACAAATAATGCAATATATGTTAAGAAAGAAAAAAAGAAGAAGAAGAATGTAGCAGGAGGGGAAGCCTGAAGGGGGGGAAATCGGAGGGGGAGAAGAACCCTGAGAGACGATGGACTCTGAAAAACAAACTCAGGGTTCTAGAGGGGAGGGGGGTGGGAGGATGGGTTAGCCTGGTGATGGGTATTGAGGAGGGCACGTTCCGCCTGAGGGGAGCACTGGGTGTTACGCACAAACAATGAATCATGGACACTATATCTAAAACTAATGATGTAATGTATGCGGATTAACATAACATTAAAACGTTTAATAAAAAAAAAAAAGAACGCTTGCTATTAGACTTCCATGCAAAAGCGGGGCCGCAGTGCTAGCTTCATGAAACAAGTGGGGAGTCGTGTTCTGCTTTCTTCCGGGGCCTGAGTCTCACACAGAAACTGGTTTGGGACTCAGTTGCAGGGCGCTCACGCTTGCACACAGCAAAATGCGTCCACCCTCAGGCATGGCTATTTTAGCCAAAGCAGGAATTCTCTAAAGAGTTGTTCCCTTGAGTTAGGTGGTTGGCTTTAGGCCTGCAGGCACCCCCGGGGCAAGGGTACTAGGATCAGAAACAAGAGGTGAGTTGAGAGCTCCCTTCCACACCGGCCTGTTTCTCACTCCATTTCACGTATGGGACCCTTTCCCGGTCTCTCATACAGGAGCACTGTAAAATTCCTCCGTCTTCAGGAACGGCAATGTTACATAAAGGGCAGTAAGGATACACCATTGATTCTTGGCCTTAGTAGCCTGGTAGGCGAATGAGCTGCAGCTGGGATTCTTTACAGGCTTGTCCCTTCCAAGGCAGTGTTGAGCACGGAGCATTCCAAGCACACATGGAGCAGTAGTGTTCGCTTCAGGTAGCAAGAGCTGAGTCCAGAGGTGCCTTCTGCCCGGAACTCTTTCTCCCTCGGTTTCACGTATGGAACCCGTTCCCCAGGCTCCCAGCCACGGTACCCTGTATACTGTTTCTTCTGCCTGGAGGTCGACAGACACTAAAGCACGATTTCTCTACACTGTTGTTTCTTTGAGTTAGAACGCTAGTGATGAGACTTCCATGCAAAAGTGGGGCCGCAGTGCTAGCTTGATGAAACACATGGGGAGTCGTGTTCTGCCTTCTGCTGGGGCCTGAGTCTCACTCGCAAAAAGCTTTGGACTCCCTTGCAGTGCTCTCATGCACGCACACAACAAAATGCTTCCACCCTCAGGAGCGGCTCTTTTAGCTGAAGCATGGATTCTCCACCGAGTTTTTCCTTCGAGTTAGGCGGTTTTCATTAAGCCTGCACACACACCCGGGGCAACGGTACTAGCCCCATCACCATGGTGTGAGTTGAGAGCTGCCTTCTCTCCGGCCTGTCTCTCCCTCCATTTTACGAAACGGAACCCGTCCCCAGGCTCTCACCCACAGTACACCCTAAACTGCTTCCTCCCACACACAGGTCGTCGGTAGCTAAAGCACGGTTTCTCTTCAGTGTTGTTTCTCCGAGTTAGAACGCTTGCTATTAATGTCCACAAGAGCCAAACTGTGGAAAGAGCCAAGATGTCCATCAACACATGAATGGATAAAGAAGAGGTGGTATATATATATATATATATATATATATATATATATATATACACACAATGGAATATTATGCAGCCATCAAAAGGCATGAGATCTTGCCATTTGCAACGACGTGGATGGAACTGGAGGGTGTTCTGCTGAGCGAAATAAGTCAAAGAGAGAAAGACATGTATCATATGACCTCACTGATATGAGGAATTCTTAATCTCAGGAAACAAACTGAGGGTTGCCGGAGTGGGGGGTGGGGTGGGAGGGATGGGGTGACTGGGTGATGGGCACTGGGGAGGGTATGCGTTCTGGTAAGCGCTGTGAATTGTGCAAGACTGTTGAATCTCAGATCTGTACCTCTGAAACAAATAATGCAATATATGTTAAGAAAGAAAAAAAGAAGAAGAAGAATGTAGCAGGAGGGGAAGCCTGAAGGGGGGGAAATCGGAGGGGGAGAAGAACCCTGAGAGACGATGGACTCTGAAAAACAAACTCAGGGTTCTAGAGGGGAGGGGGGTGGGAGGATGGGTTAGCCTGGTGATGGGTATTGAGGAGGGCACGTTCCGCCTGAGGGGAGCACTAGGTGTTACGCACAAACAATGAATCATGGACACTATATCTAAAACTAATGATGTAATGTATGCGGATTAACATAACAATAAAACGTTTAATAAAAAAAAAAAGAACGCTTGCTATTAGACTTCCATGCAAAAGCGGGGCCGCAGTGCTAGCTTCATGAAACAAGTGGGGAGTCGTGTTCTGCTTTCTTCCGGGGCCTGAGTCTCACACAGAAACTGGTTTGGGACTCAGTTGCAGGGCGCTCACGCTTGCACACAGCAAAATGCGTCCACCCTCAGGCATGGCTATTTTAGCCGAAGCAGGAATTCTCTAAAGAGTTGTTCCCTTGAGTTAGGTGGTTGGCTTTAGGCCTGCAGGCACCCCCGGGGCAAGGGTACTAGCATCAGAAACAAGAGGTGAGTTGAGAGCTCCCTTCCACACCGGCCCGTTTCTCACTCCATTTCACGTGTGGGACCCTTTCCCGGTCTCTCATACAGGAGCACTGTAAAATTCCTCCGTCTTCAGGAACGGCAATGTTACATAAAGGGCAGTAAGGATACACCATTGATTCTTGGCCTTAGTAGCCTGGTAGGCGAATGAGCTGCAGCTGGGATTCTTTACAGGCTTGTCCCTTCCAAGGCAGTGTTGAGCACGGAGCATTCCAAGCACACATGGAGCAGTAGTGTTCGCTTCAGGTAGCAAGAGCTGAGTCCAGAGGTGCCTTCTGCCCGGAACTCTTTGTCCCTCGGTTTCACGTATGGAACCCATTCCCCAGGCTCTCAGCCACGGTAGCCTGTATACTGTTTCTTCTGCCTGGAGGTCGACAGACACTAAAGCACGATTTCTCTACACTGTTGTTTCTTTGAGTTAGAACGCTAGTGAGGAGACTTCCATGCAAAAGTGGGGCCGCAGTGCTAGCTTGATGAAACACATGGGGAGTCGTGTTCTGCCTTCTGCTGGGGCCTGAGTCTCACTCGCAAAAAGCTTTGGACTCCCTTGCAGTGCTCTCATGCACGCACACAACAAAATGCTTCCACCCTCAGGAGCGGCTCTTTTAGCTGAAGCATGGATTCTCCACCGAGTTTTTCCTTCGAGTTAGGCGGTTTTCATTAAGCCTGCACACACACCCGGGGCAACGGTACTAGCCCCATCACCATGGTGTGAGTTGAGAGCTGCCTTCTCTCCGGCCTGTCTCTCCCTCCATTTTACGAAACGGAACCCGTCCCCAGGCTCTCACCCACAGTACACCCTAAACTGCTTCCTCCCACACACAGGTCGTCGGTAGCTAAAGCACGGTTTCTCTTCAGTGTTGTTTCTCCGAGTTAGAACGCTTGCTATTAATGTCCACAATAGCCAAACTGTGGAAAGAGCCAAGATGTCCATCAACAGATGAATGGATAAAGAAGAGGTGGTATATATATATATATATATATATATATATATATATATATACACAATGGAATATTATGCAGCCATCAAAAGGCATGAGATCTTGCCATTTGCAACGACGTGGATGGAACTGGAGGGTATTATGCTGAGCGAAATAAGTCAAAGAGAGAAAGACATGTATCATATGACCTCACTGATATGAGGAATTCTTAATCTCAGGAAACAAACTGAGGGTTGCCGGAGTGGGGGGTGGGGTGGGAGGGATGGGGTGACTGGGTGATGGGCACTGGGGAGGGTATGCGTTCTGGTAAGCGCTGTGAATTGTGCAAGACTGTTGAATCTCAGATCTGTACCTCTGAAACAAATAATGCAATATATGTTAAGAAAGAAAAAAAGAAGAAGAAGAATGTAGCAGGAGGGGAAGCCTGAAGGGGGGGAAATCGGAGGGGGAGAAGAACCCTGAGAGACGATGGACTCTGAAAAACAAACTCAGGGTTCTAGAGGGGAGGGGAGTGGGAGGATGGGTTAGCCTGGTGATGGTTATTGAGGAGGGCACGTTCCGCATGGAGCACTGGGTGTTACGCACAAACAATGAATCATGGACACTATATCTAAAAGTAATGATGTAATGTATGCGGATTAACATAACAATAAAACGTTTAATAAAAAAAAAAAAAACGCTTGCTATTAGACTTCCATGCAAAAGCGGGGCCGCAGTGCTAGCTTCATGAAACAAGTGGGGAGTCGTGTTCTGCTTTCTTCCGGGGCCTGAGTCTCACACAGAAACTGGTTTGGGACTCAGTTGCAGGGCGCTCACGCTTGCACACAGCAAAATGCGTCCACCCTCAGGCATGGCTATTTTAGCCGAAGCAGGAATTCTCTAAAGAGTTGTTCCCTTGAGTTAGGTGGTCGGCTTTAGGCCTGTAGGCACCCCCGGGGCAAGGGTACTAGCATCAGAAACAAGAGGTGAGTTGAGAGCTCCCTTCCACACCGGCCTGTTTCTCACTCCATTTCACGTATGGGACCCTTTCCCGGTCTCTCATACAGGAGCACTGTAAAATTCCTCCGTCTTCAGGAACGGCAATGTTACATAAAGGGCAGTAAGGATACACCATTGATTCTTGGCCTTAGTAGCCTGGTAGGCGAATGAGCTGCAGCTGGGATTCTTTACAGGCTTGTCCCTTCCAAGGCAGTGTTGAGCACGGAGCATTCCAAGCACACATGGAGCAGTACTGCTAGCTTCAGGTAGCAAGAGCTGAGTCCAGAGGTGCCTTCTGCCCGGAACTCTTTCTCCCTCGGTTTCACGTATGGAACCCGTTCCCCAGGCTCTCAGCCACGGTACCCTGTATACTGTTTCTTCTGCCTGGAGGTCGACAGACACTAAAGCACGATTTCTCTACACTGTTGTTTCTTTGAGTTAGAACGCTAGTGAGGAGACTTCCATGCAAAAGTGGGGCCGCAGTGCTAGCTTGATGAAACACATGGGGAGTCGTGTTCTGCCTTCTGCTGGGGCCTGAGTCTCACTCGCAAAAAGCTTTGGACTCCCTTGCAGTGCTCTCATGCACGCACACAACAAAATGCTTCCACCCTCAGGAGCGGCTCTTTTAGCTGAAGCATGGATTCTCCACCGAGTTTTTCCTTCGAGTTAGGCGGTTTTCATTAAGCCTGCACACACACCCGGGGCAACGGTACTAGCCCCATCACCATGGTGTGAGTTGAGAGCTGCCTTCTCTCCGGCCTGTCTCTCCCTCCATTTTACGAAACGGAACCCGTCCCCAGGCTCTCACCCACAGTACACCCTAAACTGCTTCCTCCCACACACAGGTCGTCGGTAGCTAAAGCACGGTTTCTCTTCAGTGTTGTTTCTCCGAGTTAGAACGCTTGCTATTAATGTCCACAAGAGCCAAACTGTGGAAAGAGCCAAGATGTCCATCAACACATGAATGGATAAAGAAGAGGTGGTATATATATATATATATATATATATATATATATATATATATATACATAATGGAATATTATGCAGCCATCAAAAGGCATGAGATCTTGCCATTTGTAACGACGCGGATGGAACTGGAGGGTGTTCTGCTGAGCGAAATAAGTCAAAGAGAGAAAGACATGTATCATATGACCTCACTGATATGAGGAATTCTTAATCTCAGGAAACAAACTGAGGGTTGCCGGAGTGGGGGGTGGGGTGGGAGGGATGGGGTGACTGGGTGATGGGCACTGGGGAGGGTATGCGTTCTGGTAAGCGCTGTGAATTGTGCAAGACTGTTGAATCTCAGATCTGTACCTCTGAAACAAATAATGCAATATATGTTAAGAAAGAAAAAAAGAAGAAGAAGAATGTAGCAGGAGGGGAAGCCTGAAGGGGGGGAAATCGGAGGGGGAGAAGAACCCTGAGAGACGATGGACTCTGAAAAACAAACTCAGGGTTCTAGAGGGGAGGGGGGTGGGAGGATGGGTTAGCCTGGTGATGGGTATTGAGGAGGGCACGTTCCGCCTGAGGGGAGCACTGGGTGTTACGCACAAACAATGAATCATGGACACTATATCTAAAACTAATGATGTAATGTATGCGGATTAACATAACAATAAAACGTTTAATAAAAAAAAAAAAGAACGCTTGCTATTAGACTTCCATGCAAAAGCGGGGCCGCAGTGCTAGCTTCATGAAACAAGTGGGGAGTCGTGTTCTGCTTTCTTCCGGGGCCTGAGTCTCACACAGAAACTGGTTTGGGACTCAGTTGCAGGGCGCTCACGCTTGCACACAGCAAAATGCGTCCACCCTCAGGCATGGCTATTTTAGCCGAAGCAGGAATTCTCTAAAGAGTTGTTCCCTTGAGTTAGGTGGTTGGCTTTAGGCCTGCAGGCACCCCCGGGGCAAGGGTACTAGCATCAGAAACAAGAGGTGAGTTGAGAGCTCCCTTCCACACCGGCCTGTTTCTCACTCCATTTCACGTGTGGGACCCTTTCCCGGTCTCTCATACAGGAGCACTGTAAAATTCCTCCGTCTTCAGGAACGGCAATGTTACATAAAGGGCAGTAAGGATACACCATTGATTCTTGGCCTTAGTAGCCTGGTAGGCGAATGAGCTGCAGCTGGGATTCTTTACAGGCTTGTCCCTTCCAAGGCAGTGTTGAGCACGGAGCATTCCAAGCACACATGGAGCAGTAGTGTTCGCTTCAGGTAGCAAGAGCTGAGTCCAGAGGTGCCTTCTGCCCCGAACTCTTTCTCCCTCGGTTTCACGTATGGAACCCGTTCCCCAGGCTCTCAGGCACGGTACCCTGTATACTGTTTCTTCTGCCTGGAGGTCGACAGACACTAAAGCACGATTTCTCTACACTGTTGTTTCTTTGAGTTAGAACGCTAGTGATGAGACTTCCATGCAAAAGTGGGGCCGCAGTGCTAGCTTGATGAAACACATGGGGAGTCGTGTTCTGCCTTCTGCTGGGGCCTGAGTCTCACTCGCAAAAAGCTTTGGACTCCCTTGCAGTGCTCTCATGCACGCACACAACAAAATGCTTCCACCCTCAGGAGCGGCTCTTTTAGCTGAAGCATGGATTCTCCACCGAGTTTTTCCTTCGAGTTAGGCGGTTTTCATTAAGCCTGCACACACACCCGGGGCAACGGTACTAGCCCCATCACCATGGTGTGAGTTGAGAGCTGCCTTCTCTCCGGCCTGTCTCTCCCTCCATTTTACGAAACGGAACCCGTCCCCAGGCTCTCACCCACAGTACACCCTAAACTGCTTCCTCCCACACACAGGTCGTCGGCAGCTAAAGCACGGTTTCTCTTCAGTGTTGTTTCTCCGAGTTAGAACGCTTGCTATTAATGTCCACAAGAGCCAAACTGTGGAAAGAGCCAAGATGTCCATCAACAGATGAATGGATAAAGAAGAGGTGGTATATATATATATATATATATATATATATATATATATACACAATGGAATATTATGCAGCCATCAAAAGGCATGAGATCTTGCCATTTGCAACGACGTGGATGGAACTGGAGGGTGTTCTGCTGAGCGAAATAAGTCAAAGAGAGAAAGACATGTATCATATGACCTCACTGATATGAGGAATTCTTAATCTCAGGAAACAAACTGAGGGTTGCCGGAGTGGGGGGTGGGGTGGGAGGGATGGGGTGACTGGGTGATGGGCACTGGGGAGGGTATGCGTTCTGGTAAGCGCTGTGAATTGTGCAAGACTGTTGAATCTCAGATCTGTACCTCTGAAACAAATAATGCAATATATGTTAAGAAAGAAAAAAAGAAGAAGAAGAATGTAGCAGGAGGGGAAGCCTGAAGGGGGGGAAATCGGAGGGGGAGAAGAACCCTGAGAGACGATGGACTCTGAAAAACAAACTCAGGGTTCTAGAGGGGAGGGGGGTGGGAGGATGGGTTAGCCTGGTGATGGTTATTGAGGAGGGCACGTTCCGCATGGAGCACTGGGTGTTACGCACAAACAATGAATCATGGACACTATATCTAAAAGTAATGATGTAATGTATGCGGATTAACATAACAATAAAACGTTTAATAAAAAAAAAAAAGAACGCTTGCTATTAGACTTCCATGCAAAAGCGGGGCCGCAGTGCTAGCTTCATGAAACAAGTGGGGAGTCGTGTTCTGCTTTCTTCCGGGGCCTGAGTCTCACACAGAAACTGGTTTGGGACTCAGTTGCAGGGCGCTCACGCTTGCACACAGCAAAATGCGTCCACCCTCAGGCATGGCTATTTTAGCCGAAGCAGGAATTCTCTAAAGAGTTGTTCCCTTGAGTTAGGTGGTCGGCTTTAGGCCTGTAGGCACCCCCGGGGCAAGGGTACTAGCATCAGAAACAAGAGGTGAGTTGAGAGCTCCCTTCCACACCGGCCTGTTTCTCACTCCATTTCACGTATGGGACCCTTTCCCGGTCTCTCATAGAGGAGCAGTGTAAAATTCCTCCGTCTTCAGGAACGGCAATGTTACATAAAGGGCAGTAAGGATACACCATTGATTCTTGGCCTTAGTAGCCTGGTAGGCGAATGAGCTGCAGCTGGGATTCTTTACAGGCTTGTCCCTTCCAAGGCAGTGTTGAGCACGGAGCATTCCAAGCACACATGGAGCAGTAGTGTTCGCTTCAGGTAGCAAGAGCTGAGTCCAGAGGTGCCTTCTGCCCGGAACTCTTTCTCCCTCGGTTTCACGTATGGAACCCGTTCCCCAGGCTCTCAGCCACGGTACCCTGTATACTGTTTCTTCTGCCTGGAGGTCGACAGACACTAAAGCACGATTTCTCTACACTGTTGTTTCTTTGAGTTAGAACGCTAGTGATGAGACTTCCATGCAAAAGTGGGGCCGCAGTGCTAGCTTGATGAAACACATGGGGAGTCGTGTTCTGCCTTCTGCTGGGGCCTGAGTCTCACTCGCAAAAAGCTTTGGACTCCCTTGCAGTGCTCTCATGCACGCACACAACAAAATGCTTCCACCCTCAGGAGCGGCTCTTTTAGCTGAAGCATGGATTCTCCACCGAGTTTTTCCTTCGAGTTAGGCGGTTTTCATTAAGCCTGCACACACACCCGGGGCAACGGTACTAGCCCCATCACCATGGTGTGAGTTGAGAGCTGCCTTCTCTCCGGCCTGTCTCTCCCTCCATTTTACGAAACGGAACCCGTCCCCAGGCTCTCACCCACAGTACACCCTAAACTGCTTCCTCCCACACACAGGTCGTCGGTAGCTAAAGCACGGTTTCTCTTCAGTGTTGTTTCTCCGAGTTAGAAGGCTTGCTATTAATGTCCACAATAGCCAAACTGTGGAAAGAGCCAAGATGTCCATCAACAGATGAATGGATAAAGAAGAGGTGGTATATATATATATATATATATATATATATATATATATACACAATGGAATATTATGCAGCCATCAAAAGGCATGAGATCTTGCCATTTGCAACGACGTGGATGGAACTGGAGGGTATTATGCTGAGCGAAATAAGTCAAAGAGAGAAAGACATGTATCATATGACCTCACTGATATGAGGAATTCTTAATCTCAGGAAACAAACTGAGGGTTGCCGGAGTGGGGGGTGGGGTGGGAGGGATGGGGTGACTGGGTGATGGGCACTGGGGAGGGTATGCGTTCTGGTAAGCGCTGTGAATTGTGCAAGACTGTTGAATCTCAGATCTGTACCTCTGAAACAAATAATGCAATATATGTTAAGAAAGAAAAAAAGAAGAAGAAGAATGTAGCAGGAGGGGAAGCCTGAAGGGGGGGAAATCGGAGGGGGAGAAGAACCCTGAGAGACGATGGACTCTGAAAAACAAACTCAGGGTTCTAGAGGGGAGGGGGGTGGGAGGATGGGTTAGCCTGGTGATGGGTATTGAGGAGGGCACGTTCTGCCTGAGGGGAGCACTGGGTGTTACGCACAAACAATGAATCATGGACACTATATCTAAAACTAATGATGTAATGTATGCGGATTAACATAACAATAAAACGTTTAATAAAAAAAAAAAGAACGCTTGCTATTAGACTTCCATGCAAAAGCGGGGCCGCAGTGCTAGCTTCATGAAACAAGTGGGGAGTCGTGTTCTGCTTTCTTCCGGGGCCTGAGTCTCACACAGAAACTGGTTTGGGACTCAGTTGCAGGGCGCTCACGCTTGCACACAGCAAAATGCGTCCACCCTCAGGCATGGCTATTTTAGCCGAAGCAGGAATTCTCTAAAGAGTTGTTCCCTTGAGTTAGGTGGTTGGCTTTAGGCCTGCAGGCACCCCCGGGGCAAGGGTACTAGCATCAGAAACAAGAGGTGAGTTGAGAGCTCCCTTCCACACCGGCCCGTTTCTCACTCCATTTCACGTGTGGGACCCTTTCCCGGTCTCTCATACAGGAGCACTGTAAAATTCCTCCGTCTTCAGGAACGGCAATGTTACATAAAGGGCAGTAAGGATACACCATTGATTCTTGGCCTTAGTAGCCTGGTAGGCGAATGAGCTGCGGCTGGGATTCTTTACAGGCTTGTCCCTTCCAAGGCAGTGTTGAGCACGGAGCATTCCAAGCACACATGGAGCAGTAGTGTTCGCTTCAGGTAGCAAGAGCTGAGTCCAGAGGTGCCTTCTGCCCGGAACTCTTTCTCCCTCGGTTTCACGTATGGAACCCGTTCCCCAGGCTCTCAGCCACGGTACCCTGTATACTGTTTCTTCTGCCTGGAGGTCGACAGACACTAAAGCACGATTTCTCTACACTGTTGTTTCTTTGAGTTAGAACGCTAGTGAGGAGACTTCCATGCAAAAGTGGGGCCGCAGTGCTAGCTTGATGAAACACATGGGGAGTCGTGTTCTGCCTTCTGCTGGGGCCTGAGTCTCACTCGCAAAAAGCTTTGGACTCCCTTGCAGGGCTCTCATGCACGCACACAACAAAATGCTTCCACCCTCAGGAGCGGCTCTTTTAGCTGAAGCATGGATTCTCCACCGAGTTTTTCCTTCGAGTTAGGCGGTTTTCATTAAGCCTGCACACACACCCGGGGCAACGGTACTAGCCCCATCACCATGGTGTGAGTTGAGAGCTGCCTTCTCTCCGGCCTGTCTCTCCCTCCATTTTACGAAACGGAACCCGTCCCCAGGCTCTCACCCACAGTACACTCTAAACTGCTTCCTCCGGCACACAGGTCGTCGGTAGCTAAAGCACGGTTTCTCTTCAGTGTTGTTTCTCCGAGTTAGAACGCTTGCTATTAATGTCCACAAGAGCCAAACTGTGGAAAGAGCCAAGATGTCCATCAACACATGAATGGATAAAGAAGAGGTGGTATATATATATATATATATATATATATATATATATATATATACACACAATGGAATATTATGCAGCCATCAAAAGGCATGAGATCTTGCCATTTGCAACGACGTGGATGGAACTGGAGGGTGTTCTGCTGAGCGAAATAAGTCAAAGAGAGAAAGACATGTATCATATGACCTCACTGATATGAGGAATTCTTAATCTCAGGAAACAAACTGAGGGTTGCCGGAGTGGGGGGTGGGGTGGGAGGGATGGGGTGACTGGGTGATGGGCACTGGGGAGGGTATGCGTTCTGGTAAGCGCTGTGAATTGTGCAAGACTGTTGAATCTCAGATCTGTACCTCTGAAACAAATAATGCAATATATGTTAAGAAAGAAAAAAAGAAGAAGAAGAATGTAGCAGGAGGGGAAGCCTGAAGGGGGGGAAATCGGAGGGGGAGAAGAACCCTGAGAGACGATGGACTCTGAAAAACAAACTCAGGGTTCTAGAGGGGAGGGGGGTGGGAGGATGGGTTAGCCTGGTGATGGGTATTGAGGAGGGCACGTTCCGCCTGAGGGGAGCACTGGGTGTTACGCACAAACAATGAATCATGGACACTATATCTAAAACTAATGATGTAATGTATGCGGATTAACATAACAATAAAACGTTTAATAAAAAAAAAAAGAACGCTTGCTATTAGACTTCCATGCAAAAGCGGGGCCGCAGTGCTAGCTTCATGAAACAAGTGGGGAGTCGTGTTCTGCTTTCTTCCGGGGCCTGAGTCTCACACAGAAACTGGTTTGGGACTCAGTTGCAGGGCGCTCACGCTTGCACACAGCAAAATGCGTCCACCCTCAGGCATGGCTATTTTAGCCGAAGCAGGAATTCTCTAAAGAGTTGTTCCCTTGAGTTAGGTGGTTGGCTTTAGGCCTGCAGGCACCCCCGGGGCAAGGGTACTAGCATCAGAAACAAGAGGTGAGTTGAGAGCTCCCTTCCACACCGGCCTGTTTCTCACTCCATTTCACGTATGGGACCCTTTCCCGGTCTCTCATACAGGAGCACTGTAAAATTCCTCCGTCTTCAGGAACGGCAATGTTACATAAAGGGCAGTAAGGATACACCATTGATTCTTGGCCTTAGTAGCCTGGTAGGCGAATGAGCTGCAGCTGGGATTCTTTACAGGCTTGTCCCTTCCAAGGCAGTGTTGAGCACGGAGCATTCCAAGCACACATGGAGCAGTAGTGTTCGCTTCAGGTAGCAAGAGCTGAGTCCAGAGGTGCCTTCTGCCCGGAACTCTTTCTCCCTCGGTTTCACGTATGGAACCCGTTCCCCAGGCTCTCAGCCACGGTACCCTGTATACTGTTTCTTCTGCCTGGAGGTCGACAGACACTAAAGCACGATTTCTCTACACTGTTGTTTCTTTGAGTTAGAACGCTAGTGATGAGACTTCCATGCAAAAGTGGGGCCGCAGTGCTAGCTTGATGAAACACATGGGGAGTCGTGTTCTGCCTTCTGCTGGGGCCTGAGTCTCACTCGCAAAAAGCTTTGGACTCCCTTGCAGTGCTCTCATGCACGCACACAACAAAATGCTTCCACCCTCAGGAGCGGCTCTTTTAGCTGAAGCATGGATTCTCCACCGAGTTTTTCCTTCGAGTTAGGCGGTTTTCATTAAGCCTGCACACACACCCGGGGCAACGGTACTAGCCCCATCACCATGGTGTGAGTTGAGAGCTGCCTTCTCTCCGGCCTGTCTCTCCCTCCATTTTACGAAACGGAACCCGTCCCCAGGCTCTCACCCACAGTACACCCTAAACTGCTTCCTCCCACACACAGGTCGTCGGTAGCTAAAGCACGGTTTCTCTTCAGTGTTGTTTCTCCGAGTTAGAACGCTTGCTATTAATGTCCACAATAGCCAAACTGTGGAAAGAGCCAAGATGTCCATCAACAGATGAATGGATAAAGAAGAGGTGGTATATATATATATATATATATATATATATATATACACACAATGGAATATTATGCAGCCATCAAAAGGCATGAGATCTTGCCATTTGCAACGACGTGGATGGAACTGAAGGGTATTATGCTGAGCGAAATAAGTCAAAGAGAGAAAGACATGTATCATATGACCTCACTGATATGAGGAATTCTTAATCTCAGGAAACAAACTGAGGGTTGCCGGAGTGGGGGGTGGGGTGGGAGGGATGGGGTGACTGGGTGATGGGCACTGGGGAGGGTATGCGTTCTGGTAAGCGCTGTGAATTGTGCAAGACTGTTGAATCTCAGATCTGTACCTCTGAAACAAATAATGCAATATATGTTAAGAAAGAAAAAAAGAAGAAGAAGAATGTAGCAGGAGGGGAAGCCTGAAGGGGGGGAAATCGGAGGGGGAGAAGAACCCTGAGAGACGATGGACTCTGAAAAACAAACTCAGGGTTCTAGAGGGGAGGGGGGTGGGAGGATGGGTTAGCCTGGTGATGGGTATTGAGGAGGGCACGTTCCGCCTGAGGGGAGCACTGGGTGTTACGCACAAACAATGAATCATGGACACTATATCTAAAACTAATGATGTAATGTATGCGGATTAACATAACAATAAAACGTTTAATAAAAAAAAAAAAGAACGCTTGCTATTAGACTTCCATGCAAAAGCGGGGCCGCAGTGCTAGCTTCATGAAACAAGTGGGGAGTCGTGTTCTGCTTTCTTCCGGGGCCTGAGTCTCACACAGAAACTGGTTTGGGACTCAGTTGCAGGGCGCTCACGCTTGCACACAGCAAAATGCGTCCACGCTCAGGCATGGCTATTTTAGCCGAAGCAGGAATTCTCTAAAGAGTTGTTCCCTTGAGTTAGGTGGTTGGCTTTAGGCCTGCAGGCACCCCCGGGGCAAGGGGACTAGCATCAGAAACAAGAGGTGAGTTGAGAGCTCCCTTCCACACCGGCCCGTTTCTCACTCCATTTCACGTGTGGGACCCTTTCCCGGTCTCTCATACAGGAGCACTGTAAAATTCCTCCGTCTTCAGGAACGGCAATGTTACATAAAGGGCAGTAAGGATACACCATTGATTCTTGGCCTTAGTAGCCTGGTAGGCGAATGAGCTGCGGCTGGGATTCTTTACAGGCTTGTCCCTTCCAAGGCAGTGTTGAGCACGGAGCATTCCAAGCACACATGGAGCAGTAGTGTTCGCTTCAGGTAGCAAGAGCTGAGTCCAGAGGTGCCTTCTGCCCGGAACTCTTTCTCCCTCGGTTTCACGTATGGAACCCGTTCCCCAGGCTCTCAGCCACGGTACCCTGTATACTGTTTCTTCTGCCTGGAGGTCGACAGACACTAAAGCACGATTTCTCTACACTGTTGTTTCTTTGAGTTAGAACGCTAGTGAGGAGACTTCCATGCAAAAGTGGGGCCGCAGTGCTAGCTTGATGAAACACATGGGGAGTCGTGTTCTGCCTTCTGCTGGGGCCTGAGTCTCACTCGCAAAAAGCTTTGGACTCCCTTGCAGGGCTCTCATGCACGCACACAACAAAATGCTTCCACCCTCAGGAGCGGCTCTTTTAGCTGAAGCATGGATTCTCCACCGAGTTTTTCCTTCGAGTTAGGCGGTTTTCATTAAGCCTGCACACACACCCGGGGCAACGGTACTAGCCCCATCACCATGGTGTGAGTTGAGAGCTGCCTTCTCTCCGGCCTGTCTCTCCCTCCATTTTACGAAACGGAACCCGTCCCCAGGCTCTCACCCACAGTACACCCTAAACTGCTTCCTCCGGCACACAGGTCGTCGGTAGCTAAAGCACGGTTTCTCTTCAGTGTTGTTTCTCCGAGTTAGAACGCTTGCTATTAATGTCCACAAGAGCCAAACTGTGGAAAGAGCCAAGATGTCCATCAACACATGAATGGATAAAGAAGAGGTGGTATATATATATATATATATATATATATATATATATATATATACATAATGGAATATTATGCAGCCATCAAAAGGCATGAGATCTTGCCATTTGTAACGACGCGGATGGAACTGGAGGGTGTTCTGCTGAGCGAAATAAGTCAAAGAGAGAAAGACATGTATCATATGACCTCACTGATATGAGGAATTCTTAATCTCAGGAAACAAACTGAGGGTTGCCGGAGTGGGGGGTGGGGTGGGAGGGATGGGGTGACTGGGTGATGGGCACTGGGGAGGGTATGCGTTCTGGTAAGCGCTGTGAATTGTGCAAGACTGTTGAATCTCAGATCTGTACCTCTGAAACAAATAATGCAATATATGTTAAGAAAGAAAAAAAGAAGAAGAAGAATGTAGCAGGAGGGGAAGCCTGAAGGGGGGGAAATCGGAGGGGGAGAAGAACCCTGAGAGACGATGGACTCTGAAAAACAAACTCAGGGTTCTAGAGGGGAGGGGGGTGGGAGGATGGGTTAGCCTGGTGATGGGTATTGAGGAGGGCACGTTCCGCCTGAGGGGAGCACTGGGTGTTACGCACAAACAATGAATCATGGACACTATATCTAAAACTAATGATGTAATGTATGCGGATTAACATAACAATAAAACGTTTAATAAAAAAAAAAAGAACGCTTGCTATTAGACTTCCATGCAAAAGCGGGGCCGCAGTGCTAGCTTCATGAAACAAGTGGGGAGTCGTGTTCTGCTTTCTTCCGGGGCCTGAGTCTCACACAGAAACTGGTTTGGGACTCAGTTGCAGGGCGCTCACGCTTGCACACAGCAAAATGCGTCCACCCTCAGGCATGGCTATTTTAGCCGAAGCAGGAATTCTCTAAAGAGTTGTTCCCTTGAGTTAGGTGGTTGGCTTTAGGCCTGCAGGCACCCCCGGGGCAAGGGGACTAGCATCAGAAACAAGAGGTGAGTTGAGAGCTCCCTTCCACACCGGCCCGTTTCTCACTCCATTTCACGTGTGGGACCCTTTCCCGGTCTCTCATACAGGAGCACTGTAAAATTCCTCCGTCTTCAGGAACGGCAATGTTACATAAAGGGCAGTAAGGATACACCATTGATTCTTGGCCTTAGTAGCCTGGTAGGCGAATGAGCTGCGGCTGGGATTCTTTACAGGCTTGTCCCTTCCAAGGCAGTGTTGAGCACGGAGCATTCCAAGCACACATGGAGCAGTAGTGTTCGCTTCAGGTAGCAAGAGCTGAGTCCAGAGGTGCCTTCTGCCCCGAACTCTTTCTCCCTCGGTTTCACGTATGGAACCCGTTCCCCAGGCTCTCAGCCACGGTACCCTGTATACTGTTTCTTCTGCCTGGAGGTCGACAGACACTAAAGCACGATTTCTCTACACTGTTGTTTCTTTGAGTTAGAACGCTAGTGATGAGACTTCCATGCAAAAGTGGGGCCGCAGTGCTAGCTTGATGAAACACATGGGGAGTCGTGTTCTGCCTTCTGCTGGGGCCTGAGTCTCACTCGCAAAAAGCTTTGGACTCCCTTGCAGTGCTCTCATGCACGCACACAACAAAATGCTTCCACCCTCAGGAGCGGCTCTTTTAGCTGAAGCATGGATTCTCCACCGAGTTTTTCCTTCGAGTTAGGCGGTTTTCATTAAGCCTGCACACACACCCGGGGCAACGGTACTAGCCCCATCACCATGGTGTGAGTTGAGAGCTGCCTTCTCTCCGGCCTGTCTCTCCCTCCATTTTACGAAACGGAACCCGTCCCCAGGCTCTCACCCACAGTACACCCTAAACTGCTTCCTCCCACACACAGGTCGTCGGTAGCTAAAGCACGGTTTCTCTTCAGTGTTGTTTCTCCGAGTTAGAACGCTTGCTATTAATGTCCACAAGAGCCAAACTGTGGAAAGAGCCAAGATGTCCATCAACACATGAATGGATAAAGAAGAGGTGGTATATATATATATATATATATATATATATACACACAATGGAATATTATGCAGCCATCAAAAGGCATGAGATCTTGCCATTTGCAACGACGTGGATGGAACTGGAGGGTGTTCTGCTGAGCGAAATAAGTCAAAGAGAGAAAGACATGTATCATATGACCTCACTGATATGAGGAATTCTTAATCTCAGGAAACAAACTGAGGGTTGCCGGAGTGGGGGGTGGGGTGGGAGGGATGGGGTGACTGGGTGATGGGCACTGGGGAGGGTATGCGTTCTGGTAAGCGCTGTGAATTGTGCAAGACTGTTGAATCTCAGATCTGTACCTCTGAAACAAATAATGCAATATATGTTAAGAAAGAAAAAAAGAAGAAGAAGAATGTAGCAGGAGGGGAAGCCTGAAGGGGGGGAAATCGGAGGGGGAGAAGAACCCTGAGAGACGATGGACTCTGAAAAACAAACTCAGGGTTCTAGAGGGGAGGGGGGTGGGAGGATGGGTTAGCCTGGTGATGGGTATTGAGGAGGGCACGTTCCGCCTGAGGGGAGCACTGGGTGTTACGCACAAACAATGAATCATGGACACTATATCTAAAACTAATGATGTAATGTATGCGGATTAACATAACAATAAAACGTTTAATAAAAAAAAAAAAGAACGCTTGCTATTAGACTTCCATGCAAAAGCGGGGCCACAGTGCTAGCTTCATGAAACAAGTGGGGAGTCGTGTTCTGCTTTCTTCCGGGGCCTGAGTCTCACACAGAAACTGGTTTGGGACTCAGTTGCAGGGCGCTCACGCTTGCACACAGCAAAATGCGTCCACCCTCAGGCATGGCTATTTTAGCCGAAGCAGGAATTCTCTAAAGAGTTGTTCCCTTGAGTTAGGTGGTTGGCTTTAGGCCTGCAGGCACCCCCGGGGCAAGGGTACTAGCATCAGAAACAAGAGGTGAGTTGAGAGCTCCCTTCCACACCGGCCTGTTTCTCACTCCATTTCACGTATGGGACCCTTTCCCGGTCTCTCATACAGGAGCACTGTAAAATTCCTCCGTCTTCAGGAACGGCAATGTTACATAAAGGGCAGTAAGGATACACCATTGATTCTTGGCCTTAGTAGCCTGGTAGGCGAATGAGCTGCGGCTGGGATTCTTTACAGGCTTGTCCCTTCCAAGGCAGTGTTGAGCACGGAGCATTCCAAGCACACATGGAGCAGTAGTGTTCGCTTCAGGTAGCAAGAGCTGAGTCCAGAGGTGCCTTCTGCCCGGAACTCTTTCTCCCTCGGTTTCACGTATGGAACCCGTTCCCCAGGCTCTCAGCCACGGTACCCTGTATACTGTTTCTTCTGCCTGGAGGTCGACAGACACTAAAGCACGATTTCTCTACACTGTTGTTTCTTTGAGTTAGAACGCTAGTGAGGAGACTTCCATGCAAAAGTGGGGCCGCAGTGCTAGCTTGATGAAACACATGGGGAGTCGTGTTCTGCCTTCTGCTGGGGCCTGAGTCTCACTCGCAAAAAGCTTTGGACTCCCTTGCAGGGCTCTCATGCACGCACACAACAAAATGCTTCCACCCTCAGGAGCGGCTCTTTTAGCTGAAGCATGGATTCTCCACCGAGTTTTTCCTTCGAGTTAGGCGGTTTTCATTAAGCCTGCACACACACCCGGGGCAACGGTACTAGCCCCATCACCATGGTGTGAGTTGAGAGCTGCCTTCTCTCCGGCCTGTCTCTCCCTCCATTTTACGAAACGGAACCCGTCCCCAGGCTCTCACCCACAGTACACCCTAAACTGCTTCCTCCGGCACACAGGTCGTCGGTAGCTAAAGCACGGTTTCTCTTCAGTGTTGTTTCTCCGAGTTAGAACGCTTGCTATTAATGTCCACAAGAGCCAAACTGTGGAAAGAGCCAAGATGTCCATCAACACATGAATGGATAAAGAAGAGGTGGTATATATATATATATATATATATATATATATATATATACATAATGGAATATTATGCAGCCATCAAAAGGCATGAGATCTTGCCATTTGTAACGACGCGGATGGAACTGGAGGGTGTTCTGCTGAGCGAAATAAGTCAAAGAGAGAAAGACATGTATCATATGACCTCACTGATATGAGGAATTCTTAATCTCAGGAAACAAACTGAGGGTTGCCGGAGTGGGGGGTGGGGTGGGAGGGATGGGGTGACTGGGTGATGGGCACTGGGGAGGGTATGCGTTCTGGTAAGCGCTGTGAATTGTGCAAGACTGTTGAATCTCAGATCTGTACCTCTGAAACAAATAATGCAATATATGTTAAGAAAGAAAAAAAGAAGAAGAAGAATGTAGCAGGAGGGGAAGCCTGAAGGGGGGGAAATCGGAGGGGGAGAAGAACCCTGAGAGACGATGGACTCTGAAAAACAAACTCAGGGTTCTAGAGGGGAGGGGGGTGGGAGGATGGGTTAGCCTGGTGATGGGTATTGAGGAGGGCACGTTCCGCCTGAGGGGAGCACTGGGTGTTACGCACAAACAATGAATCATGGACACTATATCTAAAACTAATGATGTAATGTATGCGGATTAACATAACAATAAAACGTTTAATAAAAAAAAAAAAGAACGCTTGCTATTAGACTTCCATGCAAAAGCGGGGCCACAGTGCTAGCTTCATGAAACAAGTGGGGAGTCGTGTTCTGCTTTCTTCCGGGGCCTGAGTCTCACACAGAAACTGGTTTGGGACTCAGTTGCAGGGCGCTCACGCTTGCACACAGCAAAATGCGTCCACCCTCAGGCATGGCTATTTTAGCCGAAGCAGGAATTCTCTAAAGAGTTGTTCCCTTGAGTTAGGTGGTTGGCTTTAGGCCTGCAGGCACCCCCGGGGCAAGGGTACTAGCATCAGAAACAAGAGGTGAGTTGAGAGCTCCCTTCCACACCGGCCTGTTTCTCACTCCATTTCACGTATGGGACCCTTTCCCGGTCTCTCATACAGGAGCACTGTAAAATTCCTCCGTCTTCAGGAACGGCAATGTTACATAAAGGGCAGTAAGGATACACCATTGATTCTTGGCCTTAGTAGCCTGGTAGGCGAATGAGCTGCGGCTGGGATTCTTTACAGGCTTGTCCCTTCCAAGGCAGTGTTGAGCACGGAGCATTCCAAGCACACATGGAGCAGTAGTGTTCGCTTCAGGTAGCAAGAGCTGAGTCCAGAGGTGCCTTCTGCCCGGAACTCTTTCTCCCTCGGTTTCACGTATGGAACCCGTTCCCCAGGCTCTCAGCCACGGTACCCTGTATACTGTTTCTTCTGCCTGGAGGTCGACAGACACTAAAGCACGATTTCTCTACACTGTTGTTTCTTTGAGTTAGAACGCTAGTGAGGAGACTTCCATGCAAAAGTGGGGCCGCAGTGCTAGCTTGATGAAACACATGGGGAGTCGTGTTCTGCCTTCTGCTGGGGCCTGAGTCTCACTCGCAAAAAGCTTTGGACTCCCTTGCAGGGCTCTCATGCACGCACACAACAAAATGCTTCCACCCTCAGGAGCGGCTCTTTTAGCTGAAGCATGGATTCTCCACCGAGTTTTTCCTTCGAGTTAGGCGGTTTTCATTAAGCCTGCACACACACCCGGGGCAACGGTACTAGCCCCATCACCATGGTGTGAGTTGAGAGCTGCCTTCTCTCCGGCCTGTCTCTCCCTCCATTTTACGAAACGGAACCCGTCCCCAGGCTCTCACCCACAGTACACCCTAAACTGCTTCCTCCGGCACACAGGTCGTCGGTAGCTAAAGCACGGTTTCTCTTCAGTGTTGTTTCTCCGAGTTAGAACGCTTGCTATTAATGTCCACAAGAGCCAAACTGTGGAAAGAGCCAAGATGTCCATCAACACATGAATGGATAAAGAAGAGGTGGTATATATATATATATATATATATATATATATATACATAATGGAATATTATGCAGCCATCAAAAGGCATGAGATCTTGCCATTTGTAACGACGCGGATGGAACTGGAGGGTGTTCTGCTGAGCGAAATAAGTCAAAGAGAGAAAGACATGTATCATATGACCTCACTGATATGAGGAATTCTTAATCTCAGGAAACAAACTGAGGGTTGCCGGAGTGGGGGGTGGGGTGGGAGGGATGGGGTGACTGGGTGATGGGCACTGGGGAGGGTATGCGTTCTGGTAAGCGCTGTGAATTGTGCAAGACTGTTGAATCTCAGATCTGTACCTCTGAAACAAATAATGCAATATATGTTAAGAAAGAAAAAAAGAAGAAGAAGAATGTAGCAGGAGGGGAAGCCTGAAGGGGGGGAAATCGGAGGGGGAGAAGAACCCTGAGAGACGATGGACTCTGAAAAACAAACTCAGGGTTCTAGAGGGGAGGGGGGTGGGAGGATGGGTTAGCCTGGTGATGGGTATTGAGGAGGGCACGTTCCGCCTGAGGGGAGCACTGGGTGTTACGCACAAACAATGAATCATGGACACTATATCTAAAACTAATGATGTAATGTATGCGGATTAACATAACAATAAAACGTTTAATAAAAAAAAAAAAGAACGCTTGCTATTAGACTTCCATGCAAAAGCGGGGCCACAGTGCTAGCTTCATGAAACAAGTGGGGAGTCGTGTTCTGCTTTCTTCCGGGGCCTGAGTCTCACACAGAAACTGGTTTGGGACTCAGTTGCAGGGCGCTCACGCTTGCACACAGCAAAATGCGTCCACCCTCAGGCATGGCTATTTTAGCCGAAGCAGGAATTCTCTAAAGAGTTGTTCCCTTGAGTTAGGTGGTTGGCTTTAGGCCTGCAGGCACCCCCGGGGCAAGGGTACTAGCATCAGAAACAAGAGGTGAGTTGAGAGCTCCCTTCCACACCGGCCTGTTTCTCACTCCATTTCACGTATGGGACCCTTTCCCGGTCTCTCATACAGGAGCACTGTAAAATTCCTCCGTCTTCAGGAACGGCAATGTTACATAAAGGGCAGTAAGGATACACCATTGATTCTTGGCCTTAGTAGCCTGGTAGGCGAATGAGCTGCAGCTGGGATTCTTTACAGGCTTGTCCCTTCCAAGGCAGTGTTGAGCACGGAGCATTCCAAGCACACATGGAGCAGTAGTGTTCGCTTCAGGTAGCAAGAGCTGAGTCCAGAGGTGCCTTCTGCCCGGAACTCTTTCTCCCTCGGTTTCACGTATGGAACCCGTTCCCCAGGCTCTCAGGCACGGTACCCTGTATACTGTTTCTTCTGCCTGGAGGTCGACAGACACTAAAGCACGATTTCTCTACACTGTTGTTTCTTTGAGTTAGAACGCTAGTGAGGAGACTTCCATGCAAAAGTGGGGCCGCAGTGCTAGCTTGATGAAACACATGGGGAGTCGTGTTCTGCCTTCTGCTGGGGCCTGAGTCTCACTCGCAAAAAGCTTTGGACTCCCTTGCAGTGCTCTCATGCACGCACACAACAAAATGCTTCCACCCTCAGGAGCGGCTCTTTTAGCTGAAGCATGGATTCTCCACCGAGTTTTTCCTTCGAGTTAGGCGGTTTTCATTAAGCCTGCACACACACCCGGGGCAACGGTACTAGCCCCATCACCATGGTGTGAGTTGAGAGCTGCCTTCTCTCCGGCCTGTCTCTCCCTCCATTTTACGAAACGGAACCCGTCCCCAGGCTCTCACCCACAGTACACCCTAAACTGCTTCCTCCCACACACAGGTCGTCGGTAGCTAAAGCACGGTTTCTCTTCAGTGTTGTTTCTCCGAGTTAGAACGCTTGCTATTAATGTCCACAAGAGCCAAACTGTGGAAAGAGCCAAGATGTCCATCAACACATGAATGGATAAAGAAGAGGTGGTATATATATATATATATATATATATACACACAATGGAATATTATGCAGCCATCAAAAGGCATGAGATCTTGCCATTTGCAACGACGTGGATGGAACTGGAGGGTGTTCTGCTGAGCGAAATAAGTCAAAGAGAGAAAGACATGTATCATATGACCTCACTGATATGAGGAATTCTTAATCTCAGGAAACAAACTGAGGGTTGCCGGAGTGGGGGGTGGGGTGGGAGGGATGGGGTGACTGGGTGATGGGCACTGGGGAGGGTATGCGTTCTGGTAAGCGCTGTGAATTGTGCAAGACTGTTGAATCTCAGATCTGTACCTCTGAAACAAATAATGCAATATATGTTAAGAAAGAAAAAAAGAAGAAGAAGAATGTAGCAGGAGGGGAAGCCTGAAGGGGGGGAAATCGGAGGGGGAGAAGAACCCTGAGAGACGATGGACTCTGAAAAACAAACTCAGGGTTCTAGAGGGGAGGGGGGTGGGAGGATGGGTTAGCCTGGTGATGGGTATTGAGGAGGGCACGTTCTGCATGGAGCACTGGGTGTTACGCACAAATAATGAATCATGGACACTATATCTAAAACTAATGATGTAATGTATGCGGGTTAACATAACAATAAAACGTTTAATAAAAAAAAAAAGAACGCTTGCTATTAGACTTCCATGCAAAAGCGGGGCCGCAGTGCTAGCTTCATGAAACAAGTGGGGAGTCGTGTTCTGCTTTCTTCCGGGGCCTGAGTCTCACACAGAAACTGGTTTGGGACTCAGTTGCAGGGCGCTCACGCTTGCACACAGCAAAATGCGTCCAGCCTCAGGCATGGCTATTTTAGCCGAAGCAGGAATTCTCTAAAGAGTTGTTCCCTTGAGTTAGGTGGTCGGCTTTAGGCCTGTAGGCACCCCCGGGGCAAGGGTACTAGCATCAGAAACAAGAGGTGAGTTGAGAGCTCCCTTCCACACCGGCCTGTTTCTCACTCCATTTCTCGTATGGGACCCTTTCCCGGTCTCTCATACAGGAGCACTGTAAAATTCCTCCGTCTTCAGGAACGGCAATGTTACATAAAGGGCAGTAAGGATACACCATTGATTCTTGGCCTTAGTAGCCTGGTAGGCGAATGAGCTGCAGCTGGGATTCTTTACAGGCTTGTCCCTTCCAAGGCAGTGTTGAGCACGGAGCATTCCAAGCACACATGGAGCAGTAGTGTTCGCTTCAGGTAGCAAGAGCTGAGTCCAGAGGTGCCTTCTGCCCGGAACTCTTTCTCCCTCGGTTTCACGTATGGAACCCGTTCCCCAGGCTCTCAGGCACGGTACCCTGTATACTGTTTCTTCTGCCTGGAGGTCGACAGACACTAAAGCACGATTTCTCTACACTGTTGTTTCTTTGAGTTAGAACGCTAGTGATGAGACTTCCATGCAAAAGTTGGGCCGCAGTGCTAGCTTGATGAAACACATGGGGAGTCGTGTTCTGCCTTCTGCTGGGGCCTGAGTCTCACTCGCAAAAAGCTTTGGACTCCCTTGCAGTGCTCTCATGCACGCACACAACAAAATGCTTCCACCCTCAGGAGCGGCTCTTTTAGCTGAAGCATGGATTCTCCACCGAGTTTTTCCTTCGAGTTAGGCGGTTTTCATTAAGCCTGCACACACACCCGGGGCAACGGTACTAGCCCCATCACCATGGTGTGAGTTGAGAGCTGCCTTCTCTCCGGCCTGTCTCTCCCTCCATTTTACGAAACGGAACCCGTCCCCAGGCTCTCACCCACAGTACACCCTAAACTGCTTCCTCCCACACACAGGTCATCGGTAGCTAAAGCACGGTTTCTCTTCAGTGTTGTTTCTCCGAGTTAGAACGCTTGCTATTAATGTCCACAATAGCCAAACTGTGGAAAGAGCCAAGATGTCCATCAACAGATGAATGGATAAAGAAGAGGTGGTATATATATATACATATACAATGGAATATTATGCAGCCATCAAAAGGCATGAGATCTTGCCATTTGCAACGACGTGGATGGAACTGGAGGGTATTATGCTGAGCGAAATAAGTCAAAGAGAGAAAGACATGTATCATATGACCTCACTGATATGAGGAATTCTTAATCTCAGGAAACAAACTGAGGGTTGCCGGAGTGGGGGGTGGGGTGGGAGGGATGGGGTGACTGGGTGATGGGCACTGAGGAGGGTATCCGTTCTGGTAAGCGCTGTGAATTGTGCAAGACTGTTGAATCTCAGATCTGTACCTCTGAAACAAATAATGCAATATATGTTAAGAAAGAAAAAAAGAAGAAGAAGAATGTAGCAGGAGGGGAAGCCTGAAGGGGGGGAAATCGGAGGGGGAGAAGAACCCTGAGAGACGATGGACTCTGAAAAACAAACTCAGGGTTCTAGAGGGGAGGGGGGTGGGAGGATGGGTTAGCCTGGTGATGGGTATTGAGGAGGGCACGTTCTGCATGGAGCACTGGGTGTTACGCACAAACAATGAATCATGGACACTATATCTAAAACTAATGATGTAATGTATGCAGATTAACATAACAATAAAACATTTAATAAAAAAAAAAGAATGCTTGCTATTAGACTTCCATGCAAAAGCGGGGCCGCAGTGCTAGCTTCATGAAACAAGTGGGGAGTCGTGTTCTGCTTTCTTCCGGGGCCTGAGTCTCACACAGAAACTGGTTTGGGACTCAGTTGCAGGGCGCTCACGCTTGCACACAGCAAAATGCGTCCACCCTCAGGCATGGCTATTTTAGCCGAAGCAGGAATTCTCTAAAGAGTTGTTCCCTTGAGTTAGGTGGTTGGCTTTAGGCCTGCAGGCACCCCCGGGGCAAGGGTACTAGCATCAGAAACAAGAGGTGAGTTGAGAGCTCCCTTCCACACCGGCCTGTTTCTCACTCCATTTCACGTGTGGGACCCTTTCCCGGTCTCTCATACAGGAGCACTGTAAAATTCCTCCGTCTTCAGGAACGGCAATGTTACATAAAGGGCAGTAAGGATACACCATTGATTCTTGGCCTTAGTAGCCTGGTAGGCGAATGAGCTGCAGCTGGGATTCTTTACAGGCTTGTCCCTTCCAAGGCAGTGTTGAGCACGGAGCATTCCAAGCACACATGGAGCAGTAGTGTTCGCTTCAGGTAGCAAGAGCTGAGTCCAGAGGTGCCTTCTGCCCGGAACTCTTTCTCCCTCGGTTTCACGTATGGAACCCGTTCCCCAGGCTCTCAGGCACGGTACCCTGTATACTGTTTCTTCTGCCTGGAGGTCGACAGACACTAAAGCACGATTTCTCTACACTGTTGTTTCTTTGAGTTAGAACGCTAGTGATGAGACTTCCATGCAAAAGTGGGGCCGCAGTGCTAGCTTGATGAAACACATGGGGAGTCGTGTTCTGCCATCTGCTGGGGCCTGAGTCTCACTCGCAAAAAGCTTTGGACTCCCTTGCAGTGCTCTCACGCACGCACACAACAAAATGCTTCCACTCTCAGGAGCGGCTATTTTACCTGCAGCACAGGCTTTCTACCGAGTTTTTCCTTCGAGTTAGGTGGCTGTGTTTAAGCCTGCACACACACCACGGTCAACGGAACTAGCCCCATAACCATGTAGTGAGTTGAGAGCTGCCTTCTGTACTGGCCTCTCTCTCCCCCGATATTACGAAATGGAAACCGTCCCCAGGCTCTCAGCCACAGTACACCCTAAACTGCTTCACCCACAGTGAGGTCGACGGTAGCTAAAGCTTGGATTCTCTAAGTGTTTTTTCTCCGAGTTAGAAAGCTAGCTATTAGACTTCCATGCAAAAGTGGGGCCGCAGTACTAGCTTCATGGAGCAAGTGGGGAGTCGTGTTCTGGCTTCTTCCGGGGCCTGGGTCTCACAAGGAAAATGGTTTTGGACTCACTTGCAGTGCGCTCACGCATGCACACAGCAAAATGCGTCCACCCTGAGGCATGGCTCTTTTAGCCGAAGCAGGAATTCCCTACAGAGTTGTTCCTTTGAGTTAGGTGGTTGGCTTTAGGCCTGCAGGCACCCCCGGGGCAAGGGTACTAGCCTCATAAACCAGAGGTGACTTGAGAGCTGCCTTCCGCACCGGCCTGTTTCTCACTCCATTTCACGTCTGGGACCCTTTGCCCGGTCTCTCGTACACGAGCACTGTCAAATTCCTCCTGCTTCAGGAACGGCAATGTTAACTCAAGCGCAGTCACTCTATAGGATTGATTCTTGGTGTTAGTAGCCTGGGAACTAGGCATCCAGGCACACAGGGTACAGCAGTGCTAATCTCCTCGAACAAGAGGTGAGTCGACAGCAGCCTTCCTTCCAGGCCTGCTTCTCACTCCGAGTTACGTTTAGGTTCCATTTCTCATGCTTTCACAAAAACACACAATAGATGAAGTGCACGCTCAGGAAGGGCGATCTTTGCTGAGGCACGGGTTCTCTACAGTTTTGTTCCTTTGCGTTGCGTGGATGGCACTGAGGACTCCACGCACACACGGGAGAGCCGATCTAGTTTCCCGAAACAAGAGTTGAGTCGATAGGTGCCTTCTGCCCATGCTTATTTCTCCCTCCGAATTCTGCTGGGACTCCTTCCCCAGGTTTGCACTCAAGCGGACTTGAAAATGCTGCCACCCTGTGGAGAGGCGAATGAGCTGAAGCTGGGGTTCTTGAGCGGCTTCTTTCTGCCAAATCAGTGTGGAGCCCTTAGCGTTCCTATGCACACATGGAGCCGAAGTGTTAGCTTCAGGTAACAAGAGCTGAGTCGAGAGGAGCCTTCTGGCCTGGACTCCTTCTCCCTCGGTTTCACGTAAGGAACCCGTTCCTCAGGCTCTCACCCACGGTAGCCCGGAAAGTGCTTCCTCCCTCAGAGAGGTGGATGGTAGCTAAAGCACGGTTTCTCTACCGTGTTGTTTCTTCCAGGGAGAACGGTAGCGATTAGACTTCCATGCAAAAGTAGGGCCGCAGTGCTAGCTAAATGAAACACACGGGGAGTCGTGTTCTGCCTTTTGCTGGGGCCTGAGTCTCACTCGCAGAAACTTTGGACTCCCTTGCAGTGCTCTCACGCACGCACACAACCAAATGCTTCCACCCTCAGGAGCGGCTGTTTCCGCTGAAGCACGGATCCTCTACCGTGTTTTTCCTTCGAGTTAGGCGGCTGTGTTTAAGCCTGCACAGACACCCAGGGCAACGGTATTAGCCCCATAACCATGATGTGAGTTGAGAGCTGCCCTCTGTACCGGCCTGTGTCTCCCCCGATATTACGATATTGAAACCGTCCCCAGGCTCTCAGCCGCAGTACACCCTAAACTGCTTCGCCCACAGAGAGGTCGACGGTAGCTAAAGCTCGGTTTCTCTACTGTGTAGTTTCAAAGAACGCTAGCTATTAGACTTCCATGCAAATGTGGGGCTGCCGTGCTAGCTTGGTCAAACACTTGCGGAGCCGTGTTCTGCCTTTCGCTGGGGCCTGAGTCTCACTCGCAAAATGCTTTGGACTCCCTTGCAGTGCTCTCACGCACGCACACAACAAAATGCTGCCACCCTCAGGAGCAGCTGTTTTAGCTGAAGCACAGGCTCTCAACCGAGTTTTTCCTTCGAGTTCGGTGGCTTCATTTAAGCCTGCACACACACCCTGGGAAACGGTACTAGCCCCGTAACCATGATGTGGGTTGAGAGCTGCCTTCTGTACCGGCCTGTCTCTCCCCCGATATTACGATATTGAAACCGTCCCCAGGCTCTCAGCCACAGTACACCTTAAACTGCTTCGCCCACAGAGAGGTCGACGGTAGCTAAAGCACGGTTTCTCTACAGTGGTGTTTCTTCGAGTTAGAAAGCTAGCCATTAGACTTCCATTCAAAAGTGGGGCCGCAGTCCTAGTTTCATGGAGCAAGTGGGGAGTCGTGTTCTGGCTTCTTCCGGGGCCTGGGTCTCACAAGGAAAATGGTTTTGGACTAACTTGCTGTGCACTCATGCATGCACACCACACAATGCGTCCACCCTGAGGCATGGCTCTTTTAGCCGAAGCAGGAATTCCCTACAGAGTTGTTCCTTTGAGTTAGGTGGTTGGCTTATGGCCTGCAGGCACCCCCGGGGCAAGGGTACTAGCCTCATAAACAAGAGGTCATTTGAGAGCTGCCTTCCGCACCGGCCTGTTTCTCACTCCATTTCACGTATGGGACCCTTTCCCCGGTCACTCATACACGAGCACCTGCGGCTTCAGGGACGGCAATGTTAGCTAAAGCGCAGTAACACTACAGCATTGATTCTTGGTGTTAGTAGCCTGGTAGGCGAATGAGCTGCAGCTGGGATTCTTTACAGGCTTGTTTCTTCCCAGGCAGTGTCGAGCACATAGCATTCCAAGCACACATGGAGCAGTAGTGTTAGCTTCAGGTAGCAAGAGCTGAGTCCAGAGGTGCCTTCTGCCCGGACCTATTTCTCCCTTGGTTTCACGTATGGAACCCGTTCCCCTGGTTCTCAGCCACGGTACTCCGTGTAATGCTTCCTCCGTCTAGAGGTCGACGGTAGCTAAAGCACGGTTTCTCTACAGTGTTGTTTCTTCGAGTTAGAACACTAGCTGTTAGACTTCCATGCAAAAGTGGGGCTGCCGTGCTAGCGTGATGAAACACATGGGGAGTCGTGTTCTGCCTTTCGCTGGGGCCTGAGTCTCACTCGCAAAAAGCTTTGGACTCCCTTGCAGTGCTCTCACGCACGCACACAACAAAATGCTTCCACTCTCAGGAGCGGCTATTTTACCTGCAGCACAGGCTTTCTACCGAGTTTTTCCTTCGAGTTAGGTGGCTGTGTTTAAGCCTGCACACACACCACGGTCAACGGAACTAGCCCCATAACCATGTAGTGAGTTGAGAGCTGCCTTCTGTACCGGCCTCTCTCTCCCCCGATATTACGAAATGGAAACCGTCCCCAGGCTCTCAGCCACAGTACACCCTAAACTGCTTCACCCACAGTGAGGTCGACGGTAGCTAAAGCATGGTTTCTCTAAGTGTTTTTTCTCCGAGTTAGAAAGCTAGCTATTAGACTTCCATGCAAAAGTGGGGCCGCAGTACTAGCTTCATGGAGCAAGTGGGGAGTCGTGTTCTGGCTTCTTCCGGGGCCTGGGTCTCACAAGGAAAATGGTTTTGGACTCACTTGCAGTGCGCTCACGCATGCACACAGCAAAATGCGTCCACCCTGAGGCATGGCTCTTTTAGCCGAAGCAGGAATTCCCTACAGAGTTGTTCCTTTGAGTTAGGTGGTTGGCTTTAGGCCTGCAGGCACCCCCGGGGCAAGGGTACTAGCCTCATAAACCAGAGGTGACTTGAGAGCTGCCTTCCGCACCGGCCTGTTTCTCACTCCATTTCACGTCTGGGACCCTTTGCCCGGTCTCTCGTACACGAGCACTGTCAAATTCCTCCTGCTTCAGGAACGGCAATGTTAACTCAAGCGCAGTCACTCTATAGGATTGATTCTTGGTGTTAGTAGCCTGGTAACTAGGCATCCAGGCACACAGGGTACAGCAGTGCTAATCTCCTCGAACAAGAGGTGAGTCGACAGCAGCCTTCCTTCCAGGCCTGCTTCTCACTCCGAGTTACGTTTAGGTTCCATTTCTCATGCTTTCACAAAAACACACAATAGATGAAGTGCACGCTCAGGAAGGGCGATCTTTGCTGAGGCACGGGTTCTCTACAGTTTTGTTCCTTTGCGTTGCGTGGATGGCACTGAGGACTCCACGCACACACGGGAGAGCCGATCTAGTTTCCCGAAACAAGAGTTGAGTCGATAGGTGCCTTCTGCCCATGCTTATTTCTCCCTCCGAATTCTGCTGGGACTCCTTCCCCAGGTTTGCACTCAAGCAGACTTGAAAATGCTGCCACCCTGTGGAGAGGCGAATGAGCTGAAGCTGGGGTTCTTGAGCGGCTTCTTTCTGCCAAATCAGTGTGGAGCCCTTAGCGTTCCTATGCACACATGGAGCCGAAGTGTTAGCTTCAGGTAACAAGAGCTGAGTCGAGAGGAGCCTTGTGGCCCGGACTCCTTCTCCCTCGGTTTCACGTAAGGAACCCGTTCCTCAGGCTCTCACCCACGGTAGCCCGGAAAGTGCTTCCTCCCTCAGAGAGGTGGATGGTAGCTAAAGCACGGTTTCTCTACCGTGTTGTTTCTTCCAGGGAGAACGCTAGCGATTAGACTTCCATGCAAAAGTAGGGCCGCAGTGCTAGCTAAATGAAACACACGGGGAGTCATGTTCTGCCTTTTGCTGGGGCCTGAGTCTCACTCGCAGAAACTTTGGACTCCCTTGCAGTGCTCTCACGCACGCACACAACCAAATGCTTCCACCCTCAGGAGCGGCTGTTTCCGCTGAAGCACGGATCCTCTACCGTGTTTTTCCTTCGAGTTAGGTGGCTGTGTTTAAGCCTGCACAGACACCCAGGGCAACGGTATTAGCCCCATAACCATGATGTGAGTTGAGAGCTGCCCTCTGTACCGGCCTGTGTCTCCCCCGATATTACGATATTGAAACCGTCCCCAGGCTCTCAGCCACAGTACACCCTAAACTGCTTCGCCCACAGAGAGGTCGACGGTAGCTAAAGCTCGGTTTCTCTACTGTGTAGTTTCAAAGAACGCTAGCTATTAGACTTCCATGCAAATGTGGGGCTGCCGTGCTAGCTTGGTCAAACACTTGCGGAGCCGTGTTCTGCCTTTCGCTGGGGCCTGAGTCTCACTCGCAAAATGCTTTGGACTCCCTTGCAGTGCTCTCACGCACGCACACAACAAAATGCTGCCACCCTCAGGAGCAGCTGTTTTAGCTGAAGCACAGGCTCTCAACCGAGTTTTTCCTTCGAGTTAGGTGGCTTCATTTAAGCCTGCACACACACCCTGGGAAACGGTACTAGCCCCATAACCATGATGTGGGTTGAGAGCTGCCTTCTGTACCGGCCTGTCTCTCCCCCGATATTACGATATTGAAACCGTCCCCAGGCTCTCAGCCACAGTACACCCATAAACTGCTTCGCCCACAGAGAGGTCGACGGTAGCTAAAGCACGGCTTCTCTACAGTGTTGTTTCTTCGAGTTAGAACGCTAGCTATTAGACCTCCATGCAAAATTGGGGCCGCAGTGCTGGCTTCACAAAATAAGTGAGGAGTCGTTTGCTGCCTTCAGCAGCTGCCTGAGGCTCCCTCCGAAATAGGTTTGCCACTCCCTTGTAGTGCTCTCACGCACACACACAAAAGAAGCTTCCACCCTCAGGAGCAGCTGTTTTAGCTGAAGCACAGATTCTGTACTGACTTTTCCTTTCGAGTTAGGTGGTTGTGTTTAAGCCAGCACACACCCACGGGGCAACGGAACCAGCCCCATAACCATGTAGTGAGTTGAGAGCTGCCTTCTGTACCGGCCTCTCTCTCCCCCGATATTACGAAATGGAAACCGTCCCCAGGCTCTCAGCCTCAGTACACCCTAAACTGCTTCGCCCCAGAGAGGTCGACGGTAGCTAAAGCATGGTTTCTCTAAGTGTTTTTTCTCCGAGTTAGAAAGCTAGCTATTAGACTTCCATGCAAAAGTGGGGCCGCAGTACTAGCTTCATGGAGCAAGTGGGGAGTCGTGTTCTGGCTTCTTCCGGGGCCTGGGTCTCACAAGGAAAATGGTTTTGGACTCACTTGCAGTGCGCTCACGCATGCACACAGCAAAATGCGTCCACCCTGAGGCATGGCTCTTTTAGCCGAAGCAGGAATTCCCTACAGAGTTGTTCCTTTGAGTTAGGTGGTTGGCTTTAGGCCTGCAGGCACCCCCGGGGCAAGGGTACTAGCCTCATAAACCAGAGGTGACTTGAGAGCTGCCTTCCGCACCGGCCTGTTTCTCACTCCATTTCACGTCTGGGACCCTTTGCCCGGTCTCTCGTACACGAGCACTGTCAAATTCCTCCTGCTTCAGGAACGGCAATGTTAACACAAGCGCAGTCACTCTATAGGATTGATTCTTGGTGTTAGTAGCCTGGTAACTAGGCATCCAGGCACACAGGGTACAGCAGTGCTAATCTCCTCGAACAAGAGGTGAGTCGACAGCAGCCTTCCTTCCAGGCCTGCTTCTCACTCCGAGTTACGTTTAGGTTCCATTTCTCATGCTTTCACAAAAACACACAATAGATGAAGTGCACGCTCAGGAAGGGCGATCTTTGCTGAGGCACGGGTTCTCTACAGTTTTGTTCCTTTTCGTTGTGTGGATGGCACTGAGGACTCCACGCACACACGGAAGAGCCGATCTAGTTTCCCGAAACAAGAGTTGAGTCGATAGGTGCCTTCTGCCCATGCTTATTTCTCCCTCCGAATTCTGCTGGGACTCCTTCCCCAGGTTTGCACTCAAGCAGACTTGAAAATGCTGCCACCCTGTGGAGAGGCGAATGAGCTGAAGCTGGGGTTCTTGAGCGGCTTCTTTCTGCCAAATCAGTGTGGAGCCCTTAGCGTTCCTATGCACACATGGAGCCGAAGTGTTAGCTTCAGGTAACAAGAGCTGAGTCGAGAGGAGCCTTGTGGCCCGGACTCCTTCTCCCTCGGTTTCACGTAAGGAACCCGTTCCTCAGGCTCTCACCCACGGTAGCCCGGAAAGTGCTTCCTCCCTCAGAGAGGTGGATGGTAGCTAAAGCACGGTTTCTCTACCGTGTTGTTTCTTCCAGGGAGAACGCTAGCGATTAGACTTCCATGCAAAAGTAGGGCCGCAGTGCTAGCTAAATGAAACACACGGGGAGTCATGTTCTGCCTTTTGCTGGGGCCTGAGTCTCACTCGCAGAAACTTTGGACTCCCTTGCAGTGCTCTCACGCACGCACACAACCAAATGCTTCCACCCTCAGGAGCGGCTGTTTCCGCTGAAGCACGGATCCTCTACCGTGTTTTTCCTTCGAGTTAGGTGGCTGTGTTTAAGCCTGCACAGACACCCAGGGCAACGGTATTAGCCCCATAACCATGATGTGAGTTGAGAGCTGCCCTCTGTACCGGCCTGTGTCTCCCCCGATATTACGATATTGAAACCGTCCCCAGGCTCTCAGCCACAGTACACCCTAAACTGCTTCGCCCACAGAGAGGTCGACGGTAGCTAAAGCTCGGTTTCTCTACTGTGTAGTTTCAAAGAACGCTAGCTATTAGACTTCCATGCAAATGTGGGGCTGCCGTGCTAGCTTGGTCAAACACTTGCGGAGCCGTGTTCTGCCTTTCGCTGGGGCCTGAGTCTCACTCGCAAAATGCTTTGGACTCCCTTGCAGTGCTCTCACGCACGCACACAACAAAATGCTGCCACCCTCAGGAGCAGCTGTTTTAGCTGAAGCACAGGCTCTCAACCGAGTTTTTCCTTCGAGTTAGGTGGCTTCATTTAAGCCTGCACACACACCCTGGGAAACGGTACTAGCCCCATAACCATGATGTGGGTTGAGAGCTGCCTTCTGTACCGGCCTGTCTCTCCCCCGATATTACGATATTGAAACCGTCCCCAGGCTCTCAGCCACAGTACACCCATAAACTGCTTCGCCCACAGAGAGGTCGACGGTAGCTAAAGCACGGCTTCTCTACAGTGTTGTTTCTTCGAGTTAGAACGCTAGCTATTAGACCTCCATGCAAAATTGGGGCCGCAGTGCTGGCTTCACAAAATAAGTGAGGAGTCGTTTGCTGCCTTCAGCAGCTGCCTGAGGCTCCCTCCGAAATAGGTTTGCCACTCCCTTGTAGTGCTCTCACGCACACACACAAAAGAAGCTTCCACCCTCAGGAGCAGCTGTTTTAGCTGAAGCACAGATTCTGTACTGACTTTTCCTTTCGAGTTAGGTGGTTGTGTTTAAGCCAGCACACACCCACGGGGCAACGGAACCAGCCCCATAACCATGTAGTGAGTTGAGAGCTGCCTTCTGTACCGGCCTCTCTCTCCCCCGATATTACGAAATGGAAACCGTCCCCAGGCTCTCAGCCTCAGTACACCCTAAACTGCTTCGCCCCAGAGAGGTCGACGGTAGCTAAAGCATGGTTTCTCTAAGTGTTTTTTCTCCGAGTTAGAAAGCTAGCTATTAGACTTCCATGCAAAAGTGGGGCCGCAGTACTAGCTTCATGGAGCAAGTGGGGAGTCGTGTTCTGGCTTCTTCCGGGGCCTGGGTCTCACAAGGAAAATGGTTTTGGACTCACTTGCAGTGCGCTCACGCATGCACACAGCAAAATGCGTCCACCCTGAGGCATGGCTCTTTTAGCCGAAGCAGGAATTCCCTACAGAGTTGTTCCTTTGAGTTAGGTGGTTGGCTTTAGGCCTGCAGGCACCCCCGGGGCAAGGGTACTAGCCTCATAAACCAGAGGTGACTTGAGAGCTGCCTTCCGCACCGGCCTGTTTCTCACTCCATTTCACGTCTGGGACCCTTTGCCCGGTCTCTCGTACACGAGCACTGTCAAATTCCTCCTGCTTCAGGAACGGCAATGTTAACTCAAGCGCAGTCACTCTATAGGATTGATTCTTGGTGTTAGTAGCCTGGGAACTAGGCATCCAGGCACACAGGGTACAGCAGTGCTAATCTCCTCGAACAAGAGGTGAGTCGACAGCAGCCTTCCTTCCAGGCCTGCTTCTCACTCCGAGTAACGTTTAGGTTCCATTTCTCATGCTTTCACAAAAACACACAATAGATGAAGTGCACGCTCAGGAAGGGCGATCTTTGCTGAGGCTCGGGTTCTCTACAGTTTTGTTCCTTTGCGTTGCGTGGATGGCACTGAGGACTCCACGCACACACGGGAGAGCCGATCTAGTTTCCCGAAACAAGCGTTGAGTCGATAGGTGCCTTCTGCCCATGCTTATTTCTCCCTCCGAATTCTGCTGGGACTCCTTCCCCAGGTTTGCACTCAAGCGGACTTGAAAATGCTGCCACCCTGTGGAGAGGCGAATGAGCTGAAGCTGGGGTTCTTGGGCGGCTTCTTTCTGCCAAATCAGTGTGGAGCCCTTAGCGTTCCTATGCACACATGGAGCCGAAGTGTTAGCTTCAGGTAACAAGAGCTGAGTCGAGAGGAGCCTTCTGGCCCGGACTCCTTCTCCCTCGGTTTCACGTAAGGAACCCGTTCCTCAGGCTCTCACCCACGGTAGCCCGGAAAGTGCTTCCTCCCTCAGAGAGGTGGATGGTAGCTAAAGCACGGTTTCTCTACCGTGTTGTTTCTTCCAGGGAGAACGCTAGCGATTAGACTTCCATGCAAAAGTAGGGCCGCAGTGCTAGCTAAATGAAACACACGGGGAGTCGTGTTCTGCCTTTTGCTGGGGCCTGAGTCTCACTCGCAGAAACTTTGGACTCCCTTGCAGTGCTCTCACGCACGCACACAACCAAATGCTTCCACCCTCAGGAGCGGCTGTTTCCGCTGAAGCACGGATCCTCTACCGTGTTTTTCCTTCGAGTTAGGCGGCTGTGTTTAAGCCTGCACAGACACCCAGGGCAACGGTATTAGCCCCATAACCATGATGTGAGTTGAGAGCTGCCCTCTGTACCGGCCTGTGTCTCCCCCGATATTACGATATTGAAACCGTCCCCAGGCTCTCAGCCACAGTACACCCTAAACTGCTTCGCCCACAGAGAGGTCGACGGTAGCTAAAGCTCGGTTTCTCTACTGTGTAGTTTCAAAGAACGCTAGCTATTAGACTTCCATGCAAATGTGGGGCTGCCGTGCTAGCTTGGTCAAACACTTGCGGAGCCGTGTTCTGCCTTTCGCTGGGGCCTGAGTCTCACTCGCAAAATGCTTTGGACTCCCTTGCAGTGCTCTCACGCACGCACACAACAAAATGCTGCCACCCTCAGGAGCAGCTGTTTTAGCTGAAGCACAGGCTCTCAACCGAGTTTTTCCTTCGAGTTCGGTGGCTTCATTTAAGCCTGCACACACACCCTGGGAAACGGTACTAGCCCCGTAACCATGATGTGGGTTGAGAGCTGCCTTCTGTACCGGCCTGTCTCTCCCCCGATATTACGATATTGAAACCGTCCCCAGGCTCTCAGCCACAGTACACCTTAAACTGCTTCGCCCACAGAGAGGTCGACGGTAGCTAAAGCACGGTTTCTCTACAGTGGTGTTTCTTCGAGTTAGAAAGCTAGCCATTAGACTTCCATTCAAAAGTGGGGCCGCAGTCCTAGTTTCATGGAGCAAGTGGGGAGTCGTGTTCTGGCTTCTTCCGGGGCCTGGGTCTCACAAGGAAAATGGTTTTGGACTAACTTGCTGTGCACTCATGCATGCACACCACACAATGCGTCCACCCTGAGGCATGGCTCTTTTAGCCGAAGCAGGAATTCCCTACAGAGTTGTTCCTTTGAGTTAGGTGGTTGGCTTATGGCCTGCAGGCACCCCCGGGGCAAGGGTACTAGCCTCATAAACAAGAGGTCATTTGAGAGCTGCCTTCCGCACCGGCCTGTTTCTCACTCCATTTCACGTATGGGACCCTTTCCCCGGTCACTCATACACGAGCACCTGCGGCTTCAGGGACGGCAATGTTAGCTAAAGCGCAGTAACACTACAGCATTGATTCTTGGTGTTAGTAGCCTGGTAGGCGAATGAGCTGCAGCTGGGATTCTTTACAGGCTTGTTTCTTCCCAGGCAGTGTCGAGCACATAGCATTCCAAGCACACATGGAGCAGTAGTGTTAGCTTCAGGTAGCAAGAGCTGAGTCCAGAGGTGCCTTCTGCCCGGACCTATTTCTCCCTTGGTTTCACGTATGGAACCCGTTCCCCTGGTTCTCAGCCACGGTACTCCGTGTAATGCTTCCTCCGTCTAGAGGTCGACGGTAGCTAAAGCACGGTTTCTCTACAGTGTTGTTTCTTCGAGTTAGAACACTAGCTGTTAGACTTCCATGCAAAAGTGGGGCTGCCGTGCTAGCGTGATGAAACACATGGGGAGTCGTGTTCTGCCTTTCGCTGGGGCCTGAGTCTCACTCGCAAAAAGCTTTGGACTCCCTTGCAGTGCTCTCACGCACGCACACAACAAAATGCTTCCACTCTCAGGAGCGGCTATTTTACCTGCAGCACAGGCTTTCTACCGAGTTTTTCCTTCGAGTTAGGTGGCTGTGTTTAAGCCTGCACACACACCACGGTCAACGGAACTAGCCCCATAACCATGTAGTGAGTTGAGAGCTGCCTTCTGTACCGGCCTCTCTCTCCCCCGATATTACGAAATGGAAACCGTCCCCAGGCTCTCAGCCACAGTACACCCTAAACTGCTTCACCCACAGTGAGGTCGACGGTAGCTAAAGCATGGTTTCTCTAAGTGTTTTTTCTCCGAGTTAGAAAGCTAGCTATTAGACTTCCATGCAAAAGTGGGGCCGCAGTACTAGCTTCATGGAGCAAGTGGGGAGTCGTGTTCTGGCTTCTTCCGGGGCCTGGGTCTCACAAGGAAAATGGTTTTGGACTCACTTGCAGTGCGCTCACGCATGCACACAGCAAAATGCGTCCACCCTGAGGCATGGCTCTTTTAGCCGAAGCAGGAATTCCCTACAGAGTTGTTCCTTTGAGTTAGGTGGTTGGCTTTAGGCCTGCAGGCACCCCCGGGGCAAGGGTACTAGCCTCATAAACCAGAGGTGACTTGAGAGCTGCCTTCCGCACCGGCCTGTTTCTCACTCCATTTCACGTCTGGGACCCTTTGCCCGGTCTCTCGTACACGAGCACTGTCAAATTCCTCCTGCTTCAGGAACGGCAATGTTAACACAAGCGCAGTCACTCTATAGGATTGATTCTTGGTGTTAGTAGCCTGGTAACTAGGCATCCAGGCACACAGGGTACAGCAGTGCTAATCTCCTCGAACAAGAGGTGAGTCGACAGCAGCCTTCCTTCCAGGCCTGCTTCTCACTCCGAGTTACGTTTAGGTTCCATTTCTCATGCTTTCACAAAAACACACAATAGATGAAGTGCACGCTCAGGAAGGGCGATCTTTGCTGAGGCACGGGTTCTCTACAGTTTTGTTCCTTTGCGTTGCGTGGATGGCACTGAGGACTCCACGCACACACGGAAGAGCCGATCTAGTTTCCCGAAACAAGAGTTGAGTCGATAGGTGCCTTCTGCCCATGCTTATTTCTCCCTCCGAATTCTGCTGGGACTCCTTCCCCAGGTTTGCACTCAAGCAGACTTGAAAATGCTGCCACCCTGTGGAGAGGCGAATGAGCTGAAGCTGGGGTTCTTGAGCGGCTTCTTTCTGCCAAATCAGTGTGGAGCCCTTAGCGTTCCTATGCACACATGGAGCCGAAGTGTTAGCTTCAGGTAACAAGAGCTGAGTCGAGAGGAGCCTTGTGGCCCGGACTCCTTCTCCCTCGGTTTCACGTAAGGAACCCGTTCCTCAGGCTCTCACCCACGGTAGCCCGGAAAGTGCTTCCTCCCTCAGAGAGGTGGATGGTAGCTAAAGCACGGTTTCTCTACCGTGTTGTTTCTTCCAGGGAGAACGCTAGCGATTAGACTTCCATGCAAAAGTAGGGCCGCAGTGCTAGCTAAATGAAACACACGGGGAGTCATGTTCTGCCTTTTGCTGGGGCCTGAGTCTCACTCGCAGAAACTTTGGACTCCCTTGCAGTGCTCTCACGCACGCACACAACCAAATGCTTCCACCCTCAGGAGCGGCTGTTTCCGCTGAAGCACGGATCCTCTACCGTGTTTTTCCTTCGAGTTAGGTGGCTGTGTTTAAGCCTGCACAGACACCCAGGGCAACGGTATTAGCCCCATAACCATGATGTGAGTTGAGAGCTGCCCTCTGTACCGGCCTGTGTCTCCCCCGATATTACGATATTGAAACCGTCCCCAGGCTCTCAGCCACAGTACACCCTAAACTGCTTCGCCCACAGAGAGGTCGACGGTAGCTAAAGCTCGGTTTCTCTACTGTGTAGTTTCAAAGAACGCTAGCTATTAGACTTCCATGCAAATGTGGGGCTGCCATGCTAGCTTGGTCAAACACTTGCGGAGCCGTGTTCTGCCTTTCGCTGGGGCCTGAGTCTCACTCGCAAAATGCTTTGGACTCCCTTGCAGTGCTCTCACGCACGCACACAACAAAATGCTGCCACCCTCAGGAGCAGCTGTTTTAGCTGAAGCACAGGCTCTCAACCGAGTTTTTCCTTCGAGTTAGGTGGCTTCATTTAAGCCTGCACACACACCCTGGGAAACGGTACTAGCCCCATAACCATGATGTGGGTTGAGAGCTGCCTTCTGTACCGGCCTGTCTCTCCCCCGATATTACGATATTGAAACCGTCCCCAGGCTCTCAGCCACAGTACACCCATAAACTGCTTCGCCCACAGAGAGGTCGACGGTAGCTAAAGCACGGCTTCTCTACAGTGTTGTTTCTTCGAGTTAGAACGCTAGCTATTAGACCTCCATGCAAAATTGGGGCCGCAGTGCTGGCTTCACAAAATAAGTGAGGAGTCGTTTGCTGCCTTCAGCAGCTGCCTGAGGCTCCCTCCGAAATAGGTTTGCCACTCCCTTGTAGTGCTCTCACGCACACACACAAAAGAAGCTTCCACCCTCAGGAGCAGCTGTTTTAGCTGAAGCACAGATTCTGTACTGACTTTTCCTTTCGAGTTAGGTGGTTGTGTTTAAGCCAGCACACACCCACGGGGCAACGGAACCAGCCCCATAACCATGTAGTGAGTTGAGAGCTGCCTTCTGTACCGGCCTGTCTCTCCCCCGATATTACGAAATGGAAACCGTCCCCAGGCTCTCAGCCTCAGTACACCCTAAACTGCTTCGCCCCAGAGAGGTCGACGGTAGCTAAAGCATGGTTTCTCTAAGTGTTTTTTCTCCGAGTTAGAAAGCTAGCTATTAGACTTCCATGCAAAAGTGGGGCCGCAGTACTAGCTTCATGGAGCAAGTGGGGAGTCGTGTTCTGGCTTCTTCCGGGGCCTGGGTCTCACAAGGAAAATGGTTTTGGACTCACTTGCAGTGCGCTCACGCATGCACACAGCAAAATGCGTCCACCCTGAGGCATGGCTCTTTTAGCCGAAGCAGGAATTCCCTACAGAGTTGTTCCTTTGAGTTAGGTGGTTGGCTTTAGGCCTGCAGGCACCCCCGGGGCAAGGGTACTAGCCTCATAAACCAGAGGTGACTTGAGAGCTGCCTTCCGCACCGGCCTGTTTCTCACTCCATTTCACGTCTGGGACCCTTTGCCCGGTCTCTCGTACACGAGCACTGTCAAATTCCTCCTGCTTCAGGAACGGCAATGTTAACTCAAGCGCAGTCACTCTATAGGATTGATTCTTGGTGTTAGTAGCCTGGGAACTAGGCATCCAGGCACACAGGGTACAGCAGTGCTAATCTCCTCGAACAAGAGGTGAGTCGACAGCAGCCTTCCTTCCAGGCCTGCTTCTCACTCCGAGTTACGTTTAGGTTCCATTTCTCATGCTTTCACAAAAACACACAATAGATGAAGTGCACGCTCAGGAAGGGCGATCTTTGCTGAGGCTCGGGTTCTCTACAGTTTTGTTCCTTTGCGTTGCGTGGATGGCACTGAGGACTCCACGCACACACGGGAGAGCCGATCTAGTTTCCCGAAACAAGCGTTGAGTCGATAGGTGCCTTCTGCCCATGCTTATTTCTCCCTCCGAATTCTGCTGGGACTCCTTCCCCAGGTTTGCACTCAAGCGGACTTGAAAATGCTGCCACCCTGTGGAGAGGCGAATGAGCTGAAGCTGGGGTTCTTGAGCGGCTTCTTTCTGCCAAATCAGTGTGGAGCCCTTAGCGTTCCTATGCACACATGGAGCCGAAGTGTTAGCTTCAGGTAACAAGAGCTGAGTCGAGAGGAGCCTTCTGGCCCGGACTCCTTCTCCCTCGGTTTCACGTAAGGAACCCGTTCCTCAGGCTCTCACCCACGGTAGCCCGGAAAGTGCTTCCTCCCTCAGAGAGGTGGATGGTAGCTAAAGCACGGTTTCTCTACCGTGTTGTTTCTTCCAGGGAGAACGCTAGCGATTAGACTTCCATGCAAAAGTAGGGCCGCAGTGCTAGCTAAATGAAACACACGGGGAGTCGTGTTCTGCCTTTTGCTGGGGCCTGAGTCTCACTCGCAGAAACTTTGGACTCCCTTGCAGTGCTCTCACGCACGCACACAACCAAATGCTTCCACCCTCAGGAGCGGCTGTTTCCGCTGAAGCACGGATCCTCTACCGTGTTTTTCCTTCGAGTTAGGCGGCTGTGTTTAAGCCTGCACAGACACCCAGGGCAACGGTATTAGCCCCATAACCATGATGTGAGTTGAGAGCTGCCCTCTGTACCGGCCTGTGTCTCCCCCGATATTATGATATTGAAACCGTCCCCAGGCTCTCAGCCACAGTACCCCCTAAACTGCTTCGCCCACAGAGAGGTCAACGGTAGCTAAAGCTCGGTTTCTCTACTGTGTAGTTTCAAAGAACGCTAGCTATTAGACTTCCATGCAAATGTGGGGCTGCCGTGCTAGCTTGGTCAAACACTTGCGGAGCCGTGTTCTGCCTTTCGCTGGGGCCTGAGTCTCACTCGCAAAATGCTTTGGACTCCCTTGCAGTGCTCTCACGCACGCACACAACAAAATGCTGCCACCCTCAGGAGCAGCTGTTTTAGCTGAAGCACAGGCTCTCAACCGAGTTTTTCCTTCGAGTTCGGTGGCTTCATTTAAGCCTGCACACACACCCTGGGAAACGGTACTAGCCCCGTAACCATGATGTGGGTTGAGAGCTGCCTTCTGTACCGGCCTGTCTCTCCCCCGATATTACGATATTGAAACCGTCCCCAGGCTCTCAGCCACAGTACACCTTAAACTGCTTCGCCCACAGAGAGGTCGACGGTAGCTAAAGCACGGTTTCTCTACAGTGGTGTTTCTTCGAGTTAGAAAGCTAGCCATTAGACTTCCATTCAAAAGTGGGGCCGCAGTCCTAGTTTCATGGAGCAAGTGGGGAGTCGTGTTCTGGCTTCTTCCGGGGCCTGGGTCTCACAAGGAAAATGGTTTTGGACTAACTTGCTGTGCACTCATGCATGCACACCACACAATGCGTCCACCCTGAGGCATGGCTCTTTTAGCCGAAGCAGGAATTCCCTACAGAGTTGTTCCTTTGAGTTAGGTGGTTGGCTTATGGCCTGCAGGCACCCCCGGGGCAAGGGTACTAGCCTCATAAACAAGAGGTCATTTGAGAGCTGCCTTCCGCACCGGCCTGTTTCTCACTCCATTTCACGTATGGGACCCTTTCCCCGGTCACTCATACACGAGCACCTGCGGCTTCAGGGACGGCAATGTTAGCTAAAGCGCAGTAACACTACAGCATTGATTCTTGGTGTTAGTAGCCTGGTAGGCGAATGAGCTGCAGCTGGGATTCTTTACAGGCTTGTTTCTTCCCAGGCAGTGTCGAGCACATAGCATTCCAAGCACACATGGAGCAGTAGTGCTAGCTTCAGGTAGCAAGAGCTGAGTCCAGAGGTACCTTCTGCCCGGACCTATTTCTCCCTTGGTTTCACGTATGGAACCCGTTCCCCTGGTTCTCAGCCACGGTACTCCGTGTAATGCTTCCTCCGTCTAGAGGTCGACGGTAGCTAAAGCACGGTTTCTCTACAGTGTTGTTTCTTCGAGTTAGAACACTAGCTGTTAGACTTCCATGCAAAAGTGGGGCTGCCGTGCTAGCGTGATGAAACACATGGGGAGTCGTGTTCTGCCTTTCGCTGGGGCCTGAGTCTCACTCGCAAAAAGCTTTGGACTCCCTTGCAGTGCTCTCACGCACGCACACAACAAAATGCTTCCACTCTCAGGAGCGGCTATTTTACCTGCAGCACAGGCTTTCTACCGAGTTTTTCCTTCGAGTTAGGTGGCTGTGTTTAAGCCTGCACACACACCACGGTCAACGGAACTAGCCCCATAACCATGTAGTGAGTTGAGAGCTGCCTTCTGTACCGGCCTCTCTCTCCCCCGATATTACGAAATGGAAACCGTCCCCAGGCTCTCAGCCACAGTACACCCTAAACTGCTTCACCCACAGTGAGGTCGACGGTAGCTAAAGCATGGTTTCTCTAAGTGTTTTTTCTCCGAGTTAGAAAGCTAGCTATTAGACTTCCATGCAAAAGTGGGGCCGCAGTACTAGCTTCATGGAGCAAGTGGGGAGTCGTGTTCTGGCTTCTTCCGGGGCCTGGGTCTCACAAGGAAAATGGTTTTGGACTCACTTGCAGTGCGCTCACGCATGCACACAGCAAAATGCGTCCACCCTGAGGCATGGCTCTTTTAGCCGAAGCAGGAATTCCCTACAGAGTTGTTCCTTTGAGTTAGGTGGTTGGCTTTAGGCCTGCAGGCACCCCCGGGGCAAGGGTACTAGCCTCATAAACCAGAGGTGACTTGAGAGCTGCCTTCCGCACCGGCCTGTTTCTCACTCCATTTCACGTCTGGGACCCTTTGCCCGGTCTCTCGTACACGAGCACTGTCAAATTCCTCCTGCTTCAGGAACGGCAATGTTAACTCAAGCGCAGTCACTCTATAGGATTGATTCTTGGTGTTAGTAGCCTGGTAACTAGGCATCCAGGCACACAGGGTACAGCAGTGCTAATCTCCTCGAACAAGAGGTGAGTCGACAGCAGCCTTCCTTCCAGGCCTGCTTCTCACTCCGAGTTACGTTTAGGTTCCATTTCTCATGCTTTCACAAAAACACACAATAGATGAAGTGCACGCTCAGGAAGGGCGATCTTTGCTGAGGCACGGGTTCTCTACAGTTTTGTTCCTTTTCGTTGCGTGGATGGCACTGAGGACTCCACGCACACACGGAAGAGCCGATCTAGTTTCCCGAAACAAGAGTTGAGTCGATAGGTGCCTTCTGCCCATGCTTATTTCTCCCTCCGAATTCTGCTGGGACTCCTTCCCCAGGTTTGCACTCAAGCAGACTTGAAAATGCTGCCACCCTGTGGAGAGGCGAATGAGCTGAAGCTGGGGTTCTTGAGCGGCTTCTTTCTGCCAAATCAGTGTGGAGCCCTTAGCGTTCCTATGCACACATGGAGCCGAAGTGTTAGCTTCAGGTAACAAGAGCTGAGTCGAGAGGAGCCTTGTGGCCCGGACTCCTTCTCCCTCGGTTTCACGTAAGGAACCCGTTCCTCAGGCTCTCACCCACGGTAGCCCGGAAAGTGCTTCCTCCCTCAGAGAGGTGGATGGTAGCTAAAGCACGGTTTCTCTACCGTGTTGTTTCTTCCAGGGAGAACGCTAGCGATTAGACTTCCATGCAAAAGTAGGGCCGCAGTGCTAGCTAAATGAAACACACTGGGAGTCATGTTCTGCCTTTTGCTGGGGCCTGAGTCTCACTCGCAGAAACTTTGGACTCCCTTGCAGTGCTCTCACGCACGCACACAACCAAATGCTTCCACCCTCAGGAGCGGCTGTTTCCGCTGAAGCACGGATCCTCTACCGTGTTTTTCCTTCGAGTTAGGTGGCTGTGTTTAAGCCTGCACAGACACCCAGGGCAACGGTATTAGCCCCATAACCATGATGTGAGTTGAGAGCTGCCCTCTGTACCGGCCTGTGTCTCCCCCGATATTACGATATTGAAACCGTCCCCAGGCTATCAGCCACAGTACACCCTAAACTGCTTCGCCCACAGAGAGGTCGACGGTAGCTAAAGCTCGGTTTCTCTACTGTGTAGTTTCAAAGAACGCTAGCTATTAGACTTCCATGCAAATGTGGGGCTGCCGTGCTAGCTTGGTCAAACACTTGCGGAGCCGTGTTCTGCCTTTCGCTGGGGCCTGAGTCTCACTCGCAAAATGCTTTGGACTCCCTTGCAGTGCTCTCACGCACGCACACAACAAAATGCTGCCACCCTCAGGAGCAGCTGTTTTAGCTGAAGCACAGGCTCTCAACCGAGTTTTTCCTTCGAGTTAGGTGGCTTCATTTAAGCCTGCACACACACCCTGGGAAACGGTACTAGCCCCATAACCATGATGTGGGTTGAGAGCTGCCTTCTGTACCGGCCTGTCTCTCCCCCGATATTACGATATTGAAACCGTCCCCAGGCTCTCAGCCACAGTACACCCATAAACTGCTTCGCCCACAGAGAGGTCGACGGTAGCTAAAGCACGGCTTCTCTACAGTGTTGTTTCTTCGAGTTAGAACGCTAGCTATTAGACCTCCATGCAAAATTGGGGCCGCAGTGCTGGCTTCACAAAATAAGTGAGGAGTCGTTTGCTGCCTTCAGCAGCTGCCTGAGGCTCCCTCCGAAATAGGTTTGCCACTCCCTTGTAGTGCTCTCACGCACACACACAAAAGAAGCTTCCACCCTCAGGAGCAGCTGTTTTAGCTGAAGCACAGATTCTGTACTGACTTTTCCTTTCGAGTTAGGTGGTTGTGTTTAAGCCAGCACACACCCACGGGGCAACGGAACCAGCCCCATAACCATGTAGTGAGTTGAGAGCTGCCTTCTGTACCGGCCTCTCTCTCCCCCGATATTACGAAATGGAAACCGTCCCCAGGCTCTCAGCCTCAGTACACCCTAAACTGCTTCGCCCCAGAGAGGTCGACGGTAGCTAAAGCATGGTTTCTCTAAGTGTTTTTTCTCCGAGTTAGAAAGCTAGCTATTAGACTTCCATGCAAAAGTGGGGCCGCAGTACTAGCTTCATGGAGCAAGTGGGGAGTCGTGTTCTGGCTTCTTCCGGGGCCTGGGTCTCACAAGGAAAATGGTTTTGGACTCACTTGCAGTGCGCTCACGCATGCACACAGCAAAATGCGTCCACCCTGAGGCATGGCTCTTTTAGCCGAAGCAGGAATTCCCTACAGAGTTGTTCCTTTGAGTTAGGTGGTTGGCTTTAGGCCTGCAGGCACCCCCGGGGCAAGGGTACTAGCCTCATAAACCAGAGGTGACTTGAGAGCTGCCTTCCGCACCGGCCTGTTTCTCACTCCATTTCACGTCTGGGACCCTTTGCCCGGTCTCTCGTACACGAGCACTGTCAAATTCCTCCTGCTTCAGGAACGGCAATGTTAACTCAAGCGCAGTCACTCTATAGGATTGATTCTTGGTGTTAGTAGCCTGGTAACTAGGCATCCAGGCACACAGGGTACAGCAGTGCTAATCTCCTCGAACAAGAGGTGAGTCGACAGCAGCCTTCCTTCCAGGCCTGCTTCTCACTCCGAGTAACGTTTAGGTTCCATTTCTCATGCTTTCACAAAAACACACAATAGATGAAGTGCACGCTCAGGAAGGGCGATCTTTGCTGAGGCTCGGGTTCTCTACAGTTTTGTTCCTTTGCGTTGCGTGGATGGCACTGAGGACTCCACGCACACACGGGAGAGCCGATCTAGTTTCCCGAAACAAGCGTTGAGTCGATAGGTGCCTTCTGCCCATGCTTATTTCTCCCTCCGAATTCTGCTGGGACTCCTTCCCCAGGTTTGCACTCAAGCGGACTTGAAAATGCTGCCACCCTGTGGAGAGGCGAATGAGCTGAAGCTGGGGTTCTTGAGCGGCTTCTTTCTGCCAAATCAGTGTGGAGCCCTTAGCGTTCCTATGCACACATGGAGCCGAAGTGTTAGCTTCAGGTAACAAGAGCTGAGTCGAGAGGAGCCTTCTGGCCCGGACTCCTTCTCCCTCGGTTTCACGTAAGGAACCCGTTCCTCAGGCTCTCACCCACGGTAGCCCGGAAAGTGCTTCCTCCCTCAGAGAGGTGGATGGTAGCTAAAGCACGGTTTCTCTACCGTGTTGTTTCTTCCAGGGAGAACGCTAGCGATTAGACTTCCATGCAAAAGTAGGGCCGCAGTGCTAGCTAAATGAAACACACGGGGAGTCGTGTTCTGCCTTTTGCTGGGGCCTGAGTCTCACTCGCAGAAACTTTGGACTCCCTTGCAGTGCTCTCACGCACGCACACAACCAAATGCTTCCACCCTCAGGAGCGGCTGTTTCCGCTGAAGCACGGATCCTCTACCGTGTTTTTCCTTCGAGTTAGGCGGCTGTGTTTAAGCCTGCACAGACACCCAGGGCAACGGTATTAGCCCCATAACCATGATGTGAGTTGAGAGCTGCCCTCTGTACCGGCCTGTGTCTCCCCCGATATTACGATATTGAAACCGTCCCCAGGCTCTCAGCCACAGTACACCCTAAACTGCTTCGCCCACAGAGAGGTCGACGGTAGCTAAAGCTCGGTTTCTCTACTGTGTAGTTTCAAAGAACGCTAGCTATTAGACTTCCATGCAAATGTGGGGCTGCCGTGCTAGCTTGGTCAAACACTTGCGGAGCCGTGTTCTGCCTTTCGCTGGGGCCTGAGTCTCACTCGCAAAATGCTTTGGACTCCCTTGCAGTGCTCTCACGCACGCACACAACAAAATGCTGCCACCCTCAGGAGCAGCTGTTTTAGCTGAAGCACAGGCTCTCAACCGAGTTTTTCCTTCGAGTTCGGTGGCTTCATTTAAGCCTGCACACACACCCTGGGAAACGGTACTAGCCCCGTAACCATGATGTGGTAGAGAGCTGCCTTCTGTACCGGCCTGTCTCTCCCCCGATATTACGAAATGGAAACCGTCCCCAGGATCTCAGCCTCAGTACACCCTAAACTGCTTCGCCCACAGAGAGGTCGACGGTAGCTAAAGCACGGTTTCTCTACAGTGGTGTTTCTTCGAGTTAGAAAGCTAGCCATTAGACTTCCATTCAAAAGTGGGGCCGCAGTCCTAGTTTCATGGAGCAAGTGGGGAGTCGTGTTCTGGCTTCTTCCGGGGCCTGGGTCTCACAAGGAAAATGGTTTTGGACTAACTTGCTGTGCACTCATGCATGCACACCACACAATGCGTCCACCCTGAGGCATGGCTCTTTTAGCCGAAGCAGGAATTCCCTACAGAGTTGTTCCTTTGAGTTAGGTGGTTGGCTTATGGCCTGCAGGCACCCCCGGGGCAAGGGTACTAGCCTCATAAACAAGAGGTCATTTGAGAGCTGCCTTCCGCACCGGCCTGTTTCTCACTCCATTTCACGTATGGGACCCTTTCCCCGGTCACTCATACACGAGCACCTGCGGCTTCAGGGACGGCAATGTTAGCTAAAGCGCAGTAACACTACAGCATTGATTCTTGGTGTTAGTAGCCTGGTAGGCGAATGAGCTGCAGCTGGGATTCTTTACAGGCTTGTTTCTTCCCAGGCAGTGTCGAGCACATAGCATTCCAAGCACACATGGAGCAGTAGTGTTAGCTTCAGGTAGCAAGAGCTGAGTCCAGAGGTGCCTTCTGCCCGGACCTATTTCTCCCTTGGTTTCACGTATGGAACCCGTTCCCCTGGTTCTCAGCCACGGTACTCCGTGTAATGCTTCCTCCGTCTAGAGGTCGACGGTAGCTAAAGCACGGTTTCTCTACAGTGTTGTTTCTTCGAGTTAGAACACTAGCTGTTAGACTTCCATGCAAAAGTGGGGCTGCCGTGCTAGCGTGATGAAACACATGGGGAGTCGTGTTCTGCCTTTCGCTGGGGCCTGAGTCTCACTCGCAAAAAGCTTTGGACTCCCTTGCAGTGCTCTCACGCACGCACACAACAAAATGCTTCCACTCTCAGGAGCGGCTATTTTACCTGCAGCACAGGCTTTCTACCGAGTTTTTCCTTCGAGTTAGGTGGCTGTGTTTAAGCCTGCACACACACCACGGTCAACGGAACTAGCCCCATAACCATGTAGTGAGTTGAGAGCTGCCTTCTGTACCGGCCTCTCTCTCCCCCGATATTACGAAATGGAAACCGTCCCCAGGCTCTCAGCCACAGTACACCCTAAACTGCTTCACCCACAGTGAGGTCGACGGTAGCTAAAGCATGGTTTCTCTAAGTGTTTTTTCTCCGAGTTAGAAAGCTAGCTATTAGACTTCCATGCAAAAGTGGGGCCGCAGTACTAGCTTCATGGAGCAAGTGGGGAGTCGTGTTCTGGCTTCTTCCGGGGCCTGGGTCTCACAAGGAAAATGGTTTTGGACTCACTTGCAGTGCGCTCACGCATGCACACAGCAAAATGCGTCCACCCTGAGGCATGGCTCTTTTAGCCGAAGCAGGAATTCCCTACAGAGTTGTTCCTTTGAGTTAGGTGGTTGGCTTTAGGCCTGCAGGCACCCCCGGGGCAAGGGTACTAGCCTCATAAACCAGAGGTGACTTGAGAGCTGCCTTCCGCACCGGCCTGTTTCTCACTCCATTTCACGTCTGGGACCCTTTGCCCGGTCTCTCGTACACGAGCACTGTCAAATTCCTCCTGCTTCAGGAACGGCAATGTTAACACAAGCGCAGTCACTCTATAGGATTGATTCTTGGTGTTAGTAGCCTGGTAACTAGGCATCCAGGCACACAGGGTACAGCAGTGCTAATCTCCTCGAACAAGAGGTGAGTCGACAGCAGCCTTCCTTCCAGGCCTGCTTCTCACTCCGAGTTACGTTTAGGTTCCATTTCTCATGCTTTCACAAAAACACACAATAGATGAAGTGCACGCTCAGGAAGGGCGATCTTTGCTGAGGCACGGGTTCTCTACAGTTTTGTTCCTTTGCGTTGCGTGGATGGCACTGAGGACTCCACGCACACACGGAAGAGCCGATCTAGTTTCCCGAAACAAGAGTTGAGTCGATAGGTGCCTTCTGCCCATGCTTATTTCTCCCTCCGAATTCTGCTGGGACTCCTTCCCCAGGTTTGCACGCAAGCAGACTTGAAAATGCTGCCACCCTGTGGAGAGGCGAATGAGCTGAAGCTGGGGTTCTTGAGCGGCTTCTTTCTGCCAAATCAGTGTGGAGCCCTTAGCGTTCCTATGCACACATGGAGCCGAAGTGTTAGCTTCAGGTAACAAGAGCTGAGTCGAGAGGAGCCTTGTGGCCCGGACTCCTTCTCCCTCGGTTTCACGTAAGGAACCCGTTCCTCAGGCTCTCACCCACGGTAGCCCGGAAAGTGCTTCCTCCCTCAGAGAGGTGGATGGTAGCTAAAGCACGGTTTCTCTACCGTGTTGTTTCTTCCAGGGAGAACGCTAGCGATTAGACTTCCATGCAAAAGTAGGGCCGCAGTGCTAGCTAAATGAAACACACGGGGAGTCATGTTCTGCCTTTTGCTGGGGCCTGAGTCTCACTCGCAGAAACTTTGGACTCCCTTGCAGTGCTCTCACGCACGCACACAACCAAATGCTTCCACCCTCAGGAGCGGCTGTTTCCGCTGAAGCACGGATCCTCTACCGTGTTTTTCCTTCGAGTTAGGTGGCTGTGTTTAAGCCTGCACAGACACCCAGGGCAACGGTATTAGCCCCATAACCATGATGTGAGTTGAGAGCTGCCCTCTGTACCGGCCTGTGTCTCCCCCGATATTACGATATTGAAACCGTCCCCAGGCTCTCAGCCACAGTACCCCCTAAACTGCTTCGCCCACAGAGAGGTCGACGGTAGCTAAAGCTCGGTTTCTCTACTGTGTAGTTTCAAAGAACGCTAGCTATTAGACTTCCATGCAAATGTGGGGCTGCCGTGCTAGCTTGGTCAAACACTTGCGGAGCCGTGTTCTGCCTTTCGCTGGGGCCTGAGTCTCACTCGCAAAATGCTTTGGACTCCCTTGCAGTGCTCTCACGCACGCACACAACAAAATGCTGCCACCCTCAGGAGCAGCTGTTTTAGCTGAAGCACAGGCTCTCAACCGAGTTTTTCCTTCGAGTTAGGTGGCTTCATTTAAGCCTGCACACACACCCTGGGAAACGGTACTAGCCCCATAACCATGATGTGGGTTGAGAGCTGCCTTCTGTACCGGCCTGTCTCTCCCCCGATATTACGATATTGAAACCGTCCCCAGGCTCTCAGCCACAGTACACCCATAAACTGCTTCGCCCACAGAGAGGTCGACGGTAGCTAAAGCACGGCTTCTCTACAGTGTTGTTTCTTCGAGTTAGAACGCTAGCTATTAGACCTCCATGCAAAATTGGGGCCGCAGTGCTGGCTTCACAAAATAAGTGAGGAGTCGTTTGCTGCCTTCAGCAGCTGCCTGAGGCTCCCTCCGAAATAGGTTTGCCACTCCCTTGTAGTGCTCTCACGCACACACACAAAAGAAGCTTCCACCCTCAGGAGCAGCTGTTTTAGCTGAAGCACAGATTCTGTACTGACTTTTCCTTTCGAGTTAGGTGGTTGTGTTTAAGCCAGCACACACCCACGGGGCAACGGAACCAGCCCCATAACCATGTAGTGAGTTGAGAGCTGCCTTCTGTACCGGCCTCTCTCTCCCCCGATATTACGAAATGGAAACCGTCCCCAGGCTCTCAGCCTCAGTACACCCTAAACTGCTTCGCCCCAGAGAGGTCGACGGTAGCTAAAGCATGGTTTCTCTAAGTGTTTTTTCTCCGAGTTAGAAAGCTAGCTATTAGACTTCCATGCAAAAGTGGGGCCGCAGTACTAGCTTCATGGAGCAAGTGGGGAGTCGTGTTCTGGCTTCTTCCGGGGCCTGGGTCTCACAAGGAAAATGGTTTTGGACTCACTTGCAGTGCGCTCACGCATGCACACAGCAAAATGCGTCCACCCTGAGGCATGGCTCTTTTAGCCGAAGCAGGAATTCCCTACAGAGTTGTTCCTTTGAGTTAGGTGGTTGGCTTTAGGCCTGCAGGCACCCCCGGGGCAAGGGTACTAGCCTCATAAACCAGAGGTGACTTGAGAGCTGCCTTCCGCACCGGCCTGTTTCTCACTCCATTTCACGTCTGGGACCCTTTGCCCGGTCTCTCGTACACGAGCACTGTCAAATTCCTCCTGCTTCAGGAACGGCAATGTTAACTCAAGCGCAGTCACTCTATAGGATTGATTCTTGGTGTTAGTAGCCTGGGAACTAGGCATCCAGGCACACAGGGTACAGCAGTGCTAATCTCCTCGAACAAGAGGTGAGTCGACAGCAGCCTTCCTTCCAGGCCTGCTTCTCACTCCGAGTTCCGTTTAGGTTCCATTTCTCATGCTTTCACAAAAACACACAATAGATGAAGTGCACGCTCAGGAAGGGCGATCTTTGCTGAGGCACGGGTTCTCTACAGTTTTGTTCCTTTGCGTTGCGTGGATGGCACTGAGGACTCCACGCACACACGGGAGAGCCGATCTAGTTTCCCGAAACAAGAGTTGAGTCGATAGGTGCCTTCTGCCCATGCTTATTTCTCCCTCCGAATTCTGCTGGGACTCCTTCCCCAGGTTTGCACTCAAGCAGACTTGAAAATGCTGCCACCCTGTGGAGAGGCGAATGAGCTGAAGCTGGGGTTCTTGGGCGGCTTCTTTCTGCCAAATCAGTGTGGAGCCCTTAGCGTTCCTATGCACACATGGAGCCGAAGTGTTAGCTTCAGGTAACAAGAGCTGAGTCGAGAGGAGCCTTGTGGCCCGGACTCCTTCTCCCTCGGTTTCACGTAAGGAACCCGTTCCTCAGGCTCTCACCCACGGTAGCCCGGAAAGTGCTTCCTCCCTCAGAGAGGTGGATGGTAGCTAAAGCACGGTTTCTCTACCGTGTTGTTTCTTCCAGGGAGAACGCTAGCGATTAGACTTCCATGCAAAAGTAGGGCCGCAGTGCTAGCTAAATGAAACACACGGGGAGTCGTGTTCTGCCTTTTGCTGGGGCCTGAGTCTCACTCGCAGAAACTTTGGACTCCCTTGCAGTGCTCTCACGCACGCACACAACCAAATGCTTCCACCCTCAGGAGCGGCTGTTTCCGCTGAAGCACGGATCCTCTACCGTGTTTTTCCTTCGAGTTAGGCGGCTGTGTTTAAGCCTGCACAGACACCCAGGGCAACGGTATTAGCCCCATAACCATGATGTGAGTTGAGAGCTGCCCTCTGTACCGGCCTGTGTCTCCCCCGATATTACGATATTGAAACCGTCCCCAGGCTCTCAGCCACAGTACCCCCTAAACTGCTTCGCCCACAGAGAGGTCGACGGTAGCTAAAGCTCGGTTTCTCTACTGTGTAGTTTCAAAGAACGCTAGCTATTAGACTTCCATGCAAATGTGGGGCTGCCGTGCTAGCTTGGTCAAACACTTGCGGAGCCGTGTTCTGCCTTTCGCTGGGGCCTGAGTCTCACTCGCAAAATGCTTTGGACTCCCTTGCAGTGCTCTCACGCACGCACACAACAAAATGCTGCCACCCTCAGGAGCAGCTGTTTTAGCTGAAGCACAGGCTCTCAACCGAGTTTTTCCTTCGAGTTAGGTGGCTTCATTTAAGCCTGCACACACACCCTGGGAAACGGTACTAGCCCCATAACCATGATGTGGGTTGAGAGCTGCCTTCTGTACCGGCCTGTCTCTCCCCCGATATTACGATATTGAAACCGTCCCCAGGCTCTCAGCCACAGTACACCCATAAACTGCTTCGCCCACAGAGAGGTCGACGGTAGCTAAAGCACGGCTTCTTTACAGTGTTGTTTCTTCGAGTTAGAACGCTAGCTATTAGACCTCCATGCAAAATTGGGGCCGCAGTGCTGGCTTCACAAAATAAGTGAGGAGTCGTTTGCTGCCTTCAGCAGCTGCCTGAGGCTCCCTCCGAAATAGGTTTGCCACTCCCTTGTAGTGCTCTCACGCACACACACAAAAGAAGCTTCCACCCTCAGGAGCAGCTGTTTTAGCTGAAGCACAGATTCTGTACTGACTTTTCCTTTCGAGTTAGGTGGTTGTGTTTAAGCCAGCACACACCCACGGGGCAACGGAACCAGCCCCATAACCATGTAGTGAGTTGAGAGCTGCCTTATGTACCGGCCTCTCTCTCCCCCGATATTACGAAATGGAAACCGTCCCCAGGCTCTCAGCCACAGTACACCCTAAACTGCTTCACCCACAGTGAGGTCGACGGTAGCTAAAGCATGGTTTCTCTAAGTGTTTTTTCTCCGAGTTAGAAAGCTAGCTATTAGACTTCCATGCAAAAGTGGGGCCGCAGTACTAGCTTCATGGAGCAAGTGGGGAGTCGTGTTCTGGCTTCTTCCGGGGCCTGGGTCTCACAAGGAAAATGGTTTTGGACTCACTTGCAGTGCGCTCACGCATGCACACAGCAAAATGCGTCCACCCTGAGGCATGGCTCTTTTAGCCGAAGCAGGAATTCCCTACAGAGTTGTTCCTTTGAGTTAGGTGGTTGGCTTTAGGCCTGCAGGCACCCCCGGGGCAAGGGTACTAGCCTCATAAACCAGAGGTGACTTGAGAGCTGCCTTCCGCACCGGCCTGTTTCTCACTCCATTTCACGTCTGGGACCCTTTGCCCGGTCTCTCGTACACGAGCACTGTCAAATTCCTCCTGCTTCAGGAACGGCAATGTTAACTCAAGCGCAGTCACTCTATAGGATTGATTCTTGGTGTTAGTAGCCTGGTAACTAGGCATCCAGGCACACAGGGTACAGCAGTGCTAATCTCCTCAAACAAGAGGTGAGTCGACAGCAGCCTTCCTTCCAGGCCTGCTTCTCACTCCGAGTTACGTTTAGGTTCCATTTCTCATGCTTTCACAAAAACACACAATAGATGAAGTGCACGCTCAGGAAGGGCGATCTTTGCTGAGGCACGGGTTCTCTACAGTTTTGTTCCTTTGCGTTGCGTGGATGGCACTGAGGACTCCACGCACACACGGGAGAGCCGATCTAGTTTCCCGAAACAAGAGTTGAGTCGATAGGTGCCTTCTGCCCATGCTTATTTCTCCCTCCGAATTCTGCTGGGACTCCTTCCCCAGGTTTGCACTCAAGCGGACTTGAAAATGCTGCCACCCTGTGGAGAGGCGAATGAGCTGAAGCTGGGGTTCTTGAGCGGCTTCTTTCTGCCAAATCAGTGTGGAGCCCTTAGCGTTCCTATGCACACATGGAGCCGAAGTGTTAGCTTCAGGTAACAAGAGCTGAGTCGAGAGGAGCCTTGTGGCCCGGACTCCTTCTCCCTCGGTTTCACGTAAGGAACCCGTTCCTCAGGCTCTCACCCACGGTAGCCCGGAAAGTGCTTCCTCCCTCAGAGAGGTGGATGGTAGCTAAAGCACGGTTTCTCTACCGTGTTGTTTCTTCCAGGGAGAACGCTAGCGATTAGACTTCCATGCAAAAGTAGGGCCGCAGTGCTAGCTAAATGAAACACACGGGGAGTCGTGTTCTGCCTTTTGCTGGGGCCTGAGTCTCACTCGCAGAAACTTTGGACTCCCTTGCAGTGCTCTCACGCACGCACACAACCAAATGCTTCCACCCTCAGGAGCGGCTGTTTCCGCTGAAGCACGGATCCTCTACCGTGTTTTTCCTTCGAGTTAGGTGGCTGTGTTTAAGCCTGCACAGACACCCAGGGCAACGGTATTAGCCCCATAACCATGATGTGAGTTGAGAGCTGCCCTCTGTACCGGCCTGTGTCTCCCCCGATATTACGATATTGAAACCGTCCCCAGGCTCTCAGCCACAGTACCCCCTAAACTGCTTCGCCCACAGAGAGGTCGACGGTAGCTAAAGCTCGGTTTCTCTACTGTGTAGTTTCAAAGAACGCTAGCTATTAGACTTCCATGCAAATGTGGGGCTGCCGTGCTAGCTTGGTCAAACACTTGCGGAGCCGTGTTCTGCCTTTCGCTGGGGCCTGAGTCTCACTCGCAAAATGCTTTGGACTCCCTTGCAGTGCTCTCACGCACGCACACAACAAAATGCTGCCACCCTCAGGAGCAGCTGTTTCAGCTGAAGCACAGGCTCTCAACCGAGTTTTTCCTTCGAGTTCGGTGGCTTCATTTAAGCCTGCACACACACCCTGGGAAACGGTACTAGCCCCGTAACCATGATGTGGGTTGAGAGCTGCCTTCTGTACCGGCCTGTCTCTCCCCCGATATTACGATATTGAAACCGTCCCCAGGCTCTCAGCCACAGTACACCCATAAACTGCTTCGCCCACAGAGAGGTCGACGGTAGCTAAAGCACGGCTTCTCTACAGTGTTGTTTCTTCGAGTTAGAACGCTAGCTATTAGACCTCCATGCAAAATTGGGGCCGCAGTGCTGGCTTCACAAAATAAGTGAGGAGTCGTTTGCTGCCTTCAGCAGCTGCCTGAGGCTCCCTCCGAAATAGGTTTGCCACTCCCTTGTAGTGCTCTCACGCACACACACAAAAGAAGCTTCCACCCTCAGGAGCAGCTGTTTTAGCTGAAGCACAGATTCTGTACTGACTTTTCCTTTCGAGTTAGGTGGTTGTGTTTAAGCCAGCACACACCCACGGGGCAACGGAACCAGCCCCATAACCATGTAGTGAGTTGAGAGCTGCCTTCTGTACCGGCCTGTCTCTCCCCCGATATTACGAAATGGAAACCGTCCCCAGGCTCTCAGCCTCAGTACACCCTAAACTGCTTCGCCCACAGAGAGGTCGACGGTAGCTAAAGCATGGTTTCTCTAAGTGTTTTTTCTCCGAGTTAGAAAGCTAGCTATTAGACTTCCATGCAAAAGTGGGGCCGCAGTACTAGCTTCATGGAGCAAGTGGGGAGTCGTGTTCTGGCTTCTTCCGGGGCCTGGGTCTCACAAGGAAAATGGTTTTGGACTCACTTGCAGTGCGCTCACGCATGCACACAACAAAATGCGTCCACCCTGAGGCATGGCTCTTTTAGCCGAAGCAGGAATTCCCTACAGAGTTGTTCCTCTGAGTTAGGTGGTTGGCTTTAGGCCTGCAGGCACCCCCGGGGCAAGGGTACTAGCCTCATAAACCAGAGGTGACTTGAGAGCTGCCTTCCGCACCGGCCTGTTTCTCACTCCATTTCACGTCTGGGACCCTTTGCCCGGTCTCTCGTACACGAGCACTGTCAAATTCCTCCTGCTTCAGGAACGGCAATGTTAACTCAAGCGCAGTCACTCTATAGGATTGATTCTTGGTGTTAGTAGCCTGGGAACTAGGCATCCAGGCACACAGGGTACAGCAGTGCTAATCTCCTCAAACAAGAGGTGAGTCGACAGCAGCCTTCCTTCCAGGCCTGCTTCTCACTCCGAGTTACGTTTAGGTTCCATTTCTCATGCTTTCACAAAAACACACAATAGATGAAGTGCACGCTCAGGAAGGGCGATCTTTGCTGAGGCACGGGTTCTCTACAGTTTTGTTCCTTTGCGTTGCGTGGATGGCACTGAGGACTCCACGCACACACGGGAGAGCCAATCTAGTTTCCCGAAACAAGAGTTGAGTCGATAGGTGCCTTCTGCCCATGCTTATTTCTCCCTCCGAATTCTGCTGGGACTCCTTCCCCAGGTTTGCACTCAAGCAGACTTGAAAATGCTGCCACCCTGTGGAGAGGCGAATGAGCTGAAGCTGGGGTTCTTGGGCGGCTTCTTTCTGCCAAATCAGTGTGGAGCCCTTAGCGTTCCTATGCACACATGGAGCCGAAGTGTTAGCTTCAGGTAACAAGAGCTGAGTCGAGAGGAGCCTTCTGGCCCGGACTCCTTCTCCCTCGGTTTCACGTAAGGAACCCGTTCCTCAGGCTCTCACCCACGGTAGCCCGGAAAGTGCTTCCTCCCTCAGAGAGGTGGATGGTAGCTAAAGCACGGTTTCTCTACCGTGTTGTTTCTTCCAGGGAGAACGCTAGCGATTAGACTTCCATGCAAAAGTAGGGCCGCAGTGCTAGCTAAATGAAACACACGGGGAGTCGTGTTCTGCCTTTTGCTGGGGCCTGAGTCTCACTCGCAGAAACTTTGGACTCCCTTGCAGTGCTCTCACGCACGCACACAACCAAATGCTTCCACCCTCAGGAGCGGCTGTTTCCGCTGAAGCACGGATCCTCTACCGTGTTTTTCCTTCGAGTTAGGCGGCTGTGTTTAAGCCTGCACAGACACCCAGGGCAACGGTATTAGCCCCATAACCATGATGTGAGTTGAGAGCTGCCCTCTGTACCGGCCTGTGTCTCCCCCGATATTACGATATTGAAACCGTCCCCAGGCTCTCAGCCACAGTACACCCTAAACTGCTTCGCCCACAGAGAGGTCGACGGTAGCTAAAGCTCGGTTTCTCTACTGTGTAGTTTCAAAGAACGCTAGCTATTAGACTTCCATGCAAATGTGGGGCTGCCGTGCTAGCTTGGTCAAACACTTGCGGAGCCGTGTTCTGCCTTTCGCTGGGGCCTGAGTCTCACTCGCAAAATGCTTTGGACTCCCTTGCAGTGCTCTCACGCACGCACACAACAAAATGCTGCCACCCTCAGGAGCAGCTGTTTTAGCTGAAGCACAGGCTCTCAACCGAGTTTTTCCTTCGAGTTAGGTGGCTTCATTTAAGCCTGCACACACACCCTGGGAAACGGTACTAGCCCCGTAACCATGATGTGGGTTGAGAGCTGCCTTCTGTACCGGCCTGTCTCTCCCCCGATATTACGATATTGAAACCGTCCCCAGGCTCTCAGCCACAGTACACCTTAAACTGCTTCGCCCACAGAGAGGTCGACGGTAGCTAAAGCACGGTTTCTCTACAGTGGTGTTTCTTCGAGTTAGAAAGCTAGCCATTAGACTTCCATTCAAAAGTGGGGCCGCAGTCCTAGTTTCATGGAGCAAGTGGGGAGTCGTGTTCTGGCTTCTTCCGGGGCCTGGGTCTCACAAGGAAAATGGTTTTGGACTAACTTGCTGTGCACTCATGCATGCACACCACACAATGCGTCCACCCTGAGGCATGGCTCTTTTAGCCGAAGCAGGAATTCCCTACAGAGTTGTTCCTTTGAGTTAGGTGGTTGGCTTATGGCCTGCAGGCACCCCCGGGGCAAGGGTACTAGCCTCATAAACAAGAGGTCATTTGAGAGCTGCCTTCCGCACCGGCCTGTTTCTCACTCCATTTCACGTATGGGACCCTTTCCCCGGTCACTCATACACGAGCACCTGCGGCTTCAGGGACGGCAATGTTAGCTAAAGCGCAGTAACACTACAGCATTGATTCTTGGTGTTAGTAGCCTGGTAGGCGAATGAGCTGCAGCTGGGATTCTTTACAGGCTTGTTTCTTCCCAGGCAGTGTCGAGCACATAGCATTCCAAGCACACATGGAGCAGTAGTGTTAGCTTCAGGTAGCAAGAGCTGAGTCCAGAGGTGCCTTCTGCCCGGACCTATTTCTCCCTTGGTTTCACGTATGGAACCCGTTCCCCTGGTTCTCAGCCACGGTACTCCGTGTAATGCTTCCTCCGTCTAGAGGTCGACGGTAGCTAAAGCACGGTTTCTCTACAGTGTTGTTTCTTCGAGTTAGAACACTAGGTGTTAGACTTCCATGCAAAAGTGGGGCTGCCGTGCTAGAGTGATGAAACACATGGGGAGTCGTGTTCTGCCTTTCGCTGGGGCCTGAGTCTCACTCGCAAAAAGCTTTGGACTCCCTTGCAGTGCTCTCACGCACGCACACAACAAAATGCTTCCACTCTCAGGAGCGGCTATTTTACCTGCAGCACAGGCTTTCTACCGAGTTTTTCCTTCGAGTTAGGTGGCTGTGTTTAAGCCTGCACACACACCACGGTCAACGGAACTAGCCCCATAACCATGTAGTGAGTTGAGAGCTGCCTTCTGTACCGGCCTCTCTCTCCCCCGATATTACGAAATGGAAACCGTCCCCAGGCTCTCAGCCACAGTACACCCTAAACTGCTTCACCCACAGTGAGGTCGACGGTAGCTAAAGCATGGTTTCTCTAAGTGTTTTTTCTCCGAGTTAGAAAGCTAGCTATTAGACTTCCATGCAAAAGTGGGGCCGCAGTACTAGCTTCATGGAGCAAGTGGGGAGTCGTGTTCTGGCTTCTTCCGGGGCCTGGGTCTCACAAGGAAAATGGTTTTGGACTCACTTGCAGTGCGCTCACGCATGCACACAGCAAAATGCGTCCACCCTGAGGCATGGCTCTTTTAGCCGAAGCAGGAATTCCCTACAGAGTTGTTCCTTTGAGTTAGGTGGTTGGCTTTAGGCCTGCAGGCACCCCCGGGGCAAGGGTACTAGCCTCATAAACCAGAGGTGACTTGAGAGCTGCCTTCCGCACCGGCCTGTTTCTCACTCCATTTCACGTCTGGGACCCTTTGCCCGGTCTCTCGTACACGAGCACTGTCAAATTCCTCCTGCTTCAGGAACGGCAATGTTAACTCAAGCGCAGTCACTCTATAGGATTGATTCTTGGTGTTAGTAGCCTGGGAACTAGGCATCCAGGCACACAGGGTACAGCAGTGCTAATCTCCTCAAACAAGAGGTGAGTCGACAGCAGCCTTCCTTCCAGGCCTGCTTCTCACTCCGAGTTCCGTTTAGGTTCCATTTCTCATGCTTTCACAAAAACACACAATAGATGAAGTGCACGCTCAGGAAGGGCGATCTTTGCTGAGGCACGGGTTCTCTACAGTTTTGTTCCTTTGCGTTGCGTGGATGGCACTGAGGACTCCACGCACACACGGGAGAGCCGATCTAGTTTCCCGAAACAAGAGTTGAGTCGATAGGTGCCTTCTGCCCATGCTTATTTCTCCCTCCGAATTCTGCTGGGACTCCTTCCCCAGGTTTGCACTCAAGCAGACTTGAAAATGCTGCCACCCTGTGGAGAGGCGAATGAGCTGAAGCTGGGGTTCTTGGGCGGCTTCTTTCTGCCAAATCAGTGTGGAGCCCTTAGCGTTCCTATGCACACATGGAGCCGAAGTGTTAGCTTCAGGTAACAAGAGCTGAGTCGAGAGGAGCCTTCTGGCCCGGACTCCTTCTCCCTCGGTTTCACGTAAGGAACCCGTTCCTCAGGCTCTCACCCACGGTAGCCCGGAAAGTGCTTCCTCCCTCAGAGAGGTGGATGGTAGCTAAAGCACGGTTTCTCTACCGTGTTGTTTCTTCCAGGGAGAACGCTAGCGATTAGACTTCCATGCAAAAGTAGGGCCGCAGTGCTAGCTAAATGAAACACACGGGGAGTCGTGTTCTGCCTTTTGCTGGGGCCTGAGTCTCACTCGCAGAAACTTTGGACTCCCTTGCAGTGCTCTCACGCACGCACACAACCAAATGCTTCCACCCTCAGGAGCGGCTGTTTCCGCTGAAGCACGGATCCTCTACCGTGTTTTTCCTTCGAGTTAGGCGGCTGTGTTTAAGCCTGCACAGACACCCAGGGCAACGGTATTAGCCCCATAACCATGATGTGAGTTGAGAGCTGCCCTCTGTACCGGCCTGTGTCTCCCCCGATATTACGATATTGAAACCGTCCCCAGGCTCTCAGCCACAGTACCCCCTAAACTGCTTCGCCCACAGAGAGGTCGACGGTAGCTAAAGCTCGGTTTCTCTACTGTGTAGTTTCAAAGAACGCTAGCTATTAGACTTCCATGCAAATGTGGGGCTGCCGTGCTAGCTTGGTCAAACACTTGCGGAGCCGTGTTCTGCCTTTCGCTGGGGCCTGAGTCTCACTCGCAAAATGCTTTGGACTCCCTTGCAGTGCTCTCACGCACGCACACAACAAAATGCTGCCACCCTCAGGAGCAGCTGTTTTAGCTGAAGCACAGGCTCTCAACCGAGTTTTTCCTTCGAGTTCGGTGGCTTCATTTAAGCCTGCACACACACCCTGGGAAACGGTACTAGCCCCGTAACCATGATGTGGGTTGAGAGCTGCCTTCTGTACCGGCCTGTCTCTCCCCCGATATTACGATATTGAAACCGTCCCCAGGCTCTCAGCCACAGTACACCTTAAACTGCTTCGCCCACAGAGAGGTCGACGGTAGCTAAAGCACGGTTTCTCTACAGTGGTGTTTCTTCGAGTTAGAAAGCTAGCCATTAGACTTCCATTCAAAAGTGGGGCCGCAGTCCTAGTTTCATGGAGCAAGTGGGGAGTCGTGTTCTGGCTTCTTCCGGGGCCTGGGTCTCACAAGGAAAATGGTTTTGGACTAACTTGCTGTGCACTCATGCATGCACACCACACAATGCGTCCACCCTGAGGCATGGCTCTTTTAGCCGAAGCAGGAATTCCCTACAGAGTTGTTCCTTTGAGTTAGGTGGTTGGCTTATGGCCTGCAGGCACCCCCGGGGCAAGGGTACTAGCCTCATAAACAAGAGGTCATTTGAGAGCTGCCTTCCGCACCGGCCTGTTTCTCACTCCATTTCACGTATGGGACCCTTTCCCCGGTCACTCATACACGAGCACCTGCGGCTTCAGGGACGGCAATGTTAGCTAAAGCGCAGTAACACTACAGCATTGATTCTTGGTGTTAGTAGCCTGGTAGGCGAATGAGCTGCAGCTGGGATTCTTTACAGGCTTGTTTCTTCCCAGGCAGTGTCGAGCACATAGCATTCCAAGCACACATGGAGCAGTAGTGTTAGCTTCAGGTAGCAAGAGCTGAGTCCAGAGGTGCCTTCTGCCCGGACCTATTTCTCCCTTGGTTTCACGTATGGAACCCGTTCCCCTGGTTCTCAGCCACGGTACTCCGTGTAATGCTTCCTCCGTCTAGAGGTCGACGGTAGCTAAAGCACGGTTTCTCTACAGTGTTGTTTCTTCGAGTTAGAACACTAGGTGTTAGACTTCCATGCAAAAGTGGGGCTGCCGTGCTAGAGTGATGAAACACATGGGGAGTCGTGTTCTGCCTTTCGCTGGGGCCTGAGTCTCACTCGCAAAAAGCTTTGGACTCCCTTGCAGTGCTCTCACGCACGCACACAACAAAATGCTTCCACTCTCAGGAGCGGCTATTTTACCTGCAGCACAGGCTTTCTACCGAGTTTTTCCTTCGAGTTAGGTGGCTGTGTTTAAGCCTGCACACACACCACGGTCAACGGAACTAGCCCCATAACCATGTAGTGAGTTGAGAGCTGCCTTCTGTACCGGCCTCTCTCTCCCCCGATATTACGAAATGGAAACCGTCCCCAGGCTCTCAGCCACAGTACACCCTAAACTGCTTCACCCACAGTGAGGTCGACGGTAGCTAAAGCATGGTTTCTCTAAGTGTTTTTTCTCCGAGTTAGAAAGCTAGCTATTAGACTTCCATGCAAAAGTGGGGCCGCAGTACTAGCTTCATGGAGCAAGTGGGGAGTCGTGTTCTGGCTTCTTCCGGGGCCTGGGTCTCACAAGGAAAATGGTTTTGGACTCACTTGCAGTGCGCTCACGCATGCACACAGCAAAATGCGTCCACCCTGAGGCATGGCTCTTTTAGCCGAAGCAGGAATTCCCTACAGAGTTGTTCCTTTGAGTTAGGTGGTTGGCTTTAGGCCTGCAGGCACCCCCGGGGCAAGGGTACTAGCCTCATAAACCAGAGGTGACTTGAGAGCTGCCTTCCGCACCGGCCTGTTTCTCACTCCATTTCACGTCTGGGACCCTTTGCCCGGTCTCTCGTACACGAGCACTGTCAAATTCCTCCTGCTTCAGGAACGGCAATGTTAACTCAAGCGCAGTCACTCTATAGGATTGATTCTTGGTGTTAGTAGCCTGGGAACTAGGCATCCAGGCACACAGGGTACAGCAGTGCTAATCTCCTCAAACAAGAGGTGAGTCGACAGCAGCCTTCCTTCCAGGCCTGCTTCTCACTCCGAGTTCCGTTTAGGTTCCATTTCTCATGCTTTCACAAAAACACACAATAGATGAAGTGCACGCTCAGGAAGGGCGATCTTTGCTGAGGCACGGGTTCTCTACAGTTTTGTTCCTTTGCGTTGCGTGGATGGCACTGAGGACTCCACGCACACACGGGAGAGCCGATCTAGTTTCCCGAAACAAGAGTTGAGTCGATAGGTGCCTTCTGCCCATGCTTATTTCTCCCTCCGAATTCTGCTGGGACTCCTTCCCCAGGTTTGCACTCAAGCAGACTTGAAAATGCTGCCACCCTGTGGAGAGGCGAATGAGCTGAAGCTGGGGTTCTTGGGCGGCTTCTTTCTGCCAAATCAGTGTGGAGCCCTTAGCGTTCCTATGCACACATGGAGCCGAAGTGTTAGCTTCAGGTAACAAGAGCTGAGTCGAGAGGAGCCTTCTGGCCCGGACTCCTTCTCCCTCGGTTTCACGTAAGGAACCCGTTCCTCAGGCTCTCACCCACGGTAGCCCGGAAAGTGCTTCCTCCCTCAGAGAGGTGGATGGTAGCTAAAGCACGGTTTCTCTACCGTGTTGTTTCTTCCAGGGAGAACGCTAGCGATTAGACTTCCATGCAAAAGTAGGGCCGCAGTGCTAGCTAAATGAAACACACGGGGAGTCGTGTTCTGCCTTTTGCTGGGGCCTGAGTCTCACTCGCAGAAACTTTGGACTCCCTTGCAGTGCTCTCACGCACGCACACAACCAAATGCTTCCACCCTCAGGAGCGGCTGTTTCCGCTGAAGCACGGATCCTCTACCGTGTTTTTCCTTCGAGTTAGGCGGCTGTGTTTAAGCCTGCACAGACACCCAGGGCAACGGTATTAGCCCCATAACCATGATGTGAGTTGAGAGCTGCCCTCTGTACCGGCCTGTGTCTCCCCCGATATTACGATATTGAAACCGTCCCCAGGCTCTCAGCCACAGTACCCCCTAAACTGCTTCGCCCACAGAGAGGTCGACGGTAGCTAAAGCTCGGTTTCTCTACTGTGTAGTTTCAAAGAACGCTAGCTATTAGACTTCCATGCAAATGTGGGGCTGCCGTGCTAGCTTGGTCAAACACTTGCGGAGCCGTGTTCTGCCTTTCGCTGGGGCCTGAGTCTCACTCGCAAAATGCTTTGGACTCCCTTGCAGTGCTCTCACGCACGCACACAACAAAATGCTGCCACCCTCAGGAGCAGCTGTTTTAGCTGAAGCACAGGCTCTCAACCGAGTTTTTCCTTCGAGTTAGGTGGCTTCATTTAAGCCTGCACACACACCCTGGGAAACGGTACTAGCCCCGTAACCATGATGTGGGTTGAGAGCTGCCTTCTGTACCGGCCTGTCTCTCCCCCGATATTACGATATTGAAACCGTCCCCAGGCTCTCAGCCACAGTACACCTTAAACTGCTTCGCCCACAGAGAGGTCGACGGTAGCTAAAGCACGGTTTCTCTACAGTGGTGTTTCTTCGAGTTAGAAAGCTAGCCATTAGACTTCCATTCAAAAGTGGGGCCGCAGTCCTAGTTTCATGGAGCAAGTGGGGAGTCGTGTTCTGGCTTCTTCCGGGGCCTGGGTCTCACAAGGAAAATGGTTTTGGACTAACTTGCTGTGCACTCATGCATGCACACCACACAATGCGTCCACCCTGAGGCATGGCTCTTTTAGCCGAAGCAGGAATTCCCTACAGAGTTGTTCCTTTGAGTTAGGTGGTTGGCTTATGGCCTGCAGGCACCCCCGGGGCAAGGGTACTAGCCTCATAAACAAGAGGTCATTTGAGAGCTGCCTTCCGCACCGGCCTGTTTCTCACTCCATTTCACGTATGGGACCCTTTCCCCGGTCACTCATACACGAGCACCTGCGGCTTCAGGGACGGCAATGTTAGCTAAAGCGCAGTAACACTACAGCATTGATTCTTGGTGTTAGTAGCCTGGTAGGCGAATGAGCTGCAGCTGGGATTCTTTACAGGCTTGTTTCTTCCCAGGCAGTGTCGAGCACATAGCATTCCAAGCACACATGGAGCAGTAGTGTTAGCTTCAGGTAGCAAGAGCTGAGTCCAGAGGTGCCTTCTGCCCGGACCTATTTCTCCCTTGGTTTCACGTATGGAACCCGTTCCCCTGGTTCTCAGCCACGGTACTCCGTGTAATGCTTCCTCCGTCTAGAGGTCGACGGTAGCTAAAGCACGGTTTCTCTACAGTGTTGTTTCTTCGAGTTAGAACACTAGGTGTTAGACTTCCATGCAAAAGTGGGGCTGCCGTGCTAGAGTGATGAAACACATGGGGAGTCGTGTTCTGCCTTTCGCTGGGGCCTGAGTCTCACTCGCAAAAAGCTTTGGACTCCCTTGCAGTGCTCTCACGCACGCACACAACAAAATGCTTCCACTCTCAGGAGCGGCTATTTTACCTGCAGCACAGGCTTTCTACCGAGTTTTTCCTTCGAGTTAGGTGGCTGTGTTTAAGCCTGCACACACACCACGGTCAACGGAACTAGCCCCATAACCATGTAGTGAGTTGAGAGCTGCCTTCTGTACCGGCCTCTCTCTCCCCCGATATTACGAAATGGAAACCGTCCCCAGGCTCTCAGCCACAGTACACCCTAAACTGCTTCACCCACAGTGAGGTCGACGGTAGCTAAAGCATGGTTTCTCTAAGTGTTTTTTCTCCGAGTTAGAAAGCTAGCTATTAGACTTCCATGCAAAAGTGGGGCCGCAGTACTAGCTTCATGGAGCAAGTGGGGAGTCGTGTTCTGGCTTCTTCCGGGGCCTGGGTCTCACAAGGAAAATGGTTTTGGACTCACTTGCAGTGCGCTCACGCATGCACACAGCAAAATGCGTCCACCCTGAGGCATGGCTCTTTTAGCCGAAGCAGGAATTCCCTACAGAGTTGTTCCTTTGAGTTAGGTGGTTGGCTTTAGGCCTGCAGGCACCCCCGGGGCAAGGGTACTAGCCTCATAAACCAGAGGTGACTTGAGAGCTGCCTTCCGCACCGGCCTGTTTCTCACTCCATTTCACGTCTGGGACCCTTTGCCCGGTCTCTCGTACACGAGCACTGTCAAATTCCTCCTGCTTCAGGAACGGCAATGTTAACTCAAGCGCAGTCACTCTATAGGATTGATTCTTGGTGTTAGTAGCCTGGGAACTAGGCATCCAGGCACACAGGGTACAGCAGTGCTAATCTCCTCAAACAAGAGGTGAGTCGACAGCAGCCTTCCTTCCAGGCCTGCTTCTCACTCCGAGTTACGTTTAGGTTCCATTTCTCATGCTTTCACAAAAACACACAATAGATGAAGTGCACGCTCAGGAAGGGCGATCTTTGCTGAGGCACGGGTTCTCTACAGTTTTGTTCCTTTGCGTTGCGTGGATGGCACTGAGGACTCCACGCACACACGGGAGAGCCGATCTAGTTTCCCGAAACAAGAGTTGAGTCGATAGGTGCCTTGTGCCCATGCTTATTTCTCCCTCCGAATTCTGCTGGGACTCCTTCCCCAGGTTTGCACTCAAGCAGACTTGAAAATGCTGCCACCCTGTGGAGAGGCGAATGAGCTGAAGCTGGGGTTCTTGGGCGGCTTCTTTCTGCCAAATCAGTGTGGAGCCCTTAGCGTTCCTATGCCCACATGGAGCCGAAGTGTTAGCTTCAGGTAACAAGAGCTGAGTCGAGAGGAGCCTTCTGGCCCGGACTCCTTCTCCCTCGGTTTCATGTAAGGAACCCGTTCCTCAGGCTCTCACCCACGGTAGCCCGGAAAGTGCTTCCTCCCTCAGAGAGGTGGATGGTAGCTAAAGCACGGTTTCTCTACCGTGTTGTTTCTTCCAGGGAGAACGCTAGCGATTAGACTTCCATGCAAAAGTAGGGCCGCAGTGCTAGCTAAATGAAACACACGGGGAGTCGTGTTCTGCCTTTTGCTGGGGCCTGAGTCTCACTCGCAGAAACTTTGGACTCCCTTGCAGTGCTCTCACGCACGCACACAACCAAATGCTTCCACCCTCAGGAGCGGCTGTTTCCGCTGAAGCACGGATCCTCTACCGTGTTTTTCCTTCGAGTTAGGCGGCTGTGTTTAAGCCTGCACAGACACCCAGGGCAACGGTATTAGCCCCATAACCATGATGTGAGTTGAGAGCTGCCCTCTGTACCGGCCTGTGTCTCCCCCGATATTACGATATTGAAACCGTCCCCAGGCTCTCAGCCACAGTACCCCCTAAACTGCTTCGCCCACAGAGAGGTCGACGGTAGCTAAAGCTCGGTTTCTCTACTGTGTAGTTTCAAAGAACGCTAGCTATTAGACTTCCATGCAAATGTGGGGCTGCCGTGCTAGCTTGGTCAAACACTTGCGGAGCCGTGTTCTGCCTTTCGCTGGGGCCTGAGTCTCACTCGCAAAATGCTTTGGACTCCCTTGCAGTGCTCTCACGCACGCACACAACAAAATGCTGCCACCCTCAGGAGCAGCTGTTTTAGCTGAAGCACAGGCTCTCAACCGAGTTTTTCCTTCGAGTTAGGTGGCTTCATTTAAGCCTGCACACACACCCTGGGAAACGGTACTAGCCCCATAACCATGATGTGGGTTGAGAGCTGCCTTCTGTACCGGCCTGTCTCTCCCCCGATATTACGATATTGAAACCGTCCCCAGGCTCTCAGCCACAGTACACCTTAAACTGCTTCGCCCACAGAGAGGTCGACGGTAGCTAAAGCACGGCTTCTCTACAGTGTTGTTTCTTCGAGTTAGAACGCTAGCTATTAGACCTCCATGCAAAATTGGGGCCGCAGTGCTGGCTTCACAAAATAAGTGAGGAGTCGTTTGCTGCCTTCAGCAGCTGCCTGAGGCTCCCTCCGAAATAGGTTTGCCACTCCCTTGTAGTGCTCTCACGCACACACACAAAAGAAGCTTCCACCCTCAGGAGCAGCTGTTTTAGCTGAAGCACAGATTCTGTACTGACTTTTCCTTTCGAGTTAGGTGGTTGTGTTTAAGCCAGCACACACCCACGGGGCAACGGAACCAGCCCCATAACCATGTAGTGAGTTGAGAGCTGCCTTATGTACCGGCCTCTCTCTCCCCCGATATTACGAAATGGAAACCGTCCCCAGGCTCTCAGCCACAGTACACCCTAAACTGCTTCACCCACAGTGAGGTCGACGGTAGCTAAAGCATGGTTTCTCTAAGTGTTTTTTCTCCGAGTTAGAAAGCTAGCTATTAGACTTCCATGCAAAAGTGGGGCCGCAGTACTAGCTTCATGGAGCAAGTGGGGAGTCGTGTTCTGGCTTCTTCCGGGGCCTGGGTCTCACAAGGAAAATGGTTTTGGACTCACTTGCAGTGCGCTCACGCATGCACACAGCAAAATGCGTCCACCCTGAGGCATGGCTCTTTTAGCCGAAGCAGGAATTCCCTACAGAGTTGTTCCTTTGAGTTAGGTGGTTGGCTTTAGGCCTGCAGGCACCCCCGGGGCAAGGGTACTAGCCTCATAAACCAGAGGTGACTTGAGAGCTGCCTTCCGCACCGGCCTGTTTCTCACTCCATTTCACGTCTGGGACCCTTTGCCCGGTCTCTCGTACACGAGCACTGTCAAATTCCTCCTGCTTCAGGAACGGCAATGTTAACTCAAGCGCAGTCACTCTATAGGATTGATTCTTGGTGTTAGTAGCCTGGGAACTAGGCATCCAGGCACACAGGGTACAGCAGTGCTAATCTCCTCAAACAAGAGGTGAGTCGACAGCAGCCTTCCTTCCAGGCCTGCTTCTCACTCCGAGTTACGTTTAGGTTCCATTTCTCATGCTTTCACAAAAACACACAATAGATGAAGTGCACGCTCAGGAAGGGCGATCTTTGCTGAGGCACGGGTTCTCTACAGTTTTGTTCCTTTGCGTTGCGTGGATGGCACTGAGGACTCCACGCACACACGGGAGAGCCGATCTAGTTTCCCGAAACAAGAGTTGAGTCGATAGGTGCCTTCTGCCCATGCTTATTTCTCCCTCCGAATTCTGCTGGGACTCCTTCCCCAGGTTTGCACTCAAGCAGACTTGAAAATGCTGCCACCCTGTGGAGAGGCGAATGAGCTGAAGCTGGGGTTCTTGGGCGGCTTCTTTCTGCCAAATCAGTGTGGAGCCCTTAGCGTTCCTATGCACACATGGAGCCGAAGTGTTAGCTTCAGGTAACAAGAGCTGAGTCGAGAGGAGCCTTCTGGCCCGGACTCCTTCTCCCTCGGTTTCACGTAAGGAACCCGTTCCTCAGGCTCTCACCCACGGTAGCCCGGAAAGTGCTTCCTCCCTCAGAGAGGTGGATGGTAGCTAAAGCACGGTTTCTCTACCGTGTTGTTTCTTCCAGGGAGAACGCTAGCGATTAGACTTCCATGCAAAAGTAGGGCCGCAGTGCTAGCTAAATGAAACACACGGGGAGTCGTGTTCTGCCTTTTGCTGGGGCCTGAGTCTCACTCGCAGAAACTTTGGACTCCCTTGCAGTGCCCTCACGCACGCACACAACCAAATGCTTCCACCCTCAGGAGCGGCTGTTTCCGCTGAAGCACGGATCCTCTACCGTGTTTTTCCTTCGAGTTAGGCGGCTGTGTTTAAGCCTGCACAGACACCCAGGGCAACGGTATTAGCCCCATAACCATGATGTGAGTTGAGAGCTGCCCTCTGTACCGGCCTGTGTCTCCCCCGATATTACGATATTGAAACCGTCCCCAGGCTCTCAGCCACAGTACCCCCTAAACTGCTTCGCCCACAGAGAGGTCGACGGTAGCTAAAGCTCGGTTTCTCTACTGTGTAGTTTCAAAGAACGCTAGCTATTAGACTTCCATGCAAATGTGGGGCTGCCGTGCTAGCTTGGTCAAACACTTGCGGAGCCGTGTTCTGCCTTTCGCTGGGGCCTGAGTCTCACTCGCAAAATGCTTTGGACTCCCTTGCAGTGCTCTCACGCACGCACACAACAAAATGCTGCCACCCTCAGGAGCAGCTGTTTTAGCTGAAGCACAGGCTCTCAACCGAGTTTTTCCTTCGAGTTCGGTGGCTTCATTTAAGCCTGCACACACACCCTGGGAAACGGTACTAGCCCCGTAACCATGATGTGGGTTGAGAGCTGCCTTCTGTACCGGCCTGTCTCTCCCCCGATATTACGATATTGAAACCGTCCCCAGGCTCTCAGCCACAGTACACCTTAAACTGCTTCGCCCACAGAGAGGTCGACGGTAGCTAAAGCACGGTTTCTCTACAGTGGTGTTTCTTCGAGTTAGAAAGCTAGCCATTAGACTTCCATTCAAAAGTGGGGCCGCAGTCCTAGTTTCATGGAGCAAGTGGGGAGTCGTGTTCTGGCTTCTTCCGGGGCCTGGGTCTCACAAGGAAAATGGTTTTGGACTAACTTGCTGTGCACTCATGCATGCACACCACACAATGCGTCCACCCTGAGGCATGGCTCTTTTAGCCGAAGCAGGAATTCCCTACAGAGTTGTTCCTTTGAGTTAGGTGGTTGGCTTATGGCCTGCAGGCACCCCCGGGGCAAGGGTACTAGCCTCATAAACAAGAGGTCATTTGAGAGCTGCCTTCCGCACCGGCCTGTTTCTCACTCCATTTCACGTATGGGACCCTTTCCCCGGTCACTCATACACGAGCACCTGCGGCTTCAGGGACGGCAATGTTAGCTAAAGCGCAGTAACACTACAGCATTGATTCTTGGTGTTAGTAGCCTGGTAGGCGAATGAGCTGCAGCTGGGATTCTTTACAGGCTTGTTTCTTCCCAGGCAGTGTCGAGCACATAGCATTCCAAGCACACATGGAGCAGTAGTGTTAGCTTCAGGTAGCAAGAGCTGAGTCCAGAGGTGCCTTCTGCCCGGACCTATTTCTCCCTTGGTTTCACGTATGGAACCCGTTCCCCTGGTTCTCAGCCACGGTACTCCGTGTAATGCTTCCTCCGTCTAGAGGTCGACGGTAGCTAAAGCACGGTTTCTCTACAGTGTTGTTTCTTCGAGTTAGAACACTAGGTGTTAGACTTCCATGCAAAAGTGGGGCTGCCGTGCTAGAGTGATGAAACACATGGGGAGTCGTGTTCTGCCTTTCGCTGGGGCCTGAGTCTCACTCGCAAAAAGCTTTGGACTCCCTTGCAGTGCTCTCACGCACGCACACAACAAAATGCTTCCACTCTCAGGAGCGGCTATTTTACCTGCAGCACAGGCTTTCTACCGAGTTTTTCCTTCGAGTTAGGTGGCTGTGTTTAAGCCTGCACACACACCACGGTCAACGGAACTAGCCCCATAACCATGTAGTGAGTTGAGAGCTGCCTTCTGTACCGGCCTCTCTCTCCCCCGATATTACGAAATGGAAACCGTCCCCAGGCTCTCAGCCACAGTACACCCTAAACTGCTTCACCCACAGTGAGGTCGACGGTAGCTAAAGCATGGTTTCTCTAAGTGTTTTTTCTCCGAGTTAGAAAGCTAGCTATTAGACTTCCATGCAAAAGTGGGGCCGCAGTACTAGCTTCATGGAGCAAGTGGGGAGTCGTGTTCTGGCTTCTTCCGGGGCCTGGGTCTCACAAGGAAAATGGTTTTGGACTCACTTGCAGTGCGCTCACGCATGCACACAGCAAAATGCGTCCACCCTGAGGCATGGCTCTTTTAGCCGAAGCAGGAATTCCCTACAGAGTTGTTCCTTTGAGTTAGGTGGTTGGCTTTAGGCCTGCAGGCACCCCCGGGGCAAGGGTACTAGCCTCATAAACCAGAGGTGACTTGAGAGCTGCCTTCCGCACCGGCCTGTTTCTCACTCCATTTCACGTCTGGGACCCTTTGCCCGGTCTCTCGTACACGAGCACTGTCAAATTCCTCCTGCTTCAGGAACGGCAATGTTAACTCAAGCGCAGTCACTCTATAGGATTGATTCTTGGTGTTAGTAGCCTGGGAACTAGGCATCCAGGCACACAGGGTACAGCAGTGCTAATCTCCTCAAACAAGAGGTGAGTCGACAGCAGCCTTCCTTCCAGGCCTGCTTCTCACTCCGAGTTCCGTTTAGGTTCCATTTCTCATGCTTTCACAAAAACACACAATAGATGAAGTGCACGCTCAGGAAGGGCGATCTTTGCTGAGGCACGGGTTCTCTACAGTTTTGTTCCTTTGCGTTGCGTGGATGGCACTGAGGACTCCACGCACACACGGGAGAGCCGATCTAGTTTCCCGAAACAAGAGTTGAGTCGATAGGTGCCTTCTGCCCATGCTTATTTCTCCCTCCGAATTCTGCTGGGACTCCTTCCCCAGGTTTGCACTCAAGCAGACTTGAAAATGCTGCCACCCTGTGGAGAGGCGAATGAGCTGAAGCTGGGGTTCTTGGGCGGCTTCTTTCTGCCAAATCAGTGTGGAGCCCTTAGCGTTCCTATGCACACATGGAGCCGAAGTGTTAGCTTCAGGTAACAAGAGCTGAGTCGAGAGGAGCCTTCTGGCCCGGACTCCTTCTCCCTCGGTTTCACGTAAGGAACCCGTTCCTCAGGCTCTCACCCACGGTAGCCCGGAAAGTGCTTCCTCCCTCAGAGAGGTGGATGGTAGCTAAAGCACGGTTTCTCTACCGTGTTGTTTCTTCCAGGGAGAACGCTAGCGATTAGACTTCCATGCAAAAGTAGGGCCGCAGTGCTAGCTAAATGAAACACACGGGGAGTCGTGTTCTGCCTTTTGCTGGGGCCTGAGTCTCACTCGCAGAAACTTTGGACTCCCTTGCAGTGCTCTCACGCACGCACACAACCAAATGCTTCCACCCTCAGGAGCGGCTGTTTCCGCTGAAGCACGGATCCTCTACCGTGTTTTTCCTTCGAGTTAGGCGGCTGTGTTTAAGCCTGCACAGACACCCAGGGCAACGGTATTAGCCCCATAACCATGATGTGAGTTGAGAGCTGCCCTCTGTACCGGCCTGTGTCTCCCCCGATATTACGATATTGAAACCGTCCCCAGGCTCTCAGCCACAGTACCCCCTAAACTGCTTCGCCCACAGAGAGGTCGACGGTAGCTAAAGCTCGGTTTCTCTACTGTGTAGTTTCAAAGAACGCTAGCTATTAGACTTCCATGCAAATGTGGGGCTGCCGTGCTAGCTTGGTCAAACACTTGCGGAGCCGTGTTCTGCCTTTCGCTGGGGCCTGAGTCTCACTCGCAAAATGCTTTGGACTCCCTTGCAGTGCTCTCACGCACGCACACAACAAAATGCTGCCACCCTCAGGAGCAGCTGTTTTAGCTGAAGCACAGGCTCTCAACCGAGTTTTTCCTTCGAGTTCGGTGGCTTCATTTAAGCCTGCACACACACCCTGGGAAACGGTACTAGCCCCGTAACCATGATGTGGGTTGAGAGCTGCCTTCTGTACCGGCCTGTCTCTCCCCCGATATTACGATATTGAAACCGTCCCCAGGCTCTCAGCCACAGTACACCTTAAACTGCTTCGCCCACAGAGAGGTCGACGGTAGCTAAAGCACGGTTTCTCTACAGTGGTGTTTCTTCGAGTTAGAAAGCTAGCCATTAGACTTCCATTCAAAAGTGGGGCCGCAGTCCTAGTTTCATGGAGCAAGTGGGGAGTCGTGTTCTGGCTTCTTCCGGGGCCTGGGTCTCACAAGGAAAATGGTTTTGGACTAACTTGCTGTGCACTCATGCATGCACACCACACAATGCGTCCACCCTGAGGCATGGCTCTTTTAGCCGAAGCAGGAATTCCCTACAGAGTTGTTCCTTTGAGTTAGGTGGTTGGCTTATGGCCTGCAGGCACCCCCGGGGCAAGGGTACTAGCCTCATAAACAAGAGGTCATTTGAGAGCTGCCTTCCGCACCGGCCTGTTTCTCACTCCATTTCACGTATGGGACCCTTTCCCCGGTCACTCATACACGAGCACCTGCGGCTTCAGGGACGGCAATGTTAGCTAAAGCGCAGTAACACTACAGCATTGATTCTTGGTGTTAGTAGCCTGGTAGGCGAATGAGCTGCAGCTGGGATTCTTTACAGGCTTGTTTCTTCCCAGGCAGTGTCGAGCACATAGCATTCCAAGCACACATGGAGCAGTAGTGTTAGCTTCAGGTAGCAAGAGCTGAGTCCAGAGGTGCCTTCTGCCCGGACCTATTTCTCCCTTGGTTTCACGTATGGAACCCGTTCCCCTGGTTCTCAGCCACGGTACTCCGTGTAATGCTTCCTCCGTCTAGAGGTCGACGGTAGCTAAAGCACGGTTTCTCTACAGTGTTGTTTCTTCGAGTTAGAACACTAGGTGTTAGACTTCCATGCAAAAGTGGGGCTGCCGTGCTAGAGTGATGAAACACATGGGGAGTCGTGTTCTGCCTTTCGCTGGGGCCTGAGTCTCACTCGCAAAAAGCTTTGGACTCCCTTGCAGTGCTCTCACGCACGCACACAACAAAATGCTTCCACTCTCAGGAGCGGCTATTTTACCTGCAGCACAGGCTTTCTACCGAGTTTTTCCTTCGAGTTAGGTGGCTGTGTTTAAGCCTGCACACACACCACGGTCAACGGAACTAGCCCCATAACCATGTAGTGAGTTGAGAGCTGCCTTCTGTACCGGCCTCTCTCTCCCCCGATATTACGAAATGGAAACCGTCCCCAGGCTCTCAGCCACAGTACACCCTAAACTGCTTCACCCACAGTGAGGTCGACGGTAGCTAAAGCATGGTTTCTCTAAGTGTTTTTTCTCCGAGTTAGAAAGCTAGCTATTAGACTTCCATGCAAAAGTGGGGCCGCAGTACTAGCTTCATGGAGCAAGTGGGGAGTCGTGTTCTGGCTTCTTCCGGGGCCTGGGTCTCACAAGGAAAATGGTTTTGGACTCACTTGCAGTGCGCTCACGCATGCACACAGCAAAATGCGTCCACCCTGAGGCATGGCTCTTTTAGCCGAAGCAGGAATTCCCTACAGAGTTGTTCCTTTGAGTTAGGTGGTTGGCTTTAGGCCTGCAGGCACCCCCGGGGCAAGGGTACTAGCCTCATAAACCAGAGGTGACTTGAGAGCTGCCTTCCGCACCGGCCTGTTTCTCACTCCATTTCACGTCTGGGACCCTTTGCCCGGTCTCTCGTACACGAGCACTGTCAAATTCCTCCTGCTTCAGGAACGGCAATGTTAACTCAAGCGCAGTCACTCTATAGGATTGATTCTTGGTGTTAGTAGCCTGGGAACTAGGCATCCAGGCACACAGGGTACAGCAGTGCTAATCTCCTCAAACAAGAGGTGAGTCGACAGCAGCCTTCCTTCCAGGCCTGCTTCTCACTCCGAGTTCCGTTTAGGTTCCATTTCTCATGCTTTCACAAAAACACACAATAGATGAAGTGCACGCTCAGGAAGGGCGATCTTTGCTGAGGCACGGGTTCTCTACAGTTTTGTTCCTTTGCGTTGCGTGGATGGCACTGAGGACTCCACGCACACACGGGAGAGCCGATCTAGTTTCCCGAAACAAGAGTTGAGTCGATAGGTGCCTTCTGCCCATGCTTATTTCTCCCTCCGAATTCTGCTGGGACTCCTTCCCCAGGTTTGCACTCAAGCAGACTTGAAAATGCTGCCACCCTGTGGAGAGGCGAATGAGCTGAAGCTGGGGTTCTTGGGCGGCTTCTTTCTGCCAAATCAGTGTGGAGCCCTTAGCGTTCCTATGCACACATGGAGCCGAAGTGTTAGCTTCAGGTAACAAGAGCTGAGTCGAGAGGAGCCTTCTGGCCCGGACTCCTTCTCCCTCGGTTTCACGTAAGGAACCCGTTCCTCAGGCTCTCACCCACGGTAGCCCGGAAAGTGCTTCCTCCCTCAGAGAGGTGGATGGTAGCTAAAGCACGGTTTCTCTACCGTGTTGTTTCTTCCAGGGAGAACGCTAGCGATTAGACTTCCATGCAAAAGTAGGGCCGCAGTGCTAGCTAAATGAAACACACGGGGAGTCGTGTTCTGCCTTTTGCTGGGGCCTGAGTCTCACTCGCAGAAACTTTGGACTCCCTTGCAGTGCTCTCACGCACGCACACAACCAAATGCTTCCACCCTCAGGAGCGGCTGTTTCCGCTGAAGCACGGATCCTCTACCGTGTTTTTCCTTCGAGTTAGGCGGCTGTGTTTAAGCCTGCACAGACACCCAGGGCAACGGTATTAGCCCCATAACCATGATGTGAGTTGAGAGCTGCCCTCTGTACCGGCCTGTGTCTCCCCCGATATTACGATATTGAAACCGTCCCCAGGCTCTCAGCCACAGTACCCCCTAAACTGCTTCGCCCACAGAGAGGTCGACGGTAGCTAAAGCTCGGTTTCTCTACTGTGTAGTTTCAAAGAACGCTAGCTATTAGACTTCCATGCAAATGTGGGGCTGCCGTGCTAGCTTGGTCAAACACTTGCGGAGCCGTGTTCTGCCTTTCGCTGGGGCCTGAGTCTCACTCGCAAAATGCTTTGGACTCCCTTGCAGTGCTCTCACGCACGCACACAACAAAATGCTGCCACCCTCAGGAGCAGCTGTTTTAGCTGAAGCACAGGCTCTCAACCGAGTTTTTCCTTCGAGTTCGGTGGCTTCATTTAAGCCTGCACACACACCCTGGGAAACGGTACTAGCCCCGTAACCATGATGTGGGTTGAGAGCTGCCTTCTGTACCGGCCTGTCTCTCCCCCGATATTACGATATTGAAACCGTCCCCAGGCTCTCAGCCACAGTACACCTTAAACTGCTTCGCCCACAGAGAGGTCGACGGTAGCTAAAGCACGGTTTCTCTACAGTGGTGTTTCTTCGAGTTAGAAAGCTAGCCATTAGACTTCCATTCAAAAGTGGGGCCGCAGTCCTAGTTTCATGGAGCAAGTGGGGAGTCGTGTTCTGGCTTCTTCCGGGGCCTGGGTCTCACAAGGAAAATGGTTTTGGACTAACTTGCTGTGCACTCATGCATGCACACCACACAATGCGTCCACCCTGAGGCATGGCTCTTTTAGCCGAAGCAGGAATTCCCTACAGAGTTGTTCCTTTGAGTTAGGTGGTTGGCTTATGGCCTGCAGGCACCCCCGGGGCAAGGGTACTAGCCTCATAAACAAGAGGTCATTTGAGAGCTGCCTTCCGCACCGGCCTGTTTCTCACTCCATTTCACGTATGGGACCCTTTCCCCGGTCACTCATACACGAGCACCTGCGGCTTCAGGGACGGCAATGTTAGCTAAAGCGCAGTAACACTACAGCATTGATTCTTGGTGTTAGTAGCCTGGTAGGCGAATGAGCTGCAGCTGGGATTCTTTACAGGCTTGTTTCTTCCCAGGCAGTGTCGAGCACATAGCATTCCAAGCACACATGGAGCAGTAGTGTTAGCTTCAGGTAGCAAGAGCTGAGTCCAGAGGTGCCTTCTGCCCGGACCTATTTCTCCCTTGGTTTCACGTATGGAACCCGTTCCCCTGGTTCTCAGCCACGGTACTCCATGTAATGCTTCCTCCGTCTAGAGGTCGACGGTAGCTAAAGCACGGTTTCTCTACAGTGTTGTTTCTTCGAGTTAGAACACTAGGTGTTAGACTTCCATGCAAAAGTGGGGCTGCCGTGCTAGAGTGATGAAACACATGGGGAGTCGTGTTCTGCCTTTCGCTGGGGCCTGAGTCTCACTCGCAAAAAGCTTTGGACTCCCTTGCAGTGCTCTCATGCACGCACACAACAAAATGCTTCCACTCTCAGGAGCGGCTATTTTACCTGCAGCACAGGCTTTCTACCGAGTTTTTCCTTCGAGTTAGGTGGCTGTGTTTAAGCCTGCACACACACCACGGTCAACGGAACTAGCCCCATAACCATGTAGTGAGTTGAGAGCTGCCTTCTGTACCGGCCTCTCTCTCCCCCGATATTACGAAATGGAAACCGTCCCCAGGCTCTCAGCCACAGTACACCCTAAACTGCTTCACCCACAGTGAGGTCGACGGTAGCTAAAGCATGGTTTCTCTAAGTGTTTTTTCTCCGAGTTAGAAAGCTAGCTATTAGACTTCCATGCAAAAGTGGGGCCGCAGTACTAGCTTCATGGAGCAAGTGGGGAGTCGTGTTCTGGCTTCTTCCGGGGCCTGGGTCTCACAAGGAAAATGGTTTTGGACTCACTTGCAGTGCGCTCACGCATGCACACAGCAAAATGCGTCCACCCTGAGGCATGGCTCTTTTAGCCGAAGCAGGAATTCCCTACAGAGTTGTTCCTTTGAGTTAGGTGGTTGGCTTTAGGCCTGCAGGCACCCCCGGGGCAAGGGTACTAGCCTCATAAACCAGAGGTGACTTGAGAGCTGCCTTCCGCACCGGCCTGTTTCTCACTCCATTTCACGTCTGGGACCCTTTGCCCGGTCTCTCGTACACGAGCACTGTCAAATTCCTCCTGCTTCAGGAACGGCAATGTTAACTCAAGCGCAGTCACTCTATAGGATTGATTCTTGGTGTTAGTAGCCTGGTAACTAGGCATCCAGGCACACAAGGTACAGGCCTTCCTTCCAGGCCTGCTTCTCACTCCGAGTTACGTTTAGGTTCCATTTCTCATGCTTTCACAAAAACACACAATAGATGAAGTGCACGCTCAGGAAGGGCGATCTTTGCTGAGGCACGGGTTCTCTACAGTTTTGTTCCTTTGCGTTGCGTGGATGGCACTGAGGACTCCACGCACACACGGGAGAGCCGATCTAGTTTCCCGAAACAAGAGTTGAGTCGATAGGTGCCTTGTGCCCATGCTTATTTCTCCCTCCGAATTCTGCTGGGACTCCTTCCCCAGGTTTGCACTCAAGCAGACTTGAAAATGCTGCCACCCTGTGGAGAGGCGAATGAGCTGAAGCTGGGGTTCTTGGGCGGCTTCTTTCTGCCAAATCAGTGTGGAGCCCTTAGCGTTCCTATGCACACATGGAGCCGAAGTGTTAGCTTCAGGTAACAAGAGCTGAGTCGAGAGGAGCCTTCTGGCCCGGACTCCTTCTCCCTCGGTTTCACGTAAGGAACCCGTTCCTCAGGCTCTCACCCACGGTAGCCCGGAAAGTGCTTCCTCCCTCAGAGAGGTGGATGGTAGCTAAAGCACGGTTTCTCTACCGTGTTGTTTCTTCCAGGGAGAACGCTAGCGATTAGACTTCCATGCAAAAGTAGGGCCGCAGTGCTAGCTAAATGAAACACACGGGGAGTCGTGTTCTGCCTTTTGCTGGGGCCTGAGTCTCACTCGCAGAAACTTTGGACTCCCTTGCAGTGCTCTCACGCACGCACACAACCAAATGCTTCCACCCTCAGGAGCGGCTGTTTCCGCTGAAGCACGGATCCTCTACCGTGTTTTTCCTTCGAGTTAGGTGGCTGTGTTTAAGCCTGCACAGACACCCAGGGCAACGGTATTAGCCCCATAACCATGATGTGAGTTGAGAGCTGCCCTCTGTACCGGCCTGTGTCTCCCCCGATATTACGATATTGAAACCGTCCCCAGGCTCTCAGCCACAGTACCCCCTAAACTGCTTCGCCCACAGAGAGGTCGACGGTAGCTAAAGCTCGGTTTCTCTACTGTGTAGTTTCAAAGAACGCTAGCTATTAGACTTCCATGCAAATGTGGGGCTGCCGTGCTAGCTTGGTCAAACACTTGCGGAGCCGTGTTCTGCCTTTCGCTGGGGCCTGAGTCTCACTCGCAAAATGCTTTGGACTCCCTTGCAGTGCTCTCACGCACGCACACAACAAAATGCTGCCACCCTCAGGAGCAGCTGTTTTAGCTGAAGCACAGGCTCTCAACCGAGTTTTTCCTTCGAGTTCGGTGGCTTCATTTAAGCCTGCACACACACCCTGGGAAACGGTACTAGCCCCGTAACCATGATGTGGGTTGAGAGCTGCCTTCTGTACCGGCCTGTCTCTCCCCCGATATTACGATATTGAAACCGTCCCCAGGCTCTCAGCCACAGTACACCCATAAACTGCTTCGCCCACAGAGAGGTCGACGGTAGCTAAAGCACGGCTTCTCTACAGTGTTGTTTCTTCGAGTTAGAACGCTAGCTATTAGACCTCCATGCAAAATTGGGGCCGCAGTGCTGGCTTCACAAAATAAGTGAGGAGTCGTTTGCTGCCTTCAGCAGCTGCCTGAGGCTCCCTCCGAAATAGGTTTGCCACTCCCTTGTAGTGCTCTCACGCACACACACAAAAGAAGCTTCCACCCTCAGGAGCAGCTGTTTTAGCTGAAGCACAGATTCTGTACTGACTTTTCCTTTCGAGTTAGGTGGTTGTGTTTAAGCCAGCACACACCCACGGGGCAACGGAACCAGCCCCATAACCATGTAGTGAGTTGAGAGCTGCCTTCTGTACCGGCCTGTCTCTCCCCCGATATTACGAAATGGAAACCGTCCCCAGGCTCTCAGCCTCAGTACACCCTAAACTGCTTCGCCCACAGAGAGGTCGACGGTAGCTAAAGCATGGTTTCTCTAAGTGTTTTTTCTCCGAGTTAGAAAGCTAGCTATTAGACTTCCATGCAAAAGTGGGGCCGCAGTACTAGCTTCATGGAGCAAGTGGGGAGTCGTGTTCTGGCTTCTTCCGGGGCCTGGGTCTCACAAGGAAAATGGTTTTGGACTCACTTGCAGTGCGCTCACGCATGCACACAGCAAAATGCGTCCACCCTGAGGCATGGCTCTTTTAGCCGAAGCAGGAATTCCCTACAGAGTTGTTCCTTTGAGTTAGGTGGTTGGCTTTAGGCCTGCAGGCACCCCCGGGGCAAGGGTACTAGCCTCATAAACCAGAGGTGACTTGAGAGCTGCCTTCCGCACCGGCCTGTTTCTCACTCCATTTCACGTCTGGGACCCTTTGCCCGGTCTCTCGTACACGAGCACTGTCAAATTCCTCCTGCTTCAGGAACGGCAATGTTAACTCAAGCGCAGTCACTCTATAGGATTGATTCTTGGTGTTAGTAGCCTGGGAACTAGGCATCCAGGCACACAGGGTACAGCAGTGCTAATCTCCTCAAACAAGAGGTGAGTCGACAGCAGCCTTCCTTCCAGGCCTGCTTCTCACTCCGAGTTCCGTTTAGGTTCCATTTCTCATGCTTTCACAAAAACACACAATAGATGAAGTGCACGCTCAGGAAGGGCGATCTTTGCTGAGGCACGGGTTCTCTACAGTTTTGTTCCTTTGCGTTGCGTGGATGGCACTGAGGACTCCACGCACACACGGGAGAGCCGATCTAGTTTCCCGAAACAAGAGTTGAGTCGATAGGTGCCTTCTGCCCATGCTTATTTCTCCCTCCGAATTCTGCTGGGACTCCTTCCCCAGGTTTGCACTCAAGCAGACTTGAAAATGCTGCCACCCTGTGGAGAGGCGAATGAGCTGAAGCTGGGGTTCTTGGGCGGCTTCTTTCTGCCAAATCAGTGTGGAGCCCTTAGCGTTCCTATGCACACATGGAGCCGAAGTGTTAGCTTCAGGTAACAAGAGCTGAGTCGAGAGGAGCCTTCTGGCCCGGACTCCTTCTCCCTCGGTTTCACGTAAGGAACCCGTTCCTCAGGCTCTCACCCACGGTAGCCCGGAAAGTGCTTCCTCCCTCAGAGAGGTGGATGGTAGCTAAAGCACGGTTTCTCTACCGTGTTGTTTCTTCCAGGGAGAACGCTAGCGATTAGACTTCCATGCAAAAGTAGGGCCGCAGTGCTAGCTAAATGAAACACACGGGGAGTCGTGTTCTGCCTTTTGCTGGGGCCTGAGTCTCACTCGCAGAAACTTTGGACTCCCTTGCAGTGCTCTCACGCACGCACACAACCAAATGCTTCCACCCTCAGGAGCGGCTGTTTCCGCTGAAGCACGGATCCTCTACCGTGTTTTTCCTTCGAGTTAGGCGGCTGTGTTTAAGCCTGCACAGACACCCAGGGCAACGGTATTAGCCCCATAACCATGATGTGAGTTGAGAGCTGCCCTCTGTACCGGCCTGTGTCTCCCCCGATATTACGATATTGAAACCGTCCCCAGGCTCTCAGCCACAGTACCCCCTAAACTGCTTCGCCCACAGAGAGGTCGACGGTAGCTAAAGCTCGGTTTCTCTACTGTGTAGTTTCAAAGAACGCTAGCTATTAGACTTCCATGCAAATGTGGGGCTGCCGTGCTAGCTTGGTCAAACACTTGCGGAGCCGTGTTCTGCCTTTCGCTGGGGCCTGAGTCTCACTCGCAAAATGCTTTGGACTCCCTTGCAGTGCTCTCACGCACGCACACAACAAAATGCTGCCACCCTCAGGAGCAGCTGTTTTAGCTGAAGCACAGGCTCTCAACCGAGTTTTTCCTTCGAGTTCGGTGGCTTCATTTAAGCCTGCACACACACCCTGGGAAACGGTACTAGCCCCGTAACCATGATGTGGGTTGAGAGCTGCCTTCTGTACCGGCCTGTCTCTCCCCCGATATTACGATATTGAAACCGTCCCCAGGCTCTCAGCCACAGTACACCTTAAACTGCTTCGCCCACAGAGAGGTCGACGGTAGCTAAAGCACGGTTTCTCTACAGTGGTGTTTCTTCGAGTTAGAAAGCTAGCCATTAGACTTCCATTCAAAAGTGGGGCCGCAGTCCTAGTTTCATGGAGCAAGTGGGGAGTCGTGTTCTGGCTTCTTCCGGGGCCTGGGTCTCACAAGGAAAATGGTTTTGGACTAACTTGCTGTGCACTCATGCATGCACACCACACAATGCGTCCACCCTGAGGCATGGCTCTTTTAGCCGAAGCAGGAATTCCCTACAGAGTTGTTCCTTTGAGTTAGGTGGTTGGCTTATGGCCTGCAGGCACCCCCGGGGCAAGGGTACTAGCCTCATAAACAAGAGGTCATTTGAGAGCTGCCTTCCGCACCGGCCTGTTTCTCACTCCATTTCACGTATGGGACCCTTTCCCCGGTCACTCATACACGAGCACCTGCGGCTTCAGGGACGGCAATGTTAGCTAAAGCGCAGTAACACTACAGCATTGATTCTTGGTGTTAGTAGCCTGGTAGGCGAATGAGCTGCAGCTGGGATTCTTTACAGGCTTGTTTCTTCCCAGGCAGTGTCGAGCACATAGCATTCCAAGCACACATGGAGCAGTAGTGTTAGCTTCAGGTAGCAAGAGCTGAGTCCAGAGGTGCCTTCTGCCCGGACCTATTTCTCCCTTGGTTTCACGTATGGAACCCGTTCCCCTGGTTCTCAGCCACGGTACTCCGTGTAATGCTTCCTCCGTCTAGAGGTCGACGGTAGCTAAAGCACGGTTTCTCTACAGTGTTGTTTCTTCGAGTTAGAACACTAGGTGTTAGACTTCCATGCAAAAGTGGGGCTGCCGTGCTAGAGTGATGAAACACATGGGGAGTCGTGTTCTGCCTTTCGCTGGGGCCTGAGTCTCACTCGCAAAAAGCTTTGGACTCCCTTGCAGTGCTCTCACGCACGCACACAACAAAATGCTTCCACTCTCAGGAGCGGCTATTTTACCTGCAGCACAGGCTTTCTACCGAGTTTTTCCTTCGAGTTAGGTGGCTGTGTTTAAGCCTGCACACACACCACGGTCAACGGAACTAGCCCCATAACCATGTAGTGAGTTGAGAGCTGCCTTCTGTACCGGCCTCTCTCTCCCCCGATATTACGAAATGGAAACCGTCCCCAGGCTCTCAGCCACAGTACACCCTAAACTGCTTCACCCACAGTGAGGTCGACGGTAGCTAAAGCATGGTTTCTCTAAGTGTTTTTTCTCCGAGTTAGAAAGCTAGCTATTAGACTTCCATGCAAAAGTGGGGCCGCAGTACTAGCTTCATGGAGCAAGTGGGGAGTCGTGTTCTGGCTTCTTCCGGGGCCTGGGTCTCACAAGGAAAATGGTTTTGGACTCACTTGCAGTGCGCTCACGCATGCACACAGCAAAATGCGTCCACCCTGAGGCATGGCTCTTTTAGCCGAAGCAGGAATTCCCTACAGAGTTGTTCCTTTGAGTTAGGTGGTTGGCTTTAGGCCTGCAGGCACCCCCGGGGCAAGGGTACTAGCCTCATAAACCAGAGGTGACTTGAGAGCTGCCTTCCGCACCGGCCTGTTTCTCACTCCATTTCACGTCTGGGACCCTTTGCCCGGTCTCTCGTACACGAGCACTGTCAAATTCCTCCTGCTTCAGGAACGGCAATGTTAACTCAAGCGCAGTCACTCTATAGGATTGATTCTTGGTGTTAGTAGCCTGGGAACTAGGCATCCAGGCACACAGGGTACAGCAGTGCTAATCTCCTCAAACAAGAGGTGAGTCGACAGCAGCCTTCCTTCCAGGCCTGCTTCTCACTCCGAGTTACGTTTAGGTTCCATTTCTCATGCTTTCACAAAAACACACAATAGATGAAGTGCACGCTCAGGAAGGGCGATCTTTGCTGAGGCACGGGTTCTCTACAGTTTTGTTCCTTTGCGTTGCGTGGATGGCACTGAGGACTCCACGCACACACGGGAGAGCCGATCTAGTTTCCCGAAACAAGAGTTGAGTCGATAGGTGCCTTCTGCCCATGCTTATTTCTCCCTCCGAATTCTGCTGGGACTCCTTCCCCAGGTTTGCACTCAAGCAGACTTGAAAATGCTGCCACCCTGTGGAGAGGCGAATGAGCTGAAGCTGGGGTTCTTGGGCGGCTTCTTTCTGCCAAATCAGTGTGGAGCCCTTAGCGTTCCTATGCACACATGGAGCCGAAGTGTTAGCTTCAGGTAACAAGAGCTGAGTCGAGAGGAGCCTTCTGGCCCGGACTCCTTCTCCCTCGGTTTCACGTAAGGAACCCGTTCCTCAGGCTCTCACCCACGGTAGCCCGGAAAGTGCTTCCTCCCTCAGAGAGGTGGATGGTAGCTAAAGCACGGTTTCTCTACCGTGTTGTTTCTTCCAGGGAGAACGCTAGCGATTAGACTTCCATGCAAAAGTAGGGCCGCAGTGCTAGCTAAATGAAACACACGGGGAGTCGTGTTCTGCCTTTTGCTGGGGCCTGAGTCTCACTCGCAGAAACTTTGGACTCCCTTGCAGTGCTCTCACGCACGCACACAACCAAATGCTTCCACCCTCAGGAGCGGCTGTTTCCGCTGAAGCACGGATCCTCTACCGTGTTTTTCCTTCGAGTTAGGCGGCTGTGTTTAAGCCTGCACAGACACCCAGGGCAACGGTATTAGCCCCATAACCATGATGTGAGTTGAGAGCTGCCCTCTGTACCGGCCTGTGTCTCCCCCGATATTACGATATTGAAACCGTCCCCAGGCTCTCAGCCACAGTACACCCTAAACTGCTTCGCCCACAGAGAGGTCGACGGTAGCTAAAGCTCGGGTTCTCTACTGTGTAGTTTCAAAGAACGCTAGCTATTAGACTTCCATGCAAATGTGGGGCTGCCGTGCTAGCTTGGTCAAACACTTGCGGAGCCGTGTTCTGCCTTTCGCTGGGGCCTGAGTCTCACTCGCAAAATGCTTTGGACTCCCTTGCAGTGCTCTCACGCACGCACACAACAAAATGCTGCCACCCTCAGGAGCAGCTGTTTTAGCTGAAGCACAGGCTCTCAACCGAGTTTTTCCTTCGAGTTCGGTGGCTTCATTTAAGCCTGCACACACACCCTGGGAAACGGTACTAGCCCCGTAACCATGATGTGGGTTGAGAGCTGCCTTCTGTACCGGCCTGTCTCTCCCCCGATATTACGATATTGAAACCGTCCCCAGGCTCTCAGCCACAGTACACCCATAAACTGCTTCGCCCACAGAGAGGTCGACGGTAGCTAAAGCACGGCTTCTCTACAGTGTTGTTTCTTCGAGTTAGAACGCTAGCTATTAGACCTCCATGCAAAATTGGGGCCGCAGTGCTGGCTTCACAAAATAAGTGAGGAGTCGTTTGCTGCCTTCAGCAGCTGCCTGAGGCTCCCTCCGAAATAGGTTTGCCACTCCCTTGTAGTGCTCTCACGCACACACACAAAAGAAGCTTCCACCCTCAGGAGCAGCTGTTTTAGCTGAAGCACAGATTCTGTACTGACTTTTCCTTTCGAGTTAGGTGGTTGTGTTTAAGCCAGCACACACCCACGGGGCAACGGAACCAGCCCCATAACCATGTAGTGAGTTGAGAGCTGCCTTATGTACCGGCCTCTCTCTCCCCCGATATTACGAAATGGAAACCGTCCCCAGGCTCTCAGCCACAGTACACCCTAAACTGCTTCACCCACAGTGAGGTCGACGGTAGCTAAAGCATGGTTTCTCTAAGTGTTTTTTCTCCGAGTTAGAAAGCTAGCTATTAGACTTCCATGCAAAAGTGGGGCCGCAGTACTAGCTTCATGGAGCAAGTTGGGAGTCGTGTTCTGGCTTCTTCCGGGGCCTGGGTCTCACAAGGAAAATGGTTTTGGACTCACTTGCAGTGCGCTCACGCATGCACACAGCAAAATGCGTCCACCCTGAGGCATGGCTCTTTTAGCCGAAGCAGGAATTCCCTACAGAGTTGTTCCTTTGAGTTAGGTGGTTGGCTTTAGGCCTGCAGGCACCCCCGGGGCAAGGGTACTAGCCTCATAAACCAGAGGTGACTTGAGAGCTGCCTTCCGCACCGGCCTGTTTCTCACTCCATTTCACGTCTGGGACCCTTTGCCCGGTCTCTCGTACACGAGCACTGTCAAATTCCTCCTGCTTCAGGAACGGCAATGTTAACTCAAGCGCAGTCACTCTATAGGATTGATTCTTGGTGTTAGTAGCCTGGGAACTAGGCATCCAGGCACACAGGGTACAGCAGTGCTAATCTCCTCAAACAAGAGGTGAGTCGACAGCAGCCTTCCTTCCAGGCCTGCTTCTCACTCCGAGTTCCGTTTAGGTTCCATTTCTCATGCTTTCACAAAAACACACAATAGATGAAGTGCACGCTCAGGAAGGGCGATCTTTGCTGAGGCACGGGTTCTCTACAGTTTTGTTCCTTTGCGTTGCGTGGATGGCACTGAGGACTCCACGCACACACGGGAGAGCCGATCTAGTTTCCCGAAACAAGAGTTGAGTCGATAGGTGCCTTCTGCCCATGCTTATTTCTCCCTCCGAATTCTGCTGGGACTCCTTCCCCAGGTTTGCACTCAAGCAGACTTGAAAATGCTGCCACCCTGTGGAGAGGCGAATGAGCTGAAGCTGGGGTTCTTGAGCGGCTTCTTTCTGCCAAATCAGTGTGGAGCCCTTAGCGTTCCTATGCACACATGGAGCCGAAGTGTTAGCTTCAGGTAACAAGAGCTGAGTCGAGAGGAGCCTTCTGGCCCGGACTCCTTCTCCCTTGGTTTCATGTAAGGAACCCGTTCCTCAGGCTCTCACCCACGGTAGCCCGGAAAGTGCTTCCTCCCTCAGAGAGGTGGATGGTAGCTAAAGCACGGTTTCTCTACCGTGTTGTTTCTTCCAGGGAGAACGCTAGCGATTAGACTTCCATGCAAAAGTAGGGCCGCAGTGCTAGCTAAATGAAACACACGGGGAGTCGTGTTCTGCCTTTTGCTGGGGCCTGAGTCTCACTCGCAGAAACTTTGGACTCCCTTGCAGTGCTCTCACGCACGCACACAACCAAATGCTTCCACCCTCAGGAGCGGCTGTTTCCGCTGAAGCACGGATCCTCTACCGTGTTTTTCCTTCGAGTTAGGCGGCTGTGTTTAAGCCTGCACAGACACCCAGGGCAACGGTATTAGCCCCATAACCATGATGTGAGTTGAGAGCTGCCCTCTGTACCGGCCTGTGTCTCCCCCGATATTACGATATTGAAACCGTCCCCAGGCTCTCAGCCACAGTACCCCCTAAACTGCTTCGCCCACAGAGAGGTCGACGGTAGCTAAAGCTCGGTTTCTCTACTGTGTAGTTTCAAAGAACGCTAGCTATTAGACTTCCATGCAAATGTGGGGCTGCCGTGCTAGCTTGGTCAAACACTTGCGGAGCCGTGTTCTGCCTTTCGCTGGGGCCTGAGTCTCACTCGCAAAATGCTTTGGACTCCCTTGCAGTGCTCTCACGCACGCACACAACAAAATGCTGCCACCCTCAGGAGCAGCTGTTTTAGCTGAAGCACAGGCTCTCAACCGAGTTTTTCCTTCGAGTTAGGTGGCTTCATTTAAGCCTGCACACACACCCTGGGAAACGGTACTAGCCCCGTAACCATGATGTGGGTTGAGAGCTGCCTTCTGTACCGGCCTGTCTCTCCCCCGATATTACGATATTGAAACCGTCCCCAGGCTCTCAGCCACAGTACACCTTAAACTGCTTCGCCCACAGAGAGGTCGACGGTAGCTAAAGCACGGTTTCTCTACAGTGGTGTTTCTTCGAGTTAGAAAGCTAGCCATTAGACTTCCATTCAAAAGTGGGGCCGCAGTCCTAGTTTCATGGAACAAGTGGGGAGTCGTGTTCTGGCTTCTTCCGGGGCCTGGGTCTCACAAGGAAAATGGTTTTGGACTAACTTGCTGTGCACTCATGCATGCACACCACACAATGCGTCCACCCTGAGGCATGGCTCTTTTAGCCGAAGCAGGAATTCCCTACAGAGTTGTTCCTTTGAGTTAGGTGGTTGGCTTATGGCCTGCAGGCACCCCCGGGGCAAGGGTACTAGCCTCATAAACAAGAGGTCATTTGAGAGCTGCCTTCCGCACCGGCCTGTTTCTCACTCCATTTCACGTATGGGACCCTTTCCCCGGTCACTCATACACGAGCACCTGCGGCTTCAGGGACGGCAATGTTAGCTAAAGCGCAGTAACACTACAGCATTGATTCTTGGTGTTAGTAGCCTGGTAGGCGAATGAGCTGCAGCTGGGATTCTTTACAGGCTTGTTTCTTCCCAGGCAGTGTCGAGCACATAGCATTCCAAGCACACATGGAGCAGTAGTGTTAGCTTCAGGTAGCAAGAGCTGAGTCCAGAGGTGCCTTCTGCCCGGACCTATTTCTCCCTTGGTTTCACGTATGGAACCCGTTCCCCTGGTTCTCAGCCACGGTACTCCGTGTAATGCTTCCTCCGTCTAGAGGTCGACGGTAGCTAAAGCACGGTTTCTCTACAGTGTTGTTTCTTCGAGTTAGAACACTAGGTGTTAGACTTCCATGCAAAAGTGGGGCTGCCGTGCTAGAGTGATGAAACACATGGGGAGTCGTGTTCTGCCTTTCGCTGGGGCCTGAGTCTCACTCGCAAAAAGCTTTGGACTCCCTTGCAGTGCTCTCACGCACGCACACAACAAAATGCTTCCACTCTCAGGAGCGGCTATTTTACCTGCAGCACAGGCTTTCTACCGAGTTTTTCCTTCGAGTTAGGTGGCTGTGTTTAAGCCTGCACACACACCACGGTCAACGGAACTAGCCCCATAACCATGTAGTGAGTTGAGAGCTGCCTTCTGTACCGGCCTCTCTCTCCCCCGATATTACGAAATGGAAACCGTCCCCAGGCTCTCAGCCACAGTACACCCTAAACTGCTTCACCCACAGTGAGGTCGACGGTAGCTAAAGCATGGTTTCTCTAAGTGTTTTTTCTCCGAGTTAGAAAGCTAGCTATTAGACTTCCATGCAAAAGTGGGGCCGCAGTACTAGCTTCATGGAGCAAGTGGGGAGTCGTGTTCTGGCTTCTTCCGGGGCCTGGGTCTCACAAGGAAAATGGTTTTGGACTCACTTGCAGTGCGCTCACGCATGCACACAGCAAAATGCGTCCACCCTGAGGCATGGCTCTTTTAGCCGAAGCAGGAATTCCCTACAGAGTTGTTCCTTTGAGTTAGGTGGTTGGCTTTAGGCCTGCAGGCACCCCCGGGGCAAGGGTACTAGCCTCATAAACCAGAGGTGACTTGAGAGCTGCCTTCCGCACCGGCCTGTTTCTCACTCCATTTCACGTCTGGGACCCTTTGCCCGGTCTCTCGTACACGAGCACTGTCAAATTCCTCCTGCTTCAGGAACGGCAATGTTAACTCAAGCGCAGTCACTCTATAGGATTGATTCTTGGTGTTAGTAGCCTGGTAACTAGGCATCCAGGCACACAGGGTACAGCAGTGCTAATCTCCTCAAACAAGAGGTGAGTCGACAGCAGCCTTCCTTCCAGGCCTGCTTCTCACTCCGAGTTCCGTTTAGGTTCCATTTCTCATGCTTTCACAAAAACACACAATAGATGAAGTGCACGCTCAGGAAGGGCGATCTTTGCTGAGGCACGGGTTCTCTACAGTTTTGTTCCTTTGCGTTGCGTGGATGGCACTGAGGACTCCACGCACACACGGGAGAGCCGATCTAGTTTCCCGAAACAAGAGTTGAGTCGATAGGTGCCTTCTGCCCATGCTTATTTCTCCCTCCGAATTCTGCTGGGACTCCTTCCCCAGGTTTGCACTCAAGCAGACTTGAAAATGCTGCCACCCTGTGGAGAGGCGAATGAGCTGAAGCTGGGGTTCTTGGGCGGCTTCTTTCTGCCAAATCAGTGTGGAGCCCTTAGCGTTCCTATGCACACATGGAGCCGAAGTGTTAGCTTCAGGTAACAAGAGCTGAGTCGAGAGGAGCCTTGTGGCCCGGACTCCTTCTCCCTCGGTTTCACGTAAGGAACCCGTTCCTCAGGCTCTCACCCACGGTAGCCCGGAAAGTGCTTCCTCCCTCAGAGAGGTGGATGGTAGCTAAAGCACGGTTTCTCTACCGTGTTGTTTCTTCCAGGGAGAACGCTAGCGATTAGACTTCCATGCAAAAGTAGGGCCGCAGTGCTAGCTAAATGAAACACACGGGGAGTCGTGTTCTGCCTTTTGCTGGGGCCTGAGTCTCACTCGCAGAAACTTTGGACTCCCTTGCAGTGCTCTCACGCACGCACACAACCAAATGCTTCCACCCTCAGGAGCGGCTGTTTCCGCTGAAGCACGGATCCTCTACCGTGTTTTTCCTTCGAGTTAGGTGGCTGTGTTTAAGCCTGCACAGACACCCAGGGCAACGGTATTAGCCCCATAACCATGATGTGAGTTGAGAGCTGCCCTCTGTACCGGCCTGTGTCTCCCCCGATATTACGATATTGAAACCGTCCCCAGGCTCTCAGCCACAGTACCCCCTAAACTGCTTCGCCCACAGAGAGGTCGACGGTAGCTAAAGCTCGGTTTCTCTACTGTGTAGTTTCAAAGAACGCTAGCTATTAGACTTCCATGCAAATGTGGGGCTGCCGTGCTAGCTTGGTCAAACACTTGCGGAGCCGTGTTCTGCCTTTCGCTGGGGCCTGAGTCTCACTCGCAAAATGCTTTGGACTCCCTTGCAGTGCTCTCACGCACGCACACAACAAAATGCTGCCACCCTCAGGAGCAGCTGTTTTAGCTGAAGCACAGGCTCTCAACCGAGTTTTTCCTTCGAGTTCGGTGGCTTCATTTAAGCCTGCACACACACCCTGGGAAACGGTACTAGCCCCGTAACCATGATGTGGGTTGAGAGCTGCCTTCTGTACCGGCCTGTCTCTCCCCCGATATTACGATATTGAAACCGTCCCCAGGCTCTCAGCCACAGTACACCCATAAACTGCTTCGCCCACAGAGAGGTCGACGGTAGCTAAAGCACGGCTTCTCTACAGTGTTGTTTCTTCGAGTTAGAACGCTAGCTATTAGACCTCCATGCAAAATTGGGGCCGCAGTGCTGGCTTCACAAAATAAGTGAGGAGTCGTTTGCTGCCTTCAGCAGCTGCCTGAGGCTCCCTCCGAAATAGGTTTGCCACTCCCTTGTAGTGCTCTCACGCACACACACAAAAGAAGCTTCCACCCTCAGGAGCAGCTGTTTTAGCTGAAGCACAGATTCTGTACTGACTTTTCCTTTCGAGTTAGGTGGTTGTGTTTAAGCCAGCACACACCCACGGGGCAACGGAACCAGCCCCATAACCATGTAGTGAGTTGAGAGCTGCCTTCTGTACCGGCCTGTCTCTCCCCCGATATTACGAAATGGAAACCGTCCCCAGGCTCTCAGCCTCAGTACACCCTAAACTGCATCGCCCACAGAGAGGTCGACGGTAGCTAAAGCATGGTTTCTCTAAGTGTTTTTTCTCCGAGTTAGAAAGCTAGCTATTAGACTTCCATGCAAAAGTGGGGCCGCAGTACTAGCTTCATGGAGCAAGTGGGGAGTCGTGTTCTGGCTTCTTCCGGGGCCTGGGTCTCACAAGGAAAATGGTTTTGGACTCACTTGCAGTGCGCTCACGCATGCACACAGCAAAATGCGTCCACCCTGAGGCATGGCTCTTTTAGCCGAAGCAGGAATTCCCTACAGAGTTGTTCCTTTGAGTTAGGTGGTTGGCTTTAGGCCTGCAGGCACCCCCGGGGCAAGGGTACTAGCCTCATAAACCAGAGGTGACTTGAGAGCTGCCTTCCAGACCGGCCTGTTTCTCACTCCATTTCACGTCTGGGACCCTTTGCCCGGTCTCTCGTACACGAGCACTGTCAAATTCCTCCTGCTTCAGGAACGGCAATGTTAACTCAAGCGCAGTCACTCTATAGGATTGATTCTTGGTGTTAGTAGCCTGGGAACTAGGCATCCAGGCACACAGGGTACAGCAGTGCTAATCTCCTCAAACAAGAGGTGAGTCGACAGCAGCCTTCCTTCCAGGCCTGCTTCTCACTCCGAGTTCCGTTTAGGTTCCATTTCTCATGCTTTCACAAAAACACACAATAGATGAAGTGCACGCTCAGGAAGGGCGATCTTTGCTGAGGCACGGGTTCTCTACAGTTTTGTTCCTTTGCGTTGCGTGGATGGCACTGAGGACTCCACGCACACACGGGAGAGCCGATCTAGTTTCCCGAAACAAGAGTTGAGTCGATAGGTGCCTTCTGCCCATGCTTATTTCTCCCTCCGAATTCTGCTGGGACTCCTTCCCCAGGTTTGCACTCAAGCAGACTTGAAAATGCTGCCACCCTGTGGAGAGGCGAATGAGCTGAAGCTGGGGTTCTTGGGCGGCTTCTTTCTGCCAAATCAGTGTGGAGCCCTTAGCGTTCCTATGCACACATGGAGCCGAAGTGTTAGCTTCAGGTAACAAGAGCTGAGTCGAGAGGAGCCTTGTGGCCCGGACTCCTTCTCCCTCGGTTTCACGTAAGGAACCCGTTCCTCAGGCTCTCACCCACGGTAGCCCGGAAAGTGCTTCCTCCCTCAGAGAGGTGGATGGTAGCTAAAGCACGGTTTCTCTACCGTGTTGTTTCTTCCAGGGAGAACGCTAGCGATTAGACTTCCATGCAAAAGTAGGGCCGCAGTGCTAGCTAAATGAAACACACGGGGAGTCGTGTTCTGCCTTTTGCTGGGGCCTGAGTCTCACTCGCAGAAACTTTGGACTCCCTTGCAGTGCTCTCACGCACGCACACAACCAAATGCTTCCACCCTCAGGAGCGGCTGTTTCCGCTGAAGCACGGATCCTCTACCGTGTTTTTCCTTCGAGTTAGGCGGCTGTGTTTAAGCCTGCACAGACACCCAGGGCAACGGTATTAGCCCCATAACCATGATGTGAGTTGAGAGCTGCCCTCTGTACCGGCCTGTGTCTCCCCCGATATTACGATATTGAAACCGTCCCCAGGCTCTCAGCCACAGTACCCCCTAAACTGCTTCGCCCACAGAGAGGTCGACGGTAGCTAAAGCTCGGTTTCTCTACTGTGTAGTTTCAAAGAACGCTAGCTATTAGACTTCCATGCAAATGTGGGGCTGCCGTGCTAGCTTGGTCAAACACTTGCGGAGCCGTGTTCTGCCTTTCGCTGGGGCCTGAGTCTCACTCGCAAAATGCTTTGGACTCCCTTGCAGTGCTCTCACGCACGCACACAACAAAATGCTGCCACCCTCAGGAGCAGCTGTTTTAGCTGAAGCACAGGCTCTCAACCGAGTTTTTCCTTCGAGTTAGGTGGCTTCATTTAAGCCTGCACACACACCCTGGGAAACGGTACTAGCCCCGTAACCATGATGTGGGTTGAGAGCTGCCTTCTGTACCGGCCTGTCTCTCCCCCGATATTACGATATTGAAACCGTCCCCAGGCTCTCAGCCACAGTACACCTTAAACTGCTTCGCCCACAGAGAGGTCGACGGTAGCTAAAGCACGGTTTCTCTACAGTGGTGTTTCTTCGAGTTAGAAAGCTAGCCATTAGACTTCCATTCAAAAGTGGGGCCGCAGTCCTAGTTTCATGGAGCAAGTGGGGAGTCGTGTTCTGGCTTCTTCCGGGGCCTGGGTCTCACAAGGAAAATGGTTTTGGACTAACTTGCTGTGCACTCATGCATGCACACCACACAATGCGTCCACCCTGAGGCATGGCTCTTTTAGCCGAAGCAGGAATTCCCTACAGAGTTGTTCCTTTGAGTTAGGTGGTTGGCTTATGGCCTGCAGGCACCCCCGGGGCAAGGGTACTAGCCTCATAAACAAGAGGTCATTTGAGAGCTGCCTTCCGCACCGGCCTGTTTCTCACTCCATTTCACGTATGGGACCCTTTCCCCGGTCACTCATACACGAGCACCTGCGGCTTCAGGGACGGCAATGTTAGCTAAAGCGCAGTAACACTACAGCATTGATTCTTGGTGTTAGTAGCCTGGTAGGCGAATGAGCTGCAGCTGGGATTCTTTACAGGCTTGTTTCTTCCCAGGCAGTGTCGAGCACATAGCATTCCAAGCACACATGGAGCAGTAGTGTTAGCTTCAGGTAGCAAGAGCTGAGTCCAGAGGTGCCTTCTGCCCGGACCTATTTCTCCCTTGGTTTCACGTATGGAACCCGTTCCCCTGGTTCTCAGCCACGGTACTCCGTGTAATGCTTCCTCCGTCTAGAGGTCGACGGTAGCTAAAGCACGGTTTCTCTACAGTGTTGTTTCTTCGAGTTAGAACACTAGGTGTTAGACTTCCATGCAAAAGTGGGGCTGCCGTGCTAGAGTGATGAAACACATGGGGAGTCGTGTTCTGCCTTTCGCTGGGGCCTGAGTCTCACTCGCAAAAAGCTTTGGACTCCCTTGCAGTGCTCTCACGCACGCACACAACAAAATGCTTCCACTCTCAGGAGCGGCTATTTTACCTGCAGCACAGGCTTTCTACCGAGTTTTTCCTTCGAGTTAGGTGGCTGTGTTTAAGCCTGCACACACACCACGGTCAACGGAACTAGCCCCATAACCATGTAGTGAGTTGAGAGCTGCCTTCTGTACCGGCCTCTCTCTCCCCCGATATTACGAAATGGAAACCGTCCCCAGGCTCTCAGCCACAGTACACCCTAAACTGCTTCACCCACAGTGAGGTCGACGGTAGCTAAAGCATGGTTTCTCTAAGTGTTTTTTCTCCGAGTTAGAAAGCTAGCTATTAGACTTCCATGCAAAAGTGGGGCCGCAGTACTAGCTTCATGGAGCAAGTGGGGAGTCGTGTTCTGGCTTCTTCCGGGGCCTGGGTCTCACAAGGAAAATGGTTTTGGACTCACTTGCAGTGCGCTCACGCATGCACACAGCAAAATGCGTCCACCCTGAGGCATGGCTCTTTTAGCCGAAGCAGGAATTCCCTACAGAGTTGTTCCTTTGAGTTAGGTGGTTGGCTTTAGGCCTGCAGGCACCCCCGGGGCAAGGGTACTAGCCTCATAAACCAGAGGTGACTTGAGAGCTGCCTTCCGCACCGGCCTGTTTCTCACTCCATTTCACGTCTGGGACCCTTTGCCCGGTCTCTCGTACACGAGCACTGTCAAATTCCTCCTGCTTCAGGAACGGCAATGTTAACTCAAGCGCAGTCACTCTATAGGATTGATTCTTGGTGTTAGTAGCCTGGGAACTAGGCATCCAGGCACACAGGGTACAGCAGTGCTAATCTCCTCAAACAAGAGGTGAGTCGACAGCAGCCTTCCTTCCAGGCCTGCTTCTCACTCCGAGTTACGTTTAGGTTCCATTTCTCATGCTTTCACAAAAACACACAATAGATGAAGTGCACGCTCAGGAAGGGCGATCTTTGCTGAGGCACGGGTTCTCTACAGTTTTGTTCCTTTGCGTTGCGTGGATGGCACTGAGGACTCCACGCACACACGGGAGAGCCGATCTAGTTTCCCGAAACAAGAGTTGAGTCGATAGGTGCCTTCTGCCCATGCTTATTTCTCCCTCCGAATTCTGCTGGGACTCCTTCCCCAGGTTTGCACTCAAGCAGACTTGAAAATGCTGCCACCCTGTGGAGAGGCGAATGAGCTGAAGCTGGGGTTCTTGGGCGGCTTCTTTCTGCCAAATCAGTGTGGAGCCCTTAGCGTTCCTATGCACACATGGAGCCGAAGTGTTAGCTTCAGGTAACAAGAGCTGAGTCGAGAGGAGCCTTGTGGCCCGGACTCCTTCTCCCTCGGTTTCACGTAAGGAACCCGTTCCTCAGGCTCTCACCCACGGTAGCCCGGAAAGTGCTTCCTCCCTCAGAGAGGTGGATGGTAGCTAAAGCACGGTTTCTCTACCGTGTTGTTTCTTCCAGGGAGAACGCTAGCGATTAGACTTCCATGCAAAAGTAGGGCCGCAGTGCTAGCTAAATGAAACACACGGGGAGTCGTGTTCTGCCTTTTGCTGGGGCCTGAGTCTCACTCGCAGAAACTTTGGACTCCCTTGCAGTGCTCTCACGCACGCACACAACCAAATGCTTCCACCCTCAGGAGCGGCTGTTTCCGCTGAAGCACGGATCCTCTACCGTGTTTTTCCTTCGAGTTAGGCGGCTGTGTTTAAGCCTGCACAGACACCCAGGGCAACGGTATTAGCCCCATAACCATGATGTGAGTTGAGAGCTGCCCTCTGTACCGGCCTGTGTCTCCCCCGATATTACGATATTGAAACCGTCCCCAGGCTCTCAGCCACAGTACCCCCTAAACTGCTTCGCCCACAGAGAGGTCGACGGTAGCTAAAGCTCGGTTTCTCTACTGTGTAGTTTCAAAGAACGCTAGCTATTAGACTTCCATGCAAATGTGGGGCTGCCGTGCTAGCTTGGTCAAACACTTGCGGAGCCGTGTTCTGCCTTTCGCTGGGGCCTGAGTCTCACTCGCAAAATGCTTTGGACTCCCTTGCAGTGCTCTCACGCACGCACACAACAAAATGCTGCCACCCTCAGGAGCAGCTGTTTTAGCTGAAGCACAGGCTCTCAACCGAGTTTTTCCTTCGAGTTAGGTGGCTTCATTTAAGCCTGCACACACACCCTGGGAAACGGTACTAGCCCCGTAACCATGATGTGGGTTGAGAGCTGCCTTCTGTACCGGCCTGTCTCTCCCCCGATATTACGATATTGAAACCGTCCCCAGGCTCTCAGCCACAGTACACCTTAAACTGCTTCGCCCACAGAGAGGTCGACGGTAGCTAAAGCACGGTTTCTCTACAGTGGTGTTTCTTCGAGTTAGAAAGCTAGCCATTAGACTTCCATTCAAAAGTGGGGCCGCAGTCCTAGTTTCATGGAGCAAGTGGGGAGTCGTGTTCTGGCTTCTTCCGGGGCCTGGGTCTCACAAGGAAAATGGTTTTGGACTAACTTGCTGTGCACTCATGCATGCACACCACACAATGCGTCCACCCTGAGGCATGGCTCTTTTAGCCGAAGCAGGAATTCCCTACAGAGTTGTTCCTTTGAGTTAGGTGGTTGGCTTATGGCCTGCAGGCACCCCCGGGGCAAGGGTACTAGCCTCATAAACAAGAGGTCATTTGAGAGCTGCCTTCCGCACCGGCCTGTTTCTCACTCCATTTCACGTATGGGACCCTTTCCCCGGTCACTCATACACGAGCACCTGCGGCTTCAGGGACGGCAATGTTAGCTAAAGCGCAGTAACACTACAGCATTGATTCTTGGTGTTAGTAGCCTGGTAGGCGAATGAGCTGCAGCTGGGATTCTTTACAGGCTTGTTTCTTCCCAGGCAGTGTCGAGCACATAGCATTCCAAGCACACATGGAGCAGTAGTGTTAGCTTCAGGTAGCAAGAGCTGAGTCCAGAGGTGCCTTCTGCCCGGACCTATTTCTCCCTTGGTTTCACGTATGGAACCCGTTCCCCTGGTTCTCAGCCACGGTACTCCGTGTAATGCTTCCTCCGTCTAGAGGTCGACGGTAGCTAAAGCACGGTTTCTCTACAGTGTTGTTTCTTCGAGTTAGAACACTAGCTGTTAGACTTCCATGCAAAAGTGGGGCTGCCGTGCTAGAGTGATGAAACACATGGGGAGTCGTGTTCTGCCTTTCGCTGGGGCCTGAGTCTCACTCGCAAAAAGCTTTGGACTCCCTTGCAGTGCTCTCACGCACGCACACAACAAAATGCTTCCACTCTCAGGAGCGGCTATTTTACCTGCAGCACAGGCTTTCTACCGAGTTTTTCCTTCGAGTTAGGTGGCTGTGTTTAAGCCTGCACACACACCACGGTCAACGGAACTAGCCCCATAACCATGTAGTGAGTTGAGAGCTGCCTTCTGTACCGGCCTCTCTCTCCCCCGATATTACGAAATGGAAACCGTCCCCAGGCTCTCAGCCACAGTACACCCTAAACTGCTTCACCCACAGTGAGGTCGACGGTAGCTAAAGCATGGTTTCTCTAAGTGTTTTTTCTCCGAGTTAGAAAGCTAGCTATTAGACTTCCATGCAAAAGTGGGGCCGCAGTACTAGCTTCATGGAGCAAGTGGGGAGTCGTGTTCTGGCTTCTTCCGGGGCCTGGGTCTCACAAGGAAAATGGTTTTGGACTCACTTGCAGTGCGCTCACGCATGCACACAGCAAAATGCGTCCACCCTGAGGCATGGCTCTTTTAGCCGAAGCAGGAATTCCCTACAGAGTTGTTCCTTTGAGTTAGGTGGTTGGCTTTAGGCCTGCAGGCACCCCCGGGGCAAGGGTACTAGCCTCATAAACCAGAGGTGACTTGAGAGCTGCCTTCCGCACCGGCCTGTTTCTCACTCCATTTCACGTCTGGGACCCTTTGCCCGGTCTCTCGTACACGAGCACTGTCAAATTCCTCCTGCTTCAGGAACGGCAATGTTAACTCAAGCGCAGTCACTCTATAGGATTGATTCTTGGTGTTAGTAGCCTGGGAACTAGGCATCCAGGCACACAGGGTACAGCAGTGCTAATCTCCTCAAACAAGAGGTGAGTCGACAGCAGCCTTCCTTCCAGGCCTGCTTCTCACTCCGAGTTCCGTTTAGGTTCCATTTCTCATGCTTTCACAAAAACACACAATAGATGAAGTGCACGCTCAGGAAGGGCGATCTTTGCTGAGGCACGGGTTCTCTACAGTTTTGTTCCTTTGCGTTGCGTGGATGGCACTGAGGACTCCACGCACACACGGGAGAGCCGATCTAGTTTCCCGAAACAAGAGTTGAGTCGATAGGTGCCTTCTGCCCATGCTTATTTCTCCCTCCGAATTCTGCTGGGACTCCTTCCCCAGGTTTGCACTCAAGCAGACTTGAAAATGCTGCCACCCTGTGGAGAGGCGAATGAGCTGAAGCTGGGGTTCTTGGGCGGCTTCTTTCTGCCAAATCAGTGTGGAGCCCTTAGCGTTCCTATGCACACATGGAGCCGAAGTGTTAGCTTCAGGTAACAAGAGCTGAGTCGAGAGGAGCCTTGTGGCCCGGACTCCTTCTCCCTCGGTTTCACGTAAGGAACCCGTTCCTCAGGCTCTCACCCACGGTAGCCCGGAAAGTGCTTCCTCCCTCAGAGAGGTGGATGGTAGCTAAAGCACGGTTTCTCTACCGTGTTGTTTCTTCCAGGGAGAACGCTAGCGATTAGACTTCCATGCAAAAGTAGGGCCGCAGTGCTAGCTAAATGAAACACACGGGGAGTCGTGTTCTGCCTTTTGCTGGGGCCTGAGTCTCACTCGCAGAAACTTTGGACTCCCTTGCAGTGCTCTCACGCACGCACACAACCAAATGCTTCCACCCTCAGGAGCGGCTGTTTCCGCTGAAGCACGGATCCTCTACCGTGTTTTTCCTTCGAGTTAGGCGGCTGTGTTTAAGCCTGCACAGACACCCAGGGCAACGGTATTAGCCCCATAACCATGATGTGAGTTGAGAGCTGCCCTCTGTACCGGCCTGTGTCTCCCCCGATATTACGATATTGAAACCGTCCCCAGGCTCTCAGCCACAGTACCCCCTAAACTGCTTCGCCCACAGAGAGGTCGACGGTAGCTAAAGCTCGGTTTCTCTACTGTGTAGTTTCAAAGAACGCTAGCTATTAGACTTCCATGCAAATGTGGGGCTGCCGTGCTAGCTTGGTCAAACACTTGCGGAGCCGTGTTCTGCCTTTCGCTGGGGCCTGAGTCTCACTCGCAAAATGCTTTGGACTCCCTTGCAGTGCTCTCACGCACGCACACAACAAAATGCTGCCACCCTCAGGAGCAGCTGTTTTAGCTGAAGCACAGGCTCTCAACCGAGTTTTTCCTTCGAGTTAGGTGGCTTCATTTAAGCCTGCACACACACCCTGGGAAACGGTACTAGCCCCGTAACCATGATGTGGGTTGAGAGCTGCCTTCTGTACCGGCCTGTCTCTCCCCCGATATTACGATATTGAAACCGTCCCCAGGCTCTCAGCCACAGTACACCTTAAACTGCTTCGCCCACAGAGAGGTCGACGGTAGCTAAAGCACGGTTTCTCTACAGTGGTGTTTCTTCGAGTTAGAAAGCTAGCCATTAGACTTCCATTCAAAAGTGGGGCCGCAGTCCTAGTTTCATGGAGCAAGTGGGGAGTCGTGTTCTGGCTTCTTCCGGGGCCTGGGTCTCACAAGGAAAATGGTTTTGGACTAACTTGCTGTGCACTCATGCATGCACACCACACAATGCGTCCACCCTGAGGCATGGCTCTTTTAGCCGAAGCAGGAATTCCCTACAGAGTTGTTCCTTTGAGTTAGGTGGTTGGCTTATGGCCTGCAGGCACCCCCGGGGCAAGGGTACTAGCCTCATAAACAAGAGGTCATTTGAGAGCTGCCTTCCGCACCGGCCTGTTTCTCACTCCATTTCACGTATGGGACCCTTTCCCCGGTCACTCATACACGAGCACCTGCGGCTTCAGGGACGGCAATGTTAGCTAAAGCGCAGTAACACTACAGCATTGATTCTTGGTGTTAGTAGCCTGGTAGGCGAATGAGCTGCAGCTGGGATTCTTTACAGGCTTGTTTCTTCCCAGGCAGTGTCGAGCACATAGCATTCCAAGCACACATGGAGCAGTAGTGTTAGCTTCAGGTAGCAAGAGCTGAGTCCAGAGGTGCCTTCTGCCCGGACCTATTTCTCCCTTGGTTTCACGTATGGAACCCGTTCCCCTGGTTCTCAGCCACGGTACTCCGTGTAATGCTTCCTCCGTCTAGAGGTCGACGGTAGCTAAAGCACGGTTTCTCTACAGTGTTGTTTCTTCGAGTTAGAACACTAGCTGTTAGACTTCCATGCAAAAGTGGGGCTGCCGTGCTAGAGTGATGAAACACATGGGGAGTCGTGTTCTGCCTTTCGCTGGGGCCTGAGTCTCACTCGCAAAAAGCTTTGGACTCCCTTGCAGTGCTCTCACGCACGCACACAACAAAATGCTTCCACTCTCAGGAGCGGCTATTTTACCTGCAGCACAGGCTTTCTACCGAGTTTTTCCTTCGAGTTAGGTGGCTGTGTTTAAGCCTGCACACACACCACGGTCAACGGAACTAGCCCCATAACCATGTAGTGAGTTGAGAGCTGCCTTCTGTACCGGCCTCTCTCTCCCCCGATATTACGAAATGGAAACCGTCCCCAGGCTCTCAGCCACAGTACACCCTAAACTGCTTCACCCACAGTGAGGTCGACGGTAGCTAAAGCATGGTTTCTCTAAGTGTTTTTTCTCCGAGTTAGAAAGCTAGCTATTAGACTTCCATGCAAAAGTGGGGCCGCAGTACTAGCTTCATGGAGCAAGTGGGGAGTCGTGTTCTGGCTTCTTCCGGGGCCTGGGTCTCACAAGGAAAATGGTTTTGGACTCACTTGCAGTGCGCTCACGCATGCACACAGCAAAATGCGTCCACCCTGAGGCATGGCTCTTTTAGCCGAAGCAGGAATTCCCTACAGAGTTGTTCCTTTGAGTTAGGTGGTTGGCTTTAGGCCTGCAGGCACCCCCGGGGCAAGGGTACTAGCCTCATAAACCAGAGGTGACTTGAGAGCTGCCTTCCGCACCGGCCTGTTTCTCACTCCATTTCACGTCTGGGACCCTTTGCCCGGTCTCTCGTACACGAGCACTGTCAAATTCCTCCTGCTTCAGGAACGGCAATGTTAACTCAAGCGCAGTCACTCTATAGGATTGATTCTTGGTGTTAGTAGCCTGGGAACTAGGCATCCAGGCACACAGGGTACAGCAGTGCTAATCTCCTCAAACAAGAGGTGAGTCGACAGCAGCCTTCCTTCCAGGCCTGCTTCTCACTCCGAGTTCCGTTTAGGTTCCATTTCTCATGCTTTCACAAAAACACACAATAGATGAAGTGCACGCTCAGGAAGGGCGATCTTTGCTGAGGCACGGGTTCTCTACAGTTTTGTTCCTTTGCGTTGCGTGGATGGCACTGAGGACTCCACGCACACACGGGAGAGCCGATCTAGTTTCCCGAAACAAGAGTTGAGTCGATAGGTGCCTTCTGCCCATGCTTATTTCTCCCTCCGAATTCTGCTGGGACTCCTTCCCCAGGTTTGCACTCAAGCAGACTTGAAAATGCTGCCACCCTGTGGAGAGGCGAATGAGCTGAAGCTGGGGTTCTTGGGCGGCTTCTTTCTGCCAAATCAGTGTGGAGCCCTTAGCGTTCCTATGCACACATGGAGCCGAAGTGTTAGCTTCAGGTAACAAGAGCTGAGTCGAGAGGAGCCTTGTGGCCCGGACTCCTTCTCCCTCGGTTTCACGTAAGGAACCCGTTCCTCAGGCTCTCACCCACGGTAGCCCGGAAAGTGCTTCCTCCCTCAGAGAGGTGGATGGTAGCTAAAGCACGGTTTCTCTACCGTGTTGTTTCTTCCAGGGAGAACGCTAGCGATTAGACTTCCATGCAAAAGTAGGGCCGCAGTGCTAGCTAAATGAAACACACGGGGAGTCGTGTTCTGCCTTTTGCTGGGGCCTGAGTCTCACTCGCAGAAACTTTGGACTCCCTTGCAGTGCTCTCACGCACGCACACAACCAAATGCTTCCACCCTCAGGAGCGGCTGTTTCCGCTGAAGCACGGATCCTCTACCGTGTTTTTCCTTCGAGTTAGGCGGCTGTGTTTAAGCCTGCACAGACACCCAGGGCAACGGTATTAGCCCCATAACCATGATGTGAGTTGAGAGCTGCCCTCTGTACCGGCCTGTGTCTCCCCCGATATTACGATATTGAAACCGTCCCCAGGCTCTCAGCCACAGTACCCCCTAAACTGCTTCGCCCACAGAGAGGTCGACGGTAGCTAAAGCTCGGTTTCTCTACTGTGTAGTTTCAAAGAACGCTAGCTATTAGACTTCCATGCAAATGTGGGGCTGCCGTGCTAGCTTGGTCAAACACTTGCGGAGCCGTGTTCTGCCTTTCGCTGGGGCCTGAGTCTCACTCGCAAAATGCTTTGGACTCCCTTGCAGTGCTCTCACGCACGCACACAACAAAATGCTGCCACCCTCAGGAGCAGCTGTTTTAGCTGAAGCACAGGCTCTCAACCGAGTTTTTCCTTCGAGTTCGGTGGCTTCATTTAAGCCTGCACACACACCCTGGGAAACGGTACTAGCCCCGTAACCATGATGTGGGTTGAGAGCTGCCTTCTGTACCGGCCTGTCTCTCCCCCGATATTACGATATTGAAACCGTCCCCAGGCTCTCAGCCACAGTACACCTTAAACTGCTTCGCCCACAGAGAGGTCGACGGTAGCTAAAGCACGGTTTCTCTACAGTGGTGTTTCTTCGAGTTAGAAAGCTAGCCATTAGACTTCCATTCAAAAGTGGGGCCGCAGTCCTAGTTTCATGGAGCAAGTGGGGAGTCGTGTTCTGGCTTCTTCCGGGGCCTGGGTCTCACAAGGAAAATGGTTTTGGACTAACTTGCTGTGCACTCATGCATGCACACCACACAATGCGTCCACCCTGAGGCATGGCTCTTTTAGCCGAAGCAGGAATTCCCTACAGAGTTGTTCCTTTGAGTTAGGTGGTTGGCTTATGGCCTGCAGGCACCCCCGGGGCAAGGGTACTAGCCTCATAAACAAGAGGTCATTTGAGAGCTGCCTTCCGCACCGGCCTGTTTCTCACTCCATTTCACGTATGGGACCCTTTCCCCGGTCACTCATACACGAGCACCTGCGGCTTCAGGGACGGCAATGTTAGCTAAAGCGCAGTAACACTACAGCATTGATTCTTGGTGTTAGTAGCCTGGTAGGCGAATGAGCTGCAGCTGGGATTCTTTACAGGCTTGTTTCTTCCCAGGCAGTGTCGAGCACATAGCATTCCAAGCACACATGGAGCAGTAGTGTTAGCTTCAGGTAGCAAGAGCTGAGTCCAGAGGTGCCTTCTGCCCGGACCTATTTCTCCCTTGGTTTCACGTATGGAACCCGTTCCCCTGGTTCTCAGCCACGGTACTCCGTGTAATGCTTCCTCCGTCTAGAGGTCGACGGTAGCTAAAGCACGGTTTCTCTACAGTGTTGTTTCTTCGAGTTAGAACACTAGCTGTTAGACTTCCATGCAAAAGTGGGGCTGCCGTGCTAGAGTGATGAAACACATGGGGAGTCGTGTTCTGCCTTTCGCTGGGGCCTGAGTCTCACTCGCAAAAAGCTTTGGACTCCCTTGCAGTGCTCTCACGCACGCACACAACAAAATGCTTCCACTCTCAGGAGCGGCTATTTTACCTGCAGCACAGGCTTTCTACCGAGTTTTTCCTTCGAGTTAGGTGGCTGTGTTTAAGCCTGCACACACACCACGGTCAACGGAACTAGCCCCATAACCATGTAGTGAGTTGAGAGCTGCCTTCTGTACCGGCCTCTCTCTCCCCCGATATTACGAAATGGAAACCGTCCCCAGGCTCTCAGCCACAGTACACCCTAAACTGCTTCACCCACAGTGAGGTCGACGGTAGCTAAAGCATGGTTTCTCTAAGTGTTTTTTCTCCGAGTTAGAAAGCTAGCTATTAGACTTCCATGCAAAAGTGGGGCCGCAGTACTAGCTTCATGGAGCAAGTGGGGAGTCGTGTTCTGGCTTCTTCCGGGGCCTGGGTCTCACAAGGAAAATGGTTTTGGACTCACTTGCAGTGCGCTCACGCATGCACACAGCAAAATGCGTCCACCCTGAGGCATGGCTCTTTTAGCCGAAGCAGGAATTCCCTACAGAGTTGTTCCTTTGAGTTAGGTGGTTGGCTTTAGGCCTGCAGGCACCCCCGGGGCAAGGGTACTAGCCTCATAAACCAGAGGTGACTTGAGAGCTGCCTTCCGCACCGGCCTGTTTCTCACTCCATTTCACGTCTGGGACCCTTTGCCCGGTCTCTCGTACACGAGCACTGTCAAATTCCTCCTGCTTCAGGAACGGCAATGTTAACTCAAGCGCAGTCACTCTATAGGATTGATTCTTGGTGTTAGTAGCCTGGGAACTAGGCATCCAGGCACACAGGGTACAGCAGTGCTAATCTCCTCAAACAAGAGGTGAGTCGACAGCAGCCTTCCTTCCAGGCCTGCTTCTCACTCCGAGTTCCGTTTAGGTTCCATTTCTCATGCTTTCACAAAAACACACAATAGATGAAGTGCACGCTCAGGAAGGGCGATCTTTGCTGAGGCACGGGTTCTCTACAGTTTTGTTCCTTTGCGTTGCGTGGATGGCACTGAGGACTCCACGCACACACGGGAGAGCCGATCTAGTTTCCCGAAACAAGAGTTGAGTCGATAGGTGCCTTCTGCCCATGCTTATTTCTCCCTCCGAATTCTGCTGGGACTCCTTCCCCAGGTTTGCACTCAAGCAGACTTGAAAATGCTGCCACCCTGTGGAGAGGCGAATGAGCTGAAGCTGGGGTTCTTGGGCGGCTTCTTTCTGCCAAATCAGTGTGGAGCCCTTAGCGTTCCTATGCACACATGGAGCCGAAGTGTTAGCTTCAGGTAACAAGAGCTGAGTCGAGAGGAGCCTTGTGGCCCGGACTCCTTCTCCCTCGGTTTCACGTAAGGAACCCGTTCCTCAGGCTCTCACCCACGGTAGCCCGGAAAGTGCTTCCTCCCTCAGAGAGGTGGATGGTAGCTAAAGCACGGTTTCTCTACCGTGTTGTTTCTTCCAGGGAGAACGCTAGCGATTAGACTTCCATGCAAAAGTAGGGCCGCAGTGCTAGCTAAATGAAACACACGGGGAGTCGTGTTCTGCCTTTTGCTGGGGCCTGAGTCTCACTCGCAGAAACTTTGGACTCCCTTGCAGTGCTCTCACGCACGCACACAACCAAATGCTTCCACCCTCAGGAGCGGCTGTTTCCGCTGAAGCACGGATCCTCTACCGTGTTTTTCCTTCGAGTTAGGCGGCTGTGTTTAAGCCTGCACAGACACCCAGGGCAACGGTATTAGCCCCATAACCATGATGTGAGTTGAGAGCTGCCCTCTGTACCGGCCTGTGTCTCCCCCGATATTACGATATTGAAACCGTCCCCAGGCTCTCAGCCACAGTACCCCCTAAACTGCTTCGCCCACAGAGAGGTCGACGGTAGCTAAAGCTCGGTTTCTCTACTGTGTAGTTTCAAAGAACGCTAGCTATTAGACTTCCATGCAAATGTGGGGCTGCCGTGCTAGCTTGGTCAAACACTTGCGGAGCCGTGTTCTGCCTTTCGCTGGGGCCTGAGTCTCACTCGCAAAATGCTTTGGACTCCCTTGCAGTGCTCTCACGCACGCACACAACAAAATGCTGCCACCCTCAGGAGCAGCTGTTTTAGCTGAAGCACAGGCTCTCAACCGAGTTTTTCCTTCGAGTTCGGTGGCTTCATTTAAGCCTGCACACACACCCTGGGAAACGGTACTAGCCCCATAACCATGATGTGGGTTGAGAGCTGCCTTCTGTACCGGCCTGTCTCTCCCCCGATATTACGATATTGAAACCGTCCCCAGGCTCTCAGCCACAGTACACCCATAAACTGCTTCGCCCACAGAGAGGTCGACGGTAGCTAAAGCACGGCTTCTCTACAGTGTTGTTTCTTCGAGTTAGAACGCTAGCTATTAGACCTCCATGCAAAATTGGGGCCGCAGTGCTGGCTTCACAAAATAAGTGAGGAGTCGTTTGCTGCCTTCAGCAGCTGCCTGAGGCTCCCTCCGAAATAGGTTTGCCACTCCCTTGTAGTGCTCTCACGCACACACACAAAAGAAGCTTCCACCCTCAGGAGCAGCTGTTTTAGCTGAAGCACAGATTCTGTACTGACTTTTCCTTTCGAGTTAGGTGGTTGTGTTTAAGCCAGCACACACCCACGGGGCAACGGAACCAGCCCCATAACCATGTAGTGAGTTGAGAGCTGCCTTCTGTACCGGCCTGTCTCTCCCCCGATATTACGAAATGGAAACCGTCCCCAGGCTCTCAGCCTCAGTACACCCTAAACTGCTTCGCCCACAGAGAGGTCGACGGTAGCTAAAGCATGGTTTCTCTAAGTGTTTTTTCTCCGAGTTAGAAAGCTAGCTATTAGACTTCCATGCAAAAGTGGGGCCGCAGTACTAGCTTCATGGAGCAAGTGGGGAGTCGTGTTCTGGCTTCTTCCGGGGCCTGGGTCTCACAAGGAAAATGGTTTTGGACTCACTTGCAGTGCGCTCACGCATGCACACAGCAAAATGCGTCCACCCTGAGGCATGGCTCTTTTAGCCGAAGCAGGAATTCCCTACAGAGTTGTTCCTTTGAGTTAGGTGGTTGGCTTTAGGCCTGCAGGCACCCCCGGGGCAAGGGTACTAGCCTCATAAACCAGAGGTGACTTGAGAGCTGCCTTCCGCACCGGCCTGTTTCTCACTCCATTTCACGTCTGGGACCCTTTGCCCGGTCTCTCGTACACGAGCACTGTCAAATTCCTCCTGCTTCAGGAACGGCAATGTTAACTCAAGCGCAGTCACTCTATAGGATTGATTCTTGGTGTTAGTAGCCTGGGAACTAGGCATCCAGGCACACAGGGTACAGCAGTGCTAATCTCCTCAAACAAGAGGTGAGTCGACAGCAGCCTTCCTTCCAGGCCTGCTTCTCACTCCGAGTTACGTTTAGGTTCCATTTCTCATGCTTTCACAAAAACACACAATAGATGAAGTGCACGCTCAGGAAGGGCGATCTTTGCTGAGGCACGGGTTCTCTACAGTTTTGTTCCTTTGCGTTGCGTGGATGGCACTGAGGACTCCACGCACACACGGGAGAGCCGATCTAGTTTCCCGAAACAAGAGTTGAGTCGATAGGTGCCTTCTGCCCATGCTTATTTCTCCCTCCGAATTCTGCTGGGACTCCTTCCCCAGGTTTGCACTCAAGCAGACTTGAAAATGCTGCCACCCTGTGGAGAGGCGAATGAGCTGAAGCTGGGGTTCTTGGGCGGCTTCTTTCTGCCAAATCAGTGTGGAGCCCTTAGCGTTCCTATGCACACATGGAGCCGAAGTGTTAGCTTCAGGTAACAAGAGCTGAGTCGAGAGGAGCCTTCTGGCCCGGACTCCTTCTCCCTCGGTTTCACGTAAGGAACCCGTTCCTCAGGCTCTCACCCACGGTAGCCCGGAAAGTGCTTCCTCCCTCAGAGAGGTGGATGGTAGCTAAAGCACGGTTTCTCTACCGTGTTGTTTCTTCCAGGGAGAACGCTAGCGATTAGACTTCCATGCAAAAGTAGGGCCGCAGTGCTAGCTAAATGAAACACACGGGGAGTCGTGTTCTGCCTTTTGCTGGGGCCTGAGTCTCACTCGCAGAAACTTTGGACTCCCTTGCAGTGCTCTCACGCACGCACACAACCAAATGCTTCCACCCTCAGGAGCGGCTGTTTCCGCTGAAGCACGGATCCTCTACCGTGTTTTTCCTTCGAGTTAGGCGGCTGTGTTTAAGCCTGCACAGACACCCAGGGCAACGGTATTAGCCCCATAACCATGATGTGAGTTGAGAGCTGCCCTCTGTACCGGCCTGTGTCTCCCCCGATATTACGATATTGAAACCGTCCCCAGGCTCTCAGCCACAGTACCCCCTAAACTGCTTCGCCCACAGAGAGGTCGACGGTAGCTAAAGCTCGGTTTCTCTACTGTGTAGTTTCAAAGAACGCTAGCTATTAGACTTCCATGCAAATGTGGGGCTGCCGTGCTAGCTTGGTCAAACACTTGCGGAGCCGTGTTCTGCCTTTCGCTGGGGCCTGAGTCTCACTCGCAAAATGCTTTGGACTCCCTTGCAGTGCTCTCACGCACGCACACAACAAAATGCTGCCACCCTCAGGAGCAGCTGTTTTAGCTGAAGCACAGGCTCTCAACCGAGTTTTTCCTTCGAGTTAGGTGGCTTCATTTAAGCCTGCACACACACCCTGGGAAACGGTACTAGCCCCATAACCATGATGTGGGTTGAGAGCTGCCTTCTGTACCGGCCTGTCTCTCCCCCGATATTACGATATTGAAACCGTCCCCAGGCTCTCAGCCACAGTACACCCATAAACTGCTTCGCCCACAGAGAGGTCGACGGTAGCTAAAGCACGGCTTCTCTACAGTGTTGTTTCTTCGAGTTAGAACGCTAGCTATTAGACCTCCATGCAAAATTGGGGCCGCAGTGCTGGCTTCACAAAATAAGTGAGGAGTCGTTTGCTGCCTTCAGCAGCTGCCTGAGGCTCCCTCCGAAATAGGTTTGCCACTCCCTTGTAGTGCTCTCACGCACACACACAAAAGAAGCTTCCACCCTCAGGAGCAGCTGTTTTAGCTGAAGCACAGATTCTGTACTGACTTTTCCTTTCGAGTTAGGTGGTTGTGTTTAAGCCAGCACACACCCACGGGGCAACGGAACCAGCCCCATAACCATGTAGTGAGTTGAGAGCTGCCTTCTGTACCGGCCTCTCTCTCCCCCGATATTACGAAATGGAAACCGTCCCCAGGCTCTCAGCCACAGTACACCCTAAACTGCTTCACCCACAGTGAGGTCGACGGTAGCTAAAGCATGGTTTCTCTAAGTGTTTTTTCTCCGAGTTAGAAAGCTAGCTATTAGACTTCCATGCAAAAGTGGGGCCGCAGTACTAGCTTCATGGAGCAAGTGGGGAGTCGTGTTCTGGCTTCTTCCGGGGCCTGGGTCTCACAAGGAAAATGGTTTTGGACTCACTTGCAGTGCGCTCACGCATGCACACAGCAAAATGCGTCCACCCTGAGGCATGGCTCTTTTAGCCGAAGCAGGAATTCCCTACAGAGTTGTTCCTTTGAGTTAGGTGGTTGGCTTTAGGCCTGCAGGCACCCCCGGGGCAAGGGTACTAGCCTCATAAACCAGAGGTGACTTGAGAGCTGCCTTCCGCACCGGCCTGTTTCTCACTCCATTTCACGTCTGGGACCCTTTGCCCGGTCTCTCGTACACGAGCACTGTCAAATTCCTCCTGCTTCAGGAACGGCAATGTTAACTCAAGCGCAGTCACTCTATAGGATTGATTCTTGGTGTTAGTAGCCTGGGAACTAGGCATCCAGGCACACAGGGTACAGCAGTGCTAATCTCCTCAAACAAGAGGTGAGTCGACAGCAGCCTTCCTTCCAGGCCTGCTTCTCACTCCGAGTTACGTTTAGGTTCCATTTCTCATGCTTTCACAAAAACACACAATAGATGAAGTGCACGCTCAGGAAGGGCGATCTTTGCTGAGGCACGGGTTCTCTACAGTTTTGTTCCTTTGCGTTGCGTGGATGGCACTGAGGACTCCACGCACACACGGGAGAGCCGATCTAGTTTCCCGAAACAAGAGTTGAGTCGATAGGTGCCTTCTGCCCATGCTTATTTCTCCCTCCGAATTCTGCTGGGACTCCTTCCCCAGGTTTGCACTCAAGCAGACTTGAAAATGCTGCCACCCTGTGGAGAGGCGAATGAGCTGAAGCTGGGGTTCTTGGGCGGCTTCTTTCTGCCAAATCAGTGTGGAGCCCTTAGCGTTCCTATGCACACATGGAGCCGAAGTGTTAGCTTCAGGTAACAAGAGCTGAGTCGAGAGGAGCCTTCTGGCCCGGACTCGTTCTCCCTCGGTTTCACGTAAGGAACCCGTTCCTCAGGCTCTCACCCACGGTAGCCCGGAAAGTGCTTCCTCCCTCAGAGAGGTGGATGGTAGCTAAAGCACGGTTTCTCTACCGTGTTGTTTCTTCCAGGGAGAACGCTAGCGATTAGACTTCCATGCAAAAGTAGGGCCGCAGTGCTAGCTAAATGAAACACACGGGGAGTCGTGTTCTGCCTTTTGCTGGGGCCTGAGTCTCACTCGCAGAAACTTTGGACTCCCTTGCAGTGCTCTCACGCACGCACACAACCAAATGCTTCCACCCTCAGGAGCGGCTGTTTCCGCTGAAGCACGGATCCTCTACCGTGTTTTTCCTTCGAGTTAGGCGGCTGTGTTTAAGCCTGCACAGACACCCAGGGCAACGGTATTAGCCCCATAACCATGATGTGAGTTGAGAGCTGCCCTCTGTACCGGCCTGTGTCTCCCCCGATATTACGATATTGAAACCGTCCCCAGGCTCTCAGCCACAGTACCCCTTAAACTGCTTCGCCCACAGAGAGGTCGACGGTAGCTAAAGCTCGGTTTCTCTACTGTGTAGTTTCAAAGAACGCTAGCTATTAGACTTCCATGCAAATGTGGGGCTGCCGTGCTAGCTTGGTCAAACACTTGCGGAGCCGTGTTCTGCCTTTCGCTGGGGCCTGAGTCTCACTCGCAAAATGCTTTGGACTCCCTTGCAGTGCTCTCACGCACGCACACAACAAAATGCTGCCACCCTCAGGAGCAGCTGTTTTAGCTGAAGCACAGGCTCTCAACCGAGTTTTTCCTTCGAGTTAGGTGGCTTCATTTAAGCCTGCACACACACCCTGGGAAACGGTACTAGCCCCGTAACCATGATGTGGGTTGAGAGCTGCCTTCTGTACCGGCCTGTCTCTCCCCCGATATTACGATATTGAAACCGTCCCCAGGCTCTCAGCCACAGTACACCTTAAACTGCTTCGCCCACAGAGAGGTCGACGGTAGCTAAAGCACGGTTTCTCTACAATGGTGTTTCTTCGAGTTAGAAAGCTAGCCATTAGACTTCCATTCAAAAGTGGGGCCGCAGTCCTAGTTTCATGGAGCAAGTGGGGAGTCGTGTTCTGGCTTCTTCCGGGGCCTGGGTCTCACAAGGAAAATGGTTTTGGACTAACTTGCTGTGCACTCATGCATGCACACCACACAATGCGTCCACCCTGAGGCATGGCTCTTTTAGCCGAAGCAGGAATTCCCTACAGAGTTGTTCCTTTGAGTTAGGTGGTTGGCTTATGGCCTGCAGGCACCCCCGGGGCAAGGGTACTAGCCTCATAAACAAGAGGTCATTTGAGAGCTGCCTTCCGCACCGGCCTGTTTCTCACTCCATTTCACGTATGGGACCCTTTCCCCGGTCACTCATACACGAGCACCTGCGGCTTCAGGGACGGCAATGTTAGCTAAAGCGCAGTAACACTACAGCATTGATTCTTGGTGTTAGTAGCCTGGTAGGCGAATGAGCTGCAGCTGGGATTCTTTACAGGCTTATTTCTTCCCAGGCAGTGTCGAGCACATAGCATTCCAAGCACACATGGAGCAGTAGTGTTAGCTTCAGGTAGCAAGAGCTGAGTCCAGAGGTGCCTTCTGCCCGGACCTATTTCTCCCTTGGTTTCACGTATGGAACCCGTTCCCCTGGTTCTCAGCCACGGTACTCCGTGTAATGCTTCCTCCGTCTAGAGGTCGACGGTAGCTAAAGCACGGTTTCTCTACAGTGTTGTTTCTTCGAGTTAGAACACTAGCTGTTAGACTTCCATGCAAAAGTGGGGCTGCCGTGCTAGAGTGATGAAACACATGGGGAGTCGTGTTCTGCCTTTCGCTGGGGCCTGAGTCTCACTCGCAAAAAGCTTTGGACTCCCTTGCAGTGCTCTCACGCACGCACACAACAAAATGCTTCCACTCTCAGGAGCGGCTATTTTACCTGCAGCACAGGCTTTCTACCGAGTTTTTCCTTCGAGTTAGGTGGCTGTGTTTAAGCCTGCACACACACCACGGTCAACGGAACTAGCCCCATAACCATGTAGTGAGTTGAGAGCTGCCTTCTGTACCGGCCTCTCTCTCCCCCGATATTACGAAATGGAAACCGTCCCCAGGCTCTCAGCCACAGTACACCCTAAACTGCTTCACCCACAGTGAGGTCGACGGTAGCTAAAGCATGGTTTCTCTAAGTGTTTTTTCTCCGAGTTAGAAAGCTAGCTATTAGACTTCCATGCAAAAGTGGGGCCGCAGTACTAGCTTCATGGAGCAAGTGGGGAGTCGTGTTCTGGCTTCTTCCGGGGCCTGGGTCTCACAAGGAAAATGGTTTTGGACTCACTTGCAGTGCGCTCACGCATGCACACAGCAAAATGCGTCCACCCTGAGGCATGGCTCTTTTAGCCGAAGCAGGAATTCCCTACAGAGTTGTTCCTTTGAGTTAGGTGGTTGGCTTTAGGCCTGCAGGCACCCCCGGGGCAAGGGTACTAGCCTCATAAACCAGAGGTGACTTGAGAGCTGCCTTCCGCACCGGCCTGTTTCTCACTCCATTTCACGTCTGGGACCCTTTGCCCGGTCTCTCGTACACGAGCACTGTCAAATTCCTCCTGCTTCAGGAACGGCAATGTTAACTCAAGCGCAGTCACTCTATAGGATTGATTCTTGGTGTTAGTAGCCTGGGAACTAGGCATCCAGGCACACAGGGTACAGCAGTGCTAATCTCCTCAAACAAGAGGTGAGTCGACAGCAGCCTTCCTTCCAGGCCTGCTTCTCACTCCGAGTTCCGTTTAGGTTCCATTTCTCATGCTTTCACAAAAACACACAATAGATGAAGTGCACGCTCAGGAAGGGCGATCTTTGCTGAGGCACGGGTTCTCTACAGTTTTGTTCCTTTGCGTTGCGTGGATGGCACTGAGGACTCCACGCACACACGGGAGAGCCGATCTAGTTTCCCGAAACAAGAGTTGAGTCGATAGGTGCCTTCTGCCCATGCTTATTTCTCCCTCCGAATTCTGCTGGGACTCCTTCCCCAGGTTTGCACTCAAGCAGACTTGAAAATGCTGCCACCCTGTGGAGAGGCGAATGAGCTGAAGCTGGGGTTCTTGGGCGGCTTCTTTCTGCCAAATCAGTGTGGAGCCCTTAGCGTTCCTATGCACACATGGAGCCGAAGTGTTAGCTTCAGGTAACAAGAGCTGAGTCGAGAGGAGCCTTCTGGCCCGGACTCCTTCTCCCTCGGTTTCACGTAAGGAACCCGTTCCTCAGGCTCTCACCCACGGTAGCCCGGAAAGTGCTTCCTCCCTCAGAGAGGTGGATGGTAGCTAAAGCACGGTTTCTCTACCGTGTTGTTTCTTCCAGGGAGAACGCTAGCGATTAGACTTCCATGCAAAAGTAGGGCCGCAGTGCTAGCTAAATGAAACACACGGGGAGTCGTGTTCTGCCTTTTGCTGGGGCCTGAGTCTCACTCGCAGAAACTTTGGACTCCCTTGCAGTGCTCTCACGCACGCACACAACCAAATGCTTCCACCCTCAGGAGCGGCTGTTTCCGCTGAAGCACGGATCCTCTACCGTGTTTTTCCTTCGAGTTAGGCGGCTGTGTTTAAGCCTGCACAGACACCCAGGGCAACGGTATTAGCCCCATAACCATGATGTGAGTTGAGAGCTGCCCTCTGTACCGGCCTGTGTCTCCCCCGATATTACGATATTGAAACCGTCCCCAGGCTCTCAGCCACAGTACCCCCTAAACTGCTTCGCCCACAGAGAGGTCGACGGTAGCTAAAGCTCGGTTTCTCTACTGTGTAGTTTCAAAGAACGCTAGCTATTAGACTTCCATGCAAATGTGGGGCTGCCGTGCTAGCTTGGTCAAACACTTGCGGAGCCGTGTTCTGCCTTTCGCTGGGGCCTGAGTCTCACTCGCAAAATGCTTTGGACTCCCTTGCAGTGCTCTCACGCACGCACACAACAAAATGCTGCCACCCTCAGGAGCAGCTGTTTTAGCTGAAGCACAGGCTCTCAACCGAGTTTTTCCTTCGAGTTCGGTGGCTTCATTTAAGCCTGCACACACACCCTGGGAAACGGTACTAGCCCCATAACCATGATGTGGGTTGAGAGCTGCCTTCTGTACCGGCCTGTCTCTCCCCCGATATTACGATATTGAAACCGTCCCCAGGCTCTCAGCCACAGTACACCCATAAACTGCTTCGCCCACAGAGAGGTCGACGGTAGCTAAAGCACGGCTTCTCTACAGTGTTGTTTCTTCGAGTTAGAACGCTAGCTATTAGACCTCCATGCAAAATTGGGGCCGCAGTGCTGGCTTCACAAAATAAGTGAGGAGTCGTTTGCTGCCTTCAGCAGCTGCCTGAGGCTCCCTCCGAAATAGGTTTGCCACTCCCTTGTAGTGCTCTCACGCACACACACAAAAGAAGCTTCCACCCTCAGGAGCAGCTGTTTTAGCTGAAGCACAGATTCTGTACTGACTTTTCCTTTCGAGTTAGGTGGTTGTGTTTAAGCCAGCACACACCCACGGGGCAACGGAACCAGCCCCATAACCATGTAGTGAGTTGAGAGCTGCCTTATGTACCGGCCTCTCTCTCCCCCGATATTACGAAATGGAAACCGTCCCCAGGCTCTCAGCCACAGTACACCCTAAACTGCTTCACCCACAGTGAGGTCGACGGTAGCTAAAGCATGGTTTCTCTAAGTGTTTTTTCTCCGAGTTAGAAAGCTAGCTATTAGACTTCCATGCAAAAGTGGGGCCGCAGTACTAGCTTCATGGAGCAAGTGGGGAGTCGTGTTCTGGCTTCTTCCGGGGCCTGGGTCTCACAAGGAAAATGGTTTTGGACTCACTTGCAGTGCGCTCACGCATGCACACAGCAAAATGCGTCCACCCTGAGGCATGGCTCTTTTAGCCGAAGCAGGAATTCCCTACAGAGTTGTTCCTTTGAGTTAGGTGGTTGGCTTTAGGCCTGCAGGCACCCCCGGGGCAAGGGTACTAGCCTCATAAACCAGAGGTGACTTGAGAGCTGCCTTCCGCACCGGCCTGTTTCTCACTCCATTTCACGTCTGGGACCCTTTGCCCGGTCTCTCGTACACGAGCACTGTCAAATTCCTCCTGCTTCAGGAACGGCAATGTTAACTCAAGCGCAGTCACTCTATAGGATTGATTCTTGGTGTTAGTAGCCTGGGAACTAGGCATCCAGGCACACAGGGTACAGCAGTGCTAATCTCCTCAAACAAGAGGTGAGTCGACAGCAGCCTTCCTTCCAGGCCTGCTTCTCACTCCGAGTTACGTTTAGGTTCCATTTCTCATGCTTTCACAAAAACACACAATAGATGAAGTGCACGCTCAGGAAGGGCGATCTTTGCTGAGGCACGGGTTCTCTACAGTTTTGTTCCTTTGCGTTGCGTGGATGGCACTGAGGACTCCACGCACACACGGGAGAGCCGATCTAGTTTCCCGAAACAAGAGTTGAGTCGATAGGTGCCTTCTGCCCATGCTTATTTCTCCCTCCGAATTCTGCTGGGACTCCTTCCCCAGGTTTGCACTCAAGCAGACTTGAAAATGCTGCCACCCTGTGGAGAGGCGAATGAGCTGAAGCTGGGGTTCTTGGGCGGCTTCTTTCTGCCAAATCAGTGTGGAGCCCTTAGCGTTCCTATGCACACATGGAGCCGAAGTGTTAGCTTCAGGTAACAAGAGCTGAGTCGAGAGGAGCCTTGTGGCCCGGACTCCTTCTCCCTCGGTTTCACGTAAGGAACCCGTTCCTCAGGCTCTCACCCACGGTAGCCCGGAAAGTGCTTCCTCCCTCAGAGAGGTGGATGGTAGCTAAAGCACGGTTTCTCTACCGTGTTGTTTCTTCCAGGGAGAACGCTAGCGATTAGACTTCCATGCAAAAGTAGGGCCGCAGTGCTAGCTAAATGAAACACACGGGGAGTCGTGTTCTGCCTTTTGCTGGGGCCTGAGTCTCACTCGCAGAAACTTTGGACTCCCTTGCAGTGCTCTCACGCACGCACACAACCAAATGCTTCCACCCTCAGGAGCGGCTGTTTCCGCTGAAGCACGGATCCTCTACCGTGTTTTTCCTTCGAGTTAGGCGGCTGTGTTTAAGCCTGCACAGACACCCAGGGCAACGGTATTAGCCCCATAACCATGATGTGAGTTGAGAGCTGCCCTCTGTACCGGCCTGTGTCTCCCCCGATATTACGATATTGAAACCGTCCCCAGGCTCTCAGCCACAGTACCCCCTAAACTGCTTCGCCCACAGAGAGGTCGACGGTAGCTAAAGCTCGGTTTCTCTACTGTGTAGTTTCAAAGAACGCTAGCTATTAGACTTCCATGCAAATGTGGGGCTGCCGTGCTAGCTTGGTCAAACACTTGCGGAGCCGTGTTCTGCCTTTCGCTGGGGCCTGAGTCTCACTCGCAAAATGCTTTGGACTCCCTTGCAGTGCTCTCACGCACGCACACAACAAAATGCTGCCACCCTCAGGAGCAGCTGTTTTAGCTGAAGCACAGGCTCTCAACCGAGTTTTTCCTTCGAGTTAGGTGGCTTCATTTAAGCCTGCACACACACCCTGGGAAACGGTACTAGCCCCATAACCATGATGTGGGTTGAGAGCTGCCTTCTGTACCGGCCTGTCTCTCCCCCGATATTACGATATTGAAACCGTCCCCAGGCTCTCAGCCACAGTACACCTTAAACTGCTTCGCCCACAGAGAGGTCGACGGTAGCTAAAGCACGGCTTCTCTACAGTGTTGTTTCTTCGAGTTAGAACGCTAGCTATTAGACCTCCATGCAAAATTGGGGCCGCAGTGCTGGCTTCACAAAATAAGTGAGGAGTCGTTTGCTGCCTTCAGCAGCTGCCTGAGGCTCCCTCCGAAATAGGTTTGCCACTCCCTTGTAGTGCTCTCACGCACACACACAAAAGAAGCTTCCACCCTCAGGAGCAGCTGTTTTAGCTGAAGCACAGATTCTGTACTGACTTTTCCTTTCGAGTTAGGTGGTTGTGTTTAAGCCAGCACACACCCACGGGGCAACGGAACCAGCCCCATAACCATGTAGTGAGTTGAGAGCTGCCTTATGTACCGGCCTCTCTCTCCCCCGATATTACGAAATGGAAACCGTCCCCAGGCTCTCAGCCACAGTACACCCTAAACTGCTTCACCCACAGTGAGGTCGACGGTAGCTAAAGCATGGTTTCTCTAAGTGTTTTTTCTCCGAGTTAGAAAGCTAGCTATTAGACTTCCATGCAAAAGTGGGGCCGCAGTACTAGCTTCATGGAGCAAGTGGGGAGTCGTGTTCTGGCTTCTTCCGGGGCCTGGGTCTCACAAGGAAAATGGTTTTGGACTCACTTGCAGTGCGCTCACGCATGCACACAGCAAAATGCGTCCACCCTGAGGCATGGCTCTTTTAGCCGAAGCAGGAATTCCCTACAGAGTTGTTCCTTTGAGTTAGGTGGTTGGCTTTAGGCCTGCAGGCACCCCCGGGGCAAGGGTACTAGCCTCATAAACCAGAGGTGACTTGAGAGCTGCCTTCCGCACCGGCCTGTTTCTCACTCCATTTCACGTCTGGGACCCTTTGCCCGGTCTCTCGTACACGAGCACTGTCAAATTCCTCCTGCTTCAGGAACGGCAATGTTAACTCAAGCGCAGTCACTCTATAGGATTGATTCTTGGTGTTAGTAGCCTGGTAACTAGGCATCCAGGCACACAGGGTACAGCAGTGCTAATCTCCTCAAACAAGAGGTGAGTCGACAGCAGCCTTCCTTCCAGGCCTGCTTCTCACTCCGAGTTACGTTTAGGTTCCATTTCTCATGCTTTCACAAAAACACACAATAGATGAAGTGCACGCTCAGGAAGGGCGATCTTTGCTGAGGCACGGGTTCTCTACAGTTTTGTTCCTTTGCGTTGCGTGGATGGCACTGAGGACTCCACGCACACACGGGAGAGCCGATCTAGTTTCCCGAAACAAGAGTTGAGTCGATAGGTGCCTTCTGCCCATGCTTATTTCTCCCTCCGAATTCTGCTGGGACTCCTTCCCCAGGTTTGCACTCAAGCGGACTTGAAAATGCTGCCACCCTGTGGAGAGGCGAATGAGCTGAAGCTGGGGTTCTTGAGCGGCTTCTTTCTGCCAAATCAGTGTGGAGCCCTTAGCGTTCCTATGCACACATGGAGCCGAAGTGTTAGCTTCAGGTAACAAGAGCTGAGTCGAGAGGAGCCTTGTGGCCCGGACTCCTTCTCCCTCGGTTTCACGTAAGGAACCCGTTCCTCAGGCTCTCACCCACGGTAGCCCGGAAAGTGCTTCCTCCCTCAGAGAGGTGGATGGTAGCTAAAGCACGGTTTCTCTACCGTGTTGTTTCTTCCAGGGAGAACGCTAGCGATTAGACTTCCATGCAAAAGTAGGGCCGCAGTGCTAGCTAAATGAAACACACGGGGAGTCGTGTTCTGCCTTTTGCTGGGGCCTGAGTCTCACTCGCAGAAACTTTGGACTCCCTTGCAGTGCTCTCACGCACGCACACAACCAAATGCTTCCACCCTCAGGAGCGGCTGTTTCCGCTGAAGCACGGATCCTCTACCGTGTTTTTCCTTCGAGTTAGGTGGCTGTGTTTAAGCCTGCACAGACACCCAGGGCAACGGTATTAGCCCCATAACCATGATGTGAGTTGAGAGCTGCCCTCTGTACCGGCCTGTGTCTCCCCCGATATTACGATATTGAAACCGTCCCCAGGCTCTCAGCCACAGTACCCCCTAAACTGCTTCGCCCACAGAGAGGTCGACGGTAGCTAAAGCTCGGTTTCTCTACTGTGTAGTTTCAAAGAACGCTAGCTATTAGACTTCCATGCAAATGTGGGGCTGCCGTGCTAGCTTGGTCAAACACTTGCGGAGCCGTGTTCTGCCTTTCGCTGGGGCCTGAGTCTCACTCGCAAAATGCTTTGGACTCCCTTGCAGTGCTCTCACGCACGCACACAACAAAATGCTGCCACCCTCAGGAGCAGCTGTTTTAGCTGAAGCACAGGCTCTCAACCGAGTTTTTCCTTCGAGTTAGGTGGCTTCATTTAAGCCTGCACACACACCCTGGGAAACGGTACTAGCCCCATAACCATGATGTGGGTTGAGAGCTGCCTTCTGTACCGGCCTGTCTCTCCCCCGATATTACGATATTGAAACCGTCCCCAGGCTCTCAGCCACAGTACACCCATAAACTGCTTCGCCCACAGAGAGGTCGACGGTAGCTAAAGCACGGCTTCTCTACAGTGTTGTTTCTTCGAGTTAGAACGCTAGCTATTAGACCTCCATGCAAAATTGGGGCCGCAGTGCTGGCTTCACAAAATAAGTGAGGAGTCGTTTGCTGCCTTCAGCAGCTGCCTGAGGCTCCCTCCGAAATAGGTTTGCCACTCCCTTGTAGTGCTCTCACGCACACACACAAAAGAAGCTTCCACCCTCAGGAGCAGCTGTTTTAGCTGAAGCACAGATTCTGTACTGACTTTTCCTTTCGAGTTAGGTGGTTGTGTTTAAGCCAGCACACACCCACGGGGCAACGGAACCAGCCCCATAACCATGTAGTGAGTTGAGAGCTGCCTTCTGTACCGGCCTCTCTCTCCCCCGATATTACGAAATGGAAACCGTCCCCAGGCTCTCAGCCACAGTACACCCTAAACTGCTTCACCCACAGTGAGGTCGACGGTAGCTAAAGCATGGTTTCTCTAAGTGTTTTTTCTCCGAGTTAGAAAGCTAGCTATTAGACTTCCATGCAAAAGTGGGGCCGCAGTACTAGCTTCATGGAGCAAGTGGGGAGTCGTGTTCTGGCTTCTTCCGGGGCCTGGGTCTCACAAGGAAAATGGTTTTGGACTCACTTGCAGTGCGCTCACGCATGCACACAGCAAAATGCGTCCACCCTGAGGCATGGCTCTTTTAGCCGAAGCAGGAATTCCCTACAGAGTTGTTCCTTTGAGTTAGGTGGTTGGCTTTAGGCCTGCAGGCACCCCCGGGGCAAGGGTACTAGCCTCATAAACCAGAGGTGACTTGAGAGCTGCCTTCCGCACCGGCCTGTTTCTCACTCCATTTCACGTCTGGGACCCTTTGCCCGGTCTCTCGTACACGAGCACTGTCAAATTCCTCCTGCTTCAGGAACGGCAATGTTAACTCAAGCGCAGTCACTCTATAGGATTGATTCTTGGTGTTAGTAGCCTGGGAACTAGGCATCCAGGCACACAGGGTACAGCAGTGCTAATCTCCTCAAACAAGAGGTGAGTCGACAGCAGCCTTCCTTCCAGGCCTGCTTCTCACTCCGAGTTACGTTTAGGTTCCATTTCTCATGCTTTCACAAAAACACACAATAGATGAAGTGCACGCTCAGGAAGGGCGATCTTTGCTGAGGCACGGGTTCTCTACAGTTTTGTTCCTTTGCGTTGCGTGGATGGCACTGAGGACTCCACGCACACACGGGAGAGCCGATCTAGTTTCCCGAAACAAGAGTTGAGTCGATAGGTGCCTTCTGCCCATGCTTATTTCTCCCTCCGAATTCTGCTGGGACTCCTTCCCCAGGTTTGCACTCAAGCAGACTTGAAAATGCTGCCACCCTGTGGAGAGGCGAATGAGCTGAAGCTGGGGTTCTTGGGCGGCTTCTTTCTGCCAAATCAGTGTGGAGCCCTTAGCGTTCCTATGCACACATGGAGCCGAAGTGTTAGCTTCAGGTAACAAGAGCTGAGTCGAGAGGAGCCTTCTGGCCCGGACTCGTTCTCCCTCGGTTTCACGTAAGGAACCCGTTCCTCAGGCTCTCACCCACGGTAGCCCGGAAAGTGCTTCCTCCCTCAGAGAGGTGGATGGTAGCTAAAGCACGGTTTCTCTACCGTGTTGTTTCTTCCAGGGAGAACGCTAGCGATTAGACTTCCATGCAAAAGTAGGGCCGCAGTGCTAGCTAAATGAAACACACGGGGAGTCGTGTTCTGCCTTTTGCTGGGGCCTGAGTCTCACTCGCAGAAACTTTGGACTCCCTTGCAGTGCTCTCACGCACGCACACAACCAAATGCTTCCACCCTCAGGAGCGGCTGTTTCCGCTGAAGCACGGATCCTCTACCGTGTTTTTCCTTCGAGTTAGGCGGCTGTGTTTAAGCCTGCACAGACACCCAGGGCAACGGTATTAGCCCCATAACCATGATGTGAGTTGAGAGCTGCCCTCTGTACCGGCCTGTGTCTCCCCCGATATTACGATATTGAAACCGTCCCCAGGCTCTCAGCCACAGTACCCCTTAAACTGCTTCGCCCACAGAGAGGTCGACGGTAGCTAAAGCTCGGTTTCTCTACTGTGTAGTTTCAAAGAACGCTAGCTATTAGACTTCCATGCAAATGTGGGGCTGCCGTGCTAGCTTGGTCAAACACTTGCGGAGCCGTGTTCTGCCTTTCGCTGGGGCCTGAGTCTCACTCGCAAAATGCTTTGGACTCCCTTGCAGTGCTCTCACGCACGCACACAACAAAATGCTGCCACCCTCAGGAGCAGCTGTTTTAGCTGAAGCACAGGCTCTCAACCGAGTTTTTCCTTCGAGTTAGGTGGCTTCATTTAAGCCTGCACACACACCCTGGGAAACGGTACTAGCCCCGTAACCATGATGTGGGTTGAGAGCTGCCTTCTGTACCGGCCTGTCTCTCCCCCGATATTACGATATTGAAACCGTCCCCAGGCTCTCAGCCACAGTACACCTTAAACTGCTTCGCCCACAGAGAGGTCGACGGTAGCTAAAGCACGGTTTCTCTACAATGGTGTTTCTTCGAGTTAGAAAGCTAGCCATTAGACTTCCATTCAAAAGTGGGGCCGCAGTCCTAGTTTCATGGAGCAAGTGGGGAGTCGTGTTCTGGCTTCTTCCGGGGCCTGGGTCTCACAAGGAAAATGGTTTTGGACTAACTTGCTGTGCACTCATGCATGCACACCACACAATGCGTCCACCCTGAGGCATGGCTCTTTTAGCCGAAGCAGGAATTCCCTACAGAGTTGTTCCTTTGAGTTAGGTGGTTGGCTTATGGCCTGCAGGCACCCCCGGGGCAAGGGTACTAGCCTCATAAACAAGAGGTCATTTGAGAGCTGCCTTCCGCACCGGCCTGTTTCTCACTCCATTTCACGTATGGGACCCTTTCCCCGGTCACTCATACACGAGCACCTGCGGCTTCAGGGACGGCAATGTTAGCTAAAGCGCAGTAACACTACAGCATTGATTCTTGGTGTTAGTAGCCTGGTAGGCGAATGAGCTGCAGCTGGGATTCTTTACAGGCTTATTTCTTCCCAGGCAGTGTCGAGCACATAGCATTCCAAGCACACATGGAGCAGTAGTGTTAGCTTCAGGTAGCAAGAGCTGAGTCCAGAGGTGCCTTCTGCCCGGACCTATTTCTCCCTTGGTTTCACGTATGGAACCCGTTCCCCTGGTTCTCAGCCACGGTACTCCGTGTAATGCTTCCTCCGTCTAGAGGTCGACGGTAGCTAAAGCACGGTTTCTCTACAGTGTTGTTTCTTCGAGTTAGAACACTAGCTGTTAGACTTCCATGCAAAAGTGGGGCTGCCGTGCTAGAGTGATGAAACACATGGGGAGTCGTGTTCTGCCTTTCGCTGGGGCCTGAGTCTCACTCGCAAAAAGCTTTGGACTCCCTTGCAGTGCTCTCACGCACGCACACAACAAAATGCTTCCACTCTCAGGAGCGGCTATTTTACCTGCAGCACAGGCTTTCTACCGAGTTTTTCCTTCGAGTTAGGTGGCTGTGTTTAAGCCTGCACACACACCACGGTCAACGGAACTAGCCCCATAACCATGTAGTGAGTTGAGAGCTGCCTTCTGTACCGGCCTCTCTCTCCCCCGATATTACGAAATGGAAACCGTCCCCAGGCTCTCAGCCACAGTACACCCTAAACTGCTTCACCCACAGTGAGGTCGACGGTAGCTAAAGCATGGTTTCTCTAAGTGTTTTTTCTCCGAGTTAGAAAGCTAGCTATTAGACTTCCATGCAAAAGTGGGGCCGCAGTACTAGCTTCATGGAGCAAGTGGGGAGTCGTGTTCTGGCTTCTTCCGGGGCCTGGGTCTCACAAGGAAAATGGTTTTGGACTCACTTGCAGTGCGCTCACGCATGCACACAGCAAAATGCGTCCACCCTGAGGCATGGCTCTTTTAGCCGAAGCAGGAATTCCCTACAGAGTTGTTCCTTTGAGTTAGGTGGTTGGCTTTAGGCCTGCAGGCACCCCCGGGGCAAGGGTACTAGCCTCATAAACCAGAGGTGACTTGAGAGCTGCCTTCCGCACCGGCCTGTTTCTCACTCCATTTCACGTCTGGGACCCTTTGCCCGGTCTCTCGTACACGAGCACTGTCAAATTCCTCCTGCTTCAGGAACGGCAATGTTAACTCAAGCGCAGTCACTCTATAGGATTGATTCTTGGTGTTAGTAGCCTGGGAACTAGGCATCCAGGCACACAGGGTACAGCAGTGCTAATCTCCTCAAACAAGAGGTGAGTCGACAGCAGCCTTCCTTCCAGGCCTGCTTCTCACTCCGAGTTCCGTTTAGGTTCCATTTCTCATGCTTTCACAAAAACACACAATAGATGAAGTGCACGCTCAGGAAGGGCGATCTTTGCTGAGGCACGGGTTCTCTACAGTTTTGTTCCTTTGCGTTGCGTGGATGGCACTGAGGACTCCACGCACACACGGGAGAGCCGATCTAGTTTCCCGAAACAAGAGTTGAGTCGATAGGTGCCTTCTGCCCATGCTTATTTCTCCCTCCGAATTCTGCTGGGACTCCTTCCCCAGGTTTGCACTCAAGCAGACTTGAAAATGCTGCCACCCTGTGGAGAGGCGAATGAGCTGAAGCTGGGGTTCTTGGGCGGCTTCTTTCTGCCAAATCAGTGTGGAGCCCTTAGCGTTCCTATGCACACATGGAGCCGAAGTGTTAGCTTCAGGTAACAAGAGCTGAGTCGAGAGGAGCCTTCTGGCCCGGACTCCTTCTCCCTCGGTTTCACGTAAGGAACCCGTTCCTCAGGCTCTCACCCACGGTAGCCCGGAAAGTGCTTCCTCCCTCAGAGAGGTGGATGGTAGCTAAAGCACGGTTTCTCTACCGTGTTGTTTCTTCCAGGGAGAACGCTAGCGATTAGACTTCCATGCAAAAGTAGGGCCGCAGTGCTAGCTAAATGAAACACACGGGGAGTCGTGTTCTGCCTTTTGCTGGGGCCTGAGTCTCACTCGCAGAAACTTTGGACTCCCTTGCAGTGCTCTCACGCACGCACACAACCAAATGCTTCCACCCTCAGGAGCGGCTGTTTCCGCTGAAGCACGGATCCTCTACCGTGTTTTTCCTTCGAGTTAGGCGGCTGTGTTTAAGCCTGCACAGACACCCAGGGCAACGGTATTAGCCCCATAACCATGATGTGAGTTGAGAGCTGCCCTCTGTACCGGCCTGTGTCTCCCCCGATATTACGATATTGAAACCGTCCCCAGGCTCTCAGCCACAGTACCCCCTAAACTGCTTCGCCCACAGAGAGGTCGACGGTAGCTAAAGCTCGGTTTCTCTACTGTGTAGTTTCAAAGAACGCTAGCTATTAGACTTCCATGCAAATGTGGGGCTGCCGTGCTAGCTTGGTCAAACACTTGCGGAGCCGTGTTCTGCCTTTCGCTGGGGCCTGAGTCTCACTCGCAAAATGCTTTGGACTCCCTTGCAGTGCTCTCACGCACGCACACAACAAAATGCTGCCACCCTCAGGAGCAGCTGTTTTAGCTGAAGCACAGGCTCTCAACCGAGTTTTTCCTTCGAGTTCGGTGGCTTCATTTAAGCCTGCACACACACCCTGGGAAACGGTACTAGCCCCATAACCATGATGTGGGTTGAGAGCTGCCTTCTGTACCGGCCTGTCTCTCCCCCGATATTACGATATTGAAACCGTCCCCAGGCTCTCAGCCACAGTACACCCATAAACTGCTTCGCCCACAGAGAGGTCGACGGTAGCTAAAGCACGGCTTCTCTACAGTGTTGTTTCTTCGAGTTAGAACGCTAGCTATTAGACCTCCATGCAAAATTGGGGCCGCAGTGCTGGCTTCACAAAATAAGTGAGGAGTCGTTTGCTGCCTTCAGCAGCTGCCTGAGGCTCCCTCCGAAATAGGTTTGCCACTCCCTTGTAGTGCTCTCACGCACACACACAAAAGAAGCTTCCACCCTCAGGAGCAGCTGTTTTAGCTGAAGCACAGATTCTGTACTGACTTTTCCTTTCGAGTTAGGTGGTTGTGTTTAAGCCAGCACACACCCACGGGGCAACGGAACCAGCCCCATAACCATGTAGTGAGTTGAGAGCTGCCTTATGTACCGGCCTCTCTCTCCCCCGATATTACGAAATGGAAACCGTCCCCAGGCTCTCAGCCACAGTACACCCTAAACTGCTTCACCCACAGTGAGGTCGACGGTAGCTAAAGCATGGTTTCTCTAAGTGTTTTTTCTCCGAGTTAGAAAGCTAGCTATTAGACTTCCATGCAAAAGTGGGGCCGCAGTACTAGCTTCATGGAGCAAGTGGGGAGTCGTGTTCTGGCTTCTTCCGGGGCCTGGGTCTCACAAGGAAAATGGTTTTGGACTCACTTGCAGTGCGCTCACGCATGCACACAGCAAAATGCGTCCACCCTGAGGCATGGCTCTTTTAGCCGAAGCAGGAATTCCCTACAGAGTTGTTCCTTTGAGTTAGGTGGTTGGCTTTAGGCCTGCAGGCACCCCCGGGGCAAGGGTACTAGCCTCATAAACCAGAGGTGACTTGAGAGCTGCCTTCCGCACCGGCCTGTTTCTCACTCCATTTCACGTCTGGGACCCTTTGCCCGGTCTCTCGTACACGAGCACTGTCAAATTCCTCCTGCTTCAGGAACGGCAATGTTAACTCAAGCGCAGTCACTCTATAGGATTGATTCTTGGTGTTAGTAGCCTGGGAACTAGGCATCCAGGCACACAGGGTACAGCAGTGCTAATCTCCTCAAACAAGAGGTGAGTCGACAGCAGCCTTCCTTCCAGGCCTGCTTCTCACTCCGAGTTACGTTTAGGTTCCATTTCTCATGCTTTCACAAAAACACACAATAGATGAAGTGCACGCTCAGGAAGGGCGATCTTTGCTGAGGCACGGGTTCTCTACAGTTTTGTTCCTTTGCGTTGCGTGGATGGCACTGAGGACTCCACGCACACACGGGAGAGCCGATCTAGTTTCCCGAAACAAGAGTTGAGTCGATAGGTGCCTTCTGCCCATGCTTATTTCTCCCTCCGAATTCTGCTGGGACTCCTTCCCCAGGTTTGCACTCAAGCAGACTTGAAAATGCTGCCACCCTGTGGAGAGGCGAATGAGCTGAAGCTGGGGTTCTTGGGCGGCTTCTTTCTGCCAAATCAGTGTGGAGCCCTTAGCGTTCCTATGCACACATGGAGCCGAAGTGTTAGCTTCAGGTAACAAGAGCTGAGTCGAGAGGAGCCTTGTGGCCCGGACTCCTTCTCCCTCGGTTTCACGTAAGGAACCCGTTCCTCAGGCTCTCACCCACGGTAGCCCGGAAAGTGCTTCCTCCCTCAGAGAGGTGGATGGTAGCTAAAGCACGGTTTCTCTACCGTGTTGTTTCTTCCAGGGAGAACGCTAGCGATTAGACTTCCATGCAAAAGTAGGGCCGCAGTGCTAGCTAAATGAAACACACGGGGAGTCGTGTTCTGCCTTTTGCTGGGGCCTGAGTCTCACTCGCAGAAACTTTGGACTCCCTTGCAGTGCTCTCACGCACGCACACAACCAAATGCTTCCACCCTCAGGAGCGGCTGTTTCCGCTGAAGCACGGATCCTCTACCGTGTTTTTCCTTCGAGTTAGGCGGCTGTGTTTAAGCCTGCACAGACACCCAGGGCAACGGTATTAGCCCCATAACCATGATGTGAGTTGAGAGCTGCCCTCTGTACCGGCCTGTGTCTCCCCCGATATTACGATATTGAAACCGTCCCCAGGCTCTCAGCCACAGTACCCCCTAAACTGCTTCGCCCACAGAGAGGTCGACGGTAGCTAAAGCTCGGTTTCTCTACTGTGTAGTTTCAAAGAACGCTAGCTATTAGACTTCCATGCAAATGTGGGGCTGCCGTGCTAGCTTGGTCAAACACTTGCGGAGCCGTGTTCTGCCTTTCGCTGGGGCCTGAGTCTCACTCGCAAAATGCTTTGGACTCCCTTGCAGTGCTCTCACGCACGCACACAACAAAATGCTGCCACCCTCAGGAGCAGCTGTTTTAGCTGAAGCACAGGCTCTCAACCGAGTTTTTCCTTCGAGTTAGGTGGCTTCATTTAAGCCTGCACACACACCCTGGGAAACGGTACTAGCCCCATAACCATGATGTGGGTTGAGAGCTGCCTTCTGTACCGGCCTGTCTCTCCCCCGATATTACGATATTGAAACCGTCCCCAGGCTCTCAGCCACAGTACACCTTAAACTGCTTCGCCCACAGAGAGGTCGACGGTAGCTAAAGCACGGCTTCTCTACAGTGTTGTTTCTTCGAGTTAGAACGCTAGCTATTAGACCTCCATGCAAAATTGGGGCCGCAGTGCTGGCTTCACAAAATAAGTGAGGAGTCGTTTGCTGCCTTCAGCAGCTGCCTGAGGCTCCCTCCGAAATAGGTTTGCCACTCCCTTGTAGTGCTCTCACGCACACACACAAAAGAAGCTTCCACCCTCAGGAGCAGCTGTTTTAGCTGAAGCACAGATTCTGTACTGACTTTTCCTTTCGAGTTAGGTGGTTGTGTTTAAGCCAGCACACACCCACGGGGCAACGGAACCAGCCCCATAACCATGTAGTGAGTTGAGAGCTGCCTTATGTACCGGCCTCTCTCTCCCCCGATATTACGAAATGGAAACCGTCCCCAGGCTCTCAGCCACAGTACACCCTAAACTGCTTCACCCACAGTGAGGTCGACGGTAGCTAAAGCATGGTTTCTCTAAGTGTTTTTTCTCCGAGTTAGAAAGCTAGCTATTAGACTTCCATGCAAAAGTGGGGCCGCAGTACTAGCTTCATGGAGCAAGTGGGGAGTCGTGTTCTGGCTTCTTCCGGGGCCTGGGTCTCACAAGGAAAATGGTTTTGGACTCACTTGCAGTGCGCTCACGCATGCACACAGCAAAATGCGTCCACCCTGAGGCATGGCTCTTTTAGCCGAAGCAGGAATTCCCTACAGAGTTGTTCCTTTGAGTTAGGTGGTTGGCTTTAGGCCTGCAGGCACCCCCGGGGCAAGGGTACTAGCCTCATAAACCAGAGGTGACTTGAGAGCTGCCTTCCGCACCGGCCTGTTTCTCACTCCATTTCACGTCTGGGACCCTTTGCCCGGTCTCTCGTACACGAGCACTGTCAAATTCCTCCTGCTTCAGGAACGGCAATGTTAACTCAAGCGCAGTCACTCTATAGGATTGATTCTTGGTGTTAGTAGCCTGGTAACTAGGCATCCAGGCACACAGGGTACAGCAGTGCTAATCTCCTCAAACAAGAGGTGAGTCGACAGCAGCCTTCCTTCCAGGCCTGCTTCTCACTCCGAGTTACGTTTAGGTTCCATTTCTCATGCTTTCACAAAAACACACAATAGATGAAGTGCACGCTCAGGAAGGGCGATCTTTGCTGAGGCACGGGTTCTCTACAGTTTTGTTCCTTTGCGTTGCGTGGATGGCACTGAGGACTCCACGCACACACGGGAGAGCCGATCTAGTTTCCCGAAACAAGAGTTGAGTCGATAGGTGCCTTCTGCCCATGCTTATTTCTCCCTCCGAATTCTGCTGGGACTCCTTCCCCAGGTTTGCACTCAAGCGGACTTGAAAATGCTGCCACCCTGTGGAGAGGCGAATGAGCTGAAGCTGGGGTTCTTGAGCGGCTTCTTTCTGCCAAATCAGTGTGGAGCCCTTAGCGTTCCTATGCACACATGGAGCCGAAGTGTTAGCTTCAGGTAACAAGAGCTGAGTCGAGAGGAGCCTTGTGGCCCGGACTCCTTCTCCCTCGGTTTCACGTAAGGAACCCGTTCCTCAGGCTCTCACCCACGGTAGCCCGGAAAGTGCTTCCTCCCTCAGAGAGGTGGATGGTAGCTAAAGCACGGTTTCTCTACCGTGTTGTTTCTTCCAGGGAGAACGCTAGCGATTAGACTTCCATGCAAAAGTAGGGCCGCAGTGCTAGCTAAATGAAACACACGGGGAGTCGTGTTCTGCCTTTTGCTGGGGCCTGAGTCTCACTCGCAGAAACTTTGGACTCCCTTGCAGTGCTCTCACGCACGCACACAACCAAATGCTTCCACCCTCAGGAGCGGCTGTTTCCGCTGAAGCACGGATCCTCTACCGTGTTTTTCCTTCGAGTTAGGTGGCTGTGTTTAAGCCTGCACAGACACCCAGGGCAACGGTATTAGCCCCATAACCATGATGTGAGTTGAGAGCTGCCCTCTGTACCGGCCTGTGTCTCCCCCGATATTACGATATTGAAACCGTCCCCAGGCTCTCAGCCACAGTACCCCCTAAACTGCTTCGCCCACAGAGAGGTCGACGGTAGCTAAAGCTCGGTTTCTCTACTGTGTAGTTTCAAAGAACGCTAGCTATTAGACTTCCATGCAAATGTGGGGCTGCCGTGCTAGCTTGGTCAAACACTTGCGGAGCCGTGTTCTGCCTTTCGCTGGGGCCTGAGTCTCACTCGCAAAATGCTTTGGACTCCCTTGCAGTGCTCTCACGCACGCACACAACAAAATGCTGCCACCCTCAGGAGCAGCTGTTTCAGCTGAAGCACAGGCTCTCAACCGAGTTTTTCCTTCGAGTTCGGTGGCTTCATTTAAGCCTGCACACACACCCTGGGAAACGGTACTAGCCCCGTAACCATGATGTGGGTTGAGAGCTGCCTTCTGTACCGGCCTGTCTCTCCCCCGATATTACGATATTGAAACCGTCCCCAGGCTCTCAGCCACAGTACACCCATAAACTGCTTCGCCCACAGAGAGGTCGACGGTAGCTAAAGCACGGCTTCTCTACAGTGTTGTTTCTTCGAGTTAGAACGCTAGCTATTAGACCTCCATGCAAAATTGGGGCCGCAGTGCTGGCTTCACAAAATAAGTGAGGAGTCGTTTGCTGCCTTCAGCAGCTGCCTGAGGCTCCCTCCGAAATAGGTTTGCCACTCCCTTGTAGTGCTCTCACGCACACACACAAAAGAAGCTTCCACCCTCAGGAGCAGCTGTTTTAGCTGAAGCACAGATTCTGTACTGACTTTTCCTTTCGAGTTAGGTGGTTGTGTTTAAGCCAGCACACACCCACGGGGCAACGGAACCAGCCCCATAACCATGTAGTGAGTTGAGAGCTGCCTTCTGTACCGGCCTGTCTCTCCCCCGATATTACGAAATGGAAACCGTCCCCAGGCTCTCAGCCTCAGTACACCCTAAACTGCTTCGCCCACAGAGAGGTCGACGGTAGCTAAAGCATGGTTTCTCTAAGTGTTTTTTCTCCGAGTTAGAAAGCTAGCTATTAGACTTCCATGCAAAAGTGGGGCCGCAGTACTAGCTTCATGGAGCAAGTGGGGAGTCGTGTTCTGGCTTCTTCCGGGGCCTGGGTCTCACAAGGAAAATGGTTTTGGACTCACTTGCAGTGCGCTCACGCATGCACACAACAAAATGCGTCCACCCTGAGGCATGGCTCTTTTAGCCGAAGCAGGAATTCCCTACAGAGTTGTTCCTCTGAGTTAGGTGGTTGGCTTTAGGCCTGCAGGCACCCCCGGGGCAAGGGTACTAGCCTCATAAACCAGAGGTGACTTGAGAGCTGCCTTCCGCACCGGCCTGTTTCTCACTCCATTTCACGTCTGGGACCCTTTGCCCGGTCTCTCGTACACGAGCACTGTCAAATTCCTCCTGCTTCAGGAACGGCAATGTTAACTCAAGCGCAGTCACTCTATAGGATTGATTCTTGGTGTTAGTAGCCTGGGAACTAGGCATCCAGGCACACAGGGTACAGCAGTGCTAATCTCCTCAAACAAGAGGTGAGTCGACAGCAGCCTTCCTTCCAGGCCTGCTTCTCACTCCGAGTTACGTTTAGGTTCCATTTCTCATGCTTTCACAAAAACACACAATAGATGAAGTGCACGCTCAGGAAGGGCGATCTTTGCTGAGGCACGGGTTCTCTACAGTTTTGTTCCTTTGCGTTGCGTGGATGGCACTGAGGACTCCACGCACACACGGGAGAGCCAATCTAGTTTCCCGAAACAAGAGTTGAGTCGATAGGTGCCTTCTGCCCATGCTTATTTCTCCCTCCGAATTCTGCTGGGACTCCTTCCCCAGGTTTGCACTCAAGCAGACTTGAAAATGCTGCCACCCTGTGGAGAGGCGAATGAGCTGAAGCTGGGGTTCTTGGGCGGCTTCTTTCTGCCAAATCAGTGTGGAGCCCTTAGCGTTCCTATGCACACATGGAGCCGAAGTGTTAGCTTCAGGTAACAAGAGCTGAGTCGAGAGGAGCCTTCTGGCCCGGACTCCTTCTCCCTCGGTTTCACGTAAGGAACCCGTTCCTCAGGCTCTCACCCACGGTAGCCCGGAAAGTGCTTCCTCCCTCAGAGAGGTGGATGGTAGCTAAAGCACGGTTTCTCTACCGTGTTGTTTCTTCCAGGGAGAACGCTAGCGATTAGACTTCCATGCAAAAGTAGGGCCGCAGTGCTAGCTAAATGAAACACACGGGGAGTCGTGTTCTGCCTTTTGCTGGGGCCTGAGTCTCACTCGCAGAAACTTTGGACTCCCTTGCAGTGCCCTCACGCACGCACACAACCAAATGCTTCCACCCTCAGGAGCGGCTGTTTCCGCTGAAGCACGGATCCTCTACCGTGTTTTTCCTTCGAGTTAGGCGGCTGTGTTTAAGCCTGCACAGACACCCAGGGCAACGGTATTAGCCCCATAACCATGATGTGAGTTGAGAGCTGCCCTCTGTACCGGCCTGTGTCTCCCCCGATATTACGATATTGAAACCGTCCCCAGGCTCTCAGCCACAGTACCCCCTAAACTGCTTCGCCCACAGAGAGGTCGACGGTAGCTAAAGCTCGGTTTCTCTACTGTGTAGTTTCAAAGAACGCTAGCTATTAGACTTCCATGCAAATGTGGGGCTGCCGTGCTAGCTTGGTCAAACACTTGCGGAGCCGTGTTCTGCCTTTCGCTGGGGCCTGAGTCTCACTCGCAAAATGCTTTGGACTCCCTTGCAGTGCTCTCACGCACGCACACAACAAAATGCTGCCACCCTCAGGAGCAGCTGTTTTAGCTGAAGCACAGGCTCTCAACCGAGTTTTTCCTTCGAGTTCGGTGGCTTCATTTAAGCCTGCACACACACCCTGGGAAACGGTACTAGCCCCGTAACCATGATGTGGGTTGAGAGCTGCCTTCTGTACCGGCCTGTCTCTCCCCCGATATTACGATATTGAAACCGTCCCCAGGCTCTCAGCCACAGTACACCTTAAACTGCTTCGCCCACAGAGAGGTCGACGGTAGCTAAAGCACGGTTTCTCTACAGTGGTGTTTCTTCGAGTTAGAAAGCTAGCCATTAGACTTCCATTCAAAAGTGGGGCCGCAGTCCTAGTTTCATGGAGCAAGTGGGGAGTCGTGTTCTGGCTTCTTCCGGGGCCTGGGTCTCACAAGGAAAATGGTTTTGGACTAACTTGCTGTGCACTCATGCATGCACACCACACAATGCGTCCACCCTGAGGCATGGCTCTTTTAGCCGAAGCAGGAATTCCCTACAGAGTTGTTCCTTTGAGTTAGGTGGTTGGCTTATGGCCTGCAGGCACCCCCGGGGCAAGGGTACTAGCCTCATAAACAAGAGGTCATTTGAGAGCTGCCTTCCGCACCGGCCTGTTTCTCACTCCATTTCACGTATGGGACCCTTTCCCCGGTCACTCATACACGAGCACCTGCGGCTTCAGGGACGGCAATGTTAGCTAAAGCGCAGTAACACTACAGCATTGATTCTTGGTGTTAGTAGCCTGGTAGGCGAATGAGCTGCAGCTGGGATTCTTTACAGGCTTGTTTCTTCCCAGGCAGTGTCGAGCACATAGCATTCCAAGCACACATGGAGCAGTAGTGTTAGCTTCAGGTAGCAAGAGCTGAGTCCAGAGGTGCCTTCTGCCCGGACCTATTTCTCCCTTGGTTTCACGTATGGAACCCGTTCCCCTGGTTCTCAGCCACGGTACTCCGTGTAATGCTTCCTCCGTCTAGAGGTCGACGGTAGCTAAAGCACGGTTTCTCTACAGTGTTGTTTCTTCGAGTTAGAACACTAGCTGTTAGACTTCCATGCAAAAGTGGGGCTGCCGTGCTAGAGTGATGAAACACATGGGGAGTCGTGTTCTGCCTTTCGCTGGGGCCTGAGTCTCACTCGCAAAAAGCTTTGGACTCCCTTGCAGTGCTCTCACGCACGCACACAACAAAATGCTTCCACTCTCAGGAGCGGCTATTTTACCTGCAGCACAGGCTTTCTACCGAGTTTTTCCTTCGAGTTAGGTGGCTGTGTTTAAGCCTGCACACACACCACGGTCAACGGAACTAGCCCCATAACCATGTAGTGAGTTGAGAGCTGCCTTCTGTACCGGCCTCTCTCTCCCCCGATATTACGAAATGGAAACCGTCCCCAGGCTCTCAGCCACAGTACACCCTAAACTGCTTCACCCACAGTGAGGTCGACGGTAGCTAAAGCATGGTTTCTCTAAGTGTTTTTTCTCCGAGTTAGAAAGCTAGCTATTAGACTTCCATGCAAAAGTGGGGCCGCAGTACTAGCTTCATGGAGCAAGTGGGGAGTCGTGTTCTGGCTTCTTCCGGGGCCTGGGTCTCACAAGGAAAATGGTTTTGGACTCACTTGCAGTGCGCTCACGCATGCACACAGCAAAATGCGTCCACCCTGAGGCATGGCTCTTTTAGCCGAAGCAGGAATTCCCTACAGAGTTGTTCCTTTGAGTTAGGTGGTTGGCTTTAGGCCTGCAGGCACCCCCGGGGCAAGGGTACTAGCCTCATAAACCAGAGGTGACTTGAGAGCTGCCTTCCGCACCGGCCTGTTTCTCACTCCATTTCACGTCTGGGACCCTTTGCCCGGTCTCTCGTACACGAGCACTGTCAAATTCCTCCTGCTTCAGGAACGGCAATGTTAACTCAAGCGCAGTCACTCTATAGGATTGATTCTTGGTGTTAGTAGCCTGGGAACTAGGCATCCAGGCACACAGGGTACAGCAGTGCTAATCTCCTCAAACAAGAGGTGAGTCGACAGCAGCCTTCCTTCCAGGCCTGCTTCTCACTCCGAGTTACGTTTAGGTTCCATTTCTCATGCTTTCACAAAAACACACAATAGATGAAGTGCACGCTCAGGAAGGGCGATCTTTGCTGAGGCACGGGTTCTCTACAGTTTTGTTCCTTTGCGTTGCGTGGATGGCACTGAGGACTCCACGCACACACGGGAGAGCCGATCTAGTTTCCCGAAACAAGAGTTGAGTCGATAGGTGCCTTCTGCCCATGCTTATTTCTCCCTCCGAATTCTGCTGGGACTCCTTCCCCAGGTTTGCACTCAAGCAGACTTGAAAATGCTGCCACCCTGTGGAGAGGCGAATGAGCTGAAGCTGGGGTTCTTGGGCGGCTTCTTTCTGCCAAATCAGTGTGGAGCCCTTAGCGTTCCTATGCACACATGGAGCCGAAGTGTTAGCTTCAGGTAACAAGAGCTGAGTCGAGAGGAGCCTTCTGGCCCGGACTCCTTCTCCCTCGGTTTCACGTAAGGAACCCGTTCCTCAGGCTCTCACCCACGGTAGCCCGGAAAGTGCTTCCTCCCTCAGAGAGGTGGATGGTAGCTAAAGCACGGTTTCTCTACCGTGTTGTTTCTTCCAGGGAGAACGCTAGCGATTAGACTTCCATGCAAAAGTAGGGCCGCAGTGCTAGCTAAATGAAACACACGGGGAGTCGTGTTCTGCCTTTTGCTGGGGCCTGAGTCTCACTCGCAGAAACTTTGGACTCCCTTGCAGTGCTCTCACGCACGCACACAACCAAATGCTTCCACCCTCAGGAGCGGCTGTTTCCGCTGAAGCACGGATCCTCTACCGTGTTTTTCCTTCGAGTTAGGCGGCTGTGTTTAAGCCTGCACAGACACCCAGGGCAACGGTATTAGCCCCATAACCATGATGTGAGTTGAGAGCTGCCCTCTGTACCGGCCTGTGTCTCCCCCGATATTACGATATTGAAACCGTCCCCAGGCTCTCAGCCACAGTACCCCCTAAACTGCTTCGCCCACAGAGAGGTCGACGGTAGCTAAAGCTCGGTTTCTCTACTGTGTAGTTTCAAAGAACGCTAGCTATTAGACTTCCATGCAAATGTGGGGCTGCCGTGCTAGCTTGGTCAAACACTTGCGGAGCCGTGTTCTGCCTTTCGCTGGGGCCTGAGTCTCACTCGCAAAATGCTTTGGACTCCCTTGCAGTGCTCTCACGCACGCACACAACAAAATGCTGCCACCCTCAGGAGCAGCTGTTTTAGCTGAAGCACAGGCTCTCAACCGAGTTTTTCCTTCGAGTTAGGTGGCTTCATTTAAGCCTGCACACACACCCTGGGAAACGGTACTAGCCCCGTAACCATGATGTGGGTTGAGAGCTGCCTTCTGTACCGGCCTGTCTCTCCCCCGATATTACGATATTGAAACCGTCCCCAGGCTCTCAGCCACAGTACACCTTAAACTGCTTCGCCCACAGAGAGGTCGACGGTAGCTAAAGCACGGTTTCTCTACAGTGGTGTTTCTTCGAGTTAGAAAGCTAGCCATTAGACTTCCATTCAAAAGTGGGGCCGCAGTCCTAGTTTCATGGAGCAAGTGGGGAGTCGTGTTCTGGCTTCTTCCGGCGCCTGGGTCTCACAAGGAAAATGGTTTTGGACTAACTTGCTGTGCACTCATGCATGCACACCACACAATGCGTCCACCCTGAGGCATGGCTCTTTTAGCCGAAGCAGGAATTCCCTACAGAGTTGTTCCTTTGAGTTAGGTGGTTGGCTTATGGCCTGCAGGCACCCCCGGGGCAAGGGTACTAGCCTCATAAACAAGAGGTCATTTGAGAGCTGCCTTCCGCACCGGCCTGTTTCTCACTCCATTTCACGTATGGGACCCTTTCCCCGGTCACTCATACACGAGCACCTGCGGCTTCAGGGACGGCAATGTTAGCTAAAGCGCAGTAACACTACAGCATTGATTCTTGGTGTTAGTAGCCTGGTAGGCGAATGAGCTGCAGCTGGGATTCTTTACAGGCTTGTTTCTTCCCAGGCAGTGTCGAGCACATAGCATTCCAAGCACACATGGAGCAGTAGTGTTAGCTTCAGGTAGCAAGAGCTGAGTCCAGAGGTGCCTTCTGCCCGGACCTATTTCTCCCTTGGTTTCACGTATGGAACCCGTTCCCCTGGTTCTCAGCCACGGTACTCCGTGTAATGCTTCCTCCGTCTAGAGGTCGACGGTAGCTAAAGCACGGTTTCTCTACAGTGTTGTTTCTTCGAGTTAGAACACTAGGTGTTAGACTTCCATGCAAAAGTGGGGCTGCCGTGCTAGAGTGATGAAACACATGGGGAGTCGTGTTCTGCCTTTCGCTGGGGCCTGAGTCTCACTCGCAAAAAGCTTTGGACTCCCTTGCAGTGCTCTCACGCACGCACACAACAAAATGCTTCCACTCTCAGGAGCGGCTATTTTACCTGCAGCACAGGCTTTCTACCGAGTTTTTCCTTCGAGTTAGGTGGCTGTGTTTAAGCCTGCACACACACCACGGTCAACGGAACTAGCCCCATAACCATGTAGTGAGTTGAGAGCTGCCTTCTGTACCGGCCTCTCTCTCCCCCGATATTACGAAATGGAAACCGTCCCCAGGCTCTCAGCCACAGTACACCCTAAACTGCTTCACCCACAGTGAGGTCGACGGTAGCTAAAGCATGGTTTCTCTAAGTGTTTTTTCTCCGAGTTAGAAAGCTAGCTATTAGACTTCCATGCAAAAGTGGGGCCGCAGTACTAGCTTCATGGAGCAAGTGGGGAGTCGTGTTCTGGCTTCTTCCGGGGCCTGGGTCTCACAAGGAAAATGGTTTTGGACTCACTTGCAGTGCGCTCACGCATGCACACAGCAAAATGCGTCCACCCTGAGGCATGGCTCTTTTAGCCGAAGCAGGAATTCCCTACAGAGTTGTTCCTTTGAGTTAGGTGGTTGGCTTTAGGCCTGCAGGCACCCCCGGGGCAAGGGTACTAGCCTCATAAACCAGAGGTGACTTGAGAGCTGCCTTCCGCACCGGCCTGTTTCTCACTCCATTTCACGTCTGGGACCCTTTGCCCGGTCTCTCGTACACGAGCACTGTCAAATTCCTCCTGCTTCAGGAACGGCAATGTTAACTCAAGCGCAGTCACTCTATAGGATTGATTCTTGGTGTTAGTAGCCTGGGAACTAGGCATCCAGGCACACAGGGTACAGCAGTGCTAATCTCCTCAAACAAGAGGTGAGTCGACAGCAGCCTTCCTTCCAGGCCTGCTTCTCACTCCGAGTTACGTTTAGGTTCCATTTCTCATGCTTTCACAAAAACACACAATAGATGAAGTGCACGCTCAGGAAGGGCGATCTTTGCTGAGGCACGGGTTCTCTACAGTTTTGTTCCTTTGCGTTGCGTGGATGGCACTGAGGACTCCACGCACACACGGGAGAGCCGATCTAGTTTCCCGAAACAAGAGTTGAGTCGATAGGTGCCTTCTGCCCATGCTTATTTCTCCCTCCGAATTCTGCTGGGACTCCTTCCCCAGGTTTGCACTCAAGCAGACTTGAAAATGCTGCCACCCTGTGGAGAGGCGAATGAGCTGAAGCTGGGGTTCTTGGGCGGCTTCTTTCTGCCAAATCAGTGTGGAGCCCTTAGCGTTCCTATGCCCACATGGAGCCGAAGTGTTAGCTTCAGGTAACAAGAGCTGAGTCGAGAGGAGCCTTCTGGCCCGGACTCCTTCTCCCTCGGTTTCATGTAAGGAACCCGTTCCTCAGGCTCTCACCCACGGTAGCCCGGAAAGTGCTTCCTCCCTCAGAGAGGTGGATGGTAGCTAAAGCACGGTTTCTCTACCGTGTTGTTTCTTCCAGGGAGAACGCTAGCGATTAGACTTCCATGCAAAAGTAGGGCCGCAGTGCTAGCTAAATGAAACACACGGGGAGTCGTGTTCTGCCTTTTGCTGGGGCCTGAGTCTCACTCGCAGAAACTTTGGACTCCCTTGCAGTGCTCTCACGCACGCACACAACCAAATGCTTCCACCCTCAGGAGCGGCTGTTTCCGCTGAAGCACGGATCCTCTACCGTGTTTTTCCTTCGAGTTAGGCGGCTGTGTTTAAGCCTGCACAGACACCCAGGGCAACGGTATTAGCCCCATAACCATGATGTGAGTTGAGAGCTGCCCTCTGTACCGGCCTGTGTCTCCCCCGATATTACGATATTGAAACCGTCCCCAGGCTCTCAGCCACAGTACCCCCTAAACTGCTTCGCCCACAGAGAGGTCGACGGTAGCTAAAGCTCGGTTTCTCTACTGTGTAGTTTCAAAGAACGCTAGCTATTAGACTTCCATGCAAATGTGGGGCTGCCGTGCTAGCTTGGTCAAACACTTGCGGAGCCGTGTTCTGCCTTTCGCTGGGGCCTGAGTCTCACTCGCAAAATGCTTTGGACTCCCTTGCAGTGCTCTCACGCACGCACACAACAAAATGCTGCCACCCTCAGGAGCAGCTGTTTTAGCTGAAGCACAGGCTCTCAACCGAGTTTTTCCTTCGAGTTAGGTGGCTTCATTTAAGCCTGCACACACACCCTGGGAAACGGTACTAGCCCCATAACCATGATGTGGGTTGAGAGCTGCCTTCTGTACCGGCCTGTCTCTCCCCCGATATTACGATATTGAAACCGTCCCCAGGCTCTCAGCCACAGTACACCTTAAACTGCTTCGCCCACAGAGAGGTCGACGGTAGCTAAAGCACGGCTTCTCTACAGTGTTGTTTCTTCGAGTTAGAACGCTAGCTATTAGACCTCCATGCAAAATTGGGGCCGCAGTGCTGGCTTCACAAAATAAGTGAGGAGTCGTTTGCTGCCTTCAGCAGCTGCCTGAGGCTCCCTCCGAAATAGGTTTGCCACTCCCTTGTAGTGCTCTCACGCACACACACAAAAGAAGCTTCCACCCTCAGGAGCAGCTGTTTTAGCTGAAGCACAGATTCTGTACTGACTTTTCCTTTCGAGTTAGGTGGTTGTGTTTAAGCCAGCACACACCCACGGGGCAACGGAACCAGCCCCATAACCATGTAGTGAGTTGAGAGCTGCCTTATGTACCGGCCTCTCTCTCCCCCGATATTACGAAATGGAAACCGTCCCCAGGCTCTCAGCCACAGTACACCCTAAACTGCTTCACCCACAGTGAGGTCGACGGTAGCTAAAGCATGGTTTCTCTAAGTGTTTTTTCTCCGAGTTAGAAAGCTAGCTATTAGACTTCCATGCAAAAGTGGGGCCGCAGTACTAGCTTCATGGAGCAAGTGGGGAGTCGTGTTCTGGCTTCTTCCGGGGCCTGGGTCTCACAAGGAAAATGGTTTTGGACTCACTTGCAGTGCGCTCACGCATGCACACAGCAAAATGCGTCCACCCTGAGGCATGGCTCTTTTAGCCGAAGCAGGAATTCCCTACAGAGTTGTTCCTTTGAGTTAGGTGGTTGGCTTTAGGCCTGCAGGCACCCCCGGGGCAAGGGTACTAGCCTCATAAACCAGAGGTGACTTGAGAGCTGCCTTCCGCACCGGCCTGTTTCTCACTCCATTTCACGTCTGGGACCCTTTGCCCGGTCTCTTGTACACGAGCACTGTCAAATTCCTCCTGCTTCAGGAACGGCAATGTTAACTCAAGCGCAGTCACTCTATAGGATTGATTCTTGGTGTTAGTAGCCTGGGAACTAGGCATCCAGGCACACAGGGTACAGCAGTGCTAATCTCCTCAAACAAGAGGTGAGTCGACAGCAGCCTTCCTTCCAGGCCTGCTTCTCACTCCGAGTTCCGTTTAGGTTCCATTTCTCATGCTTTCACAAAAACACACAATAGATGAAGTGCACGCTCAGGAAGGGCGATCTTTGCTGAGGCACGGGTTCTCTACAGTTTTGTTCCTTTGCGTTGCGTGGATGGCACTGAGGACTCCACGCACACACGGGAGAGCCGATCTAGTTTCCCGAAACAAGAGTTGAGTCGATAGGTGCCTTGTGCCCATGCTTATTTCTCCCTCCGAATTCTGCTGGGACTCCTTCCCCAGGTTTGCACTCAAGCAGACTTGAAAATGCTGCCACCCTGTGGAGAGGCGAATGAGCTGAAGCTGGGGTTCTTGGGCGGCTTCTTTCTGCCAAATCAGTGTGGAGCCCTTAAGCGTTCCTATGCACACATGGAGCCGAAGTGTTAGCTTCAGGTAACAAGAGCTGAGTCGAGAGGAGCCTTGTGGCCCGGACTCCTTCTCCCTCTGTTTCACGTAAGGAACCCGTTCCTCAGGCTCTCACCCACGGTAGCCCGGAAAGTGCTTCCTCCCTCAGAGAGGTGGATGGTAGCTAAAGCACGGTTTCTCTACCGTGTTGTTTCTTCCAGGGAGAACGCTAGCGATTAGACTTCCATGCAAAAGTAGGGCCGCAGTGCTAGCTAAATGAAACACACGGGGAGTCGTGTTCTGCCTTTTGCTGGGGCCTGAGTCTCACTCGCAGAAACTTTGGACTCCCTTGCAGTGCTCTCACGCACGCACACAACCAAATGCTTCCACCCTCAGGAGCGGCTGTTTCCGCTGAAGCACGGATCCTCTACCGTGTTTTTCCTTCGAGTTAGGCGGCTGTGTTTAAGCCTGCACAGACACCCAGGGCAACGGTATTAGCCCCATAACCATGATGTGAGTTGAGAGCTGCCCTCTGTACCGGCCTGTGTCTCCCCCGATATTACGATATTGAAACCGTCCCCAGGCTCTCAGCCACAGTACCCCCTAAACTGCTTCGCCCACAGAGAGGTCGACGGTAGCTAAAGCTCGGTTTCTCTACTGTGTAGTTTCAAAGAACGCTAGCTATTAGACTTCCATGCAAATGTGGGGCTGCCGTGCTAGCTTGGTCAAACACTTGCGGAGCCGTGTTCTGCCTTTCGCTGGGGCCTGAGTCTCACTCGCAAAATGCTTTGGACTCCCTTGCAGTGCTCTCACGCACGCACACAACAAAATGCTGCCACCCTCAGGAGCAGCTGTTTTAGCTGAAGCACAGGCTCTCAACCGAGTTTTTCCTTCGAGTTAGGTGGCTTCATTTAAGCCTGCACACACACCCTGGGAAACGGTACTAGCCCCATAACCATGATGTGGGTTGAGAGCTGCCTTCTGTACCGGCCTGTCTCTCCCCCGATATTACGATATTGAAACCGTCCCCAGGCTCTCAGCCACAGTACACCCATAAACTGCTTCGCCCACAGAGAGGTCGACGGTAGCTAAAGCACGGCTTCTCTACAGTGTTGTTTCTTCGAGTTAGAACGCTAGCTATTAGACCTCCATGCAAAATTGGGGCCGCAGTGCTGGCTTCACAAAATAAGTGAGGAGTCGTTTGCTGCCTTCAGCAGCTGCCTGAGGCTCCCTCCGAAATAGGTTTGCCACTCCCTTGTAGTGCTCTCACGCACACACACAAAAGAAGCTTCCACCCTCAGGAGCAGCTGTTTTAGCTGAAGCACAGATTCTGTACTGACTTTTCCTTTCGAGTTAGGTGGTTGTGTTTAAGCCAGCACACACCCACGGGGCAACGGAACCAGCCCCATAACCATGTAGTGAGTTGAGAGCTGCCTTATGTACCGGCCTCTCTCTCCCCCGATATTACGAAATGGAAACCGTCCCCAGGCTCTCAGCCACAGTACACCCTAAACTGCTTCACCCACAGTGAGGTCGACGGTAGCTAAAGCATGGTTTCTCTAAGTGTTTTTTCTCCGAGTTAGAAAGCTAGCTATTAGACTTCCATGCAAAAGTGGGGCCGCAGTACTAGCTTCATGGAGCAAGTGGGGAGTCGTGTTCTGGCTTCTTCCGGGGCCTGGGTCTCACAAGGAAAATGGTTTTGGACTCACTTGCAGTGCGCTCACGCATGCACACAGCAAAATGCGTCCACCCTGAGGCATGGCTCTTTTAGCCGAAGCAGGAATTCCCTACAGAGTTGTTCCTTTGAGTTAGGTGGTTGGCTTTAGGCCTGCAGGCACCCCCGGGGCAAGGGTACTAGCCTCATAAACCAGAGGTGACTTGAGAGCTGCCTTCCGCACCGGCCTGTTTCTCACTCCATTTCACGTCTGGGACCCTTTGCCCGGTCTCTCGTACACGAGCACTGTCAAATTCCTCCTGCTTCAGGAACGGCAATGTTAACTCAAGCGCAGTCACTCTATAGGATTGATTCTTGGTGTTAGTAGCCTGGGAACTAGGCATCCAGGCACACAGGGTACAGCAGTGCTAATCTCCTCAAACAAGAGGTGAGTCGACAGCAGCCTTCCTTCCAGGCCTGCTTCTCACTCCGAGTTACGTTTAGGTTCCATTTCTCATGCTTTCACAAAAACACACAATAGATGAAGTGCACGCTCAGGAAGGGCGATCTTTGCTGAGGCACGGGTTCTCTACAGTTTTGTTCCTTTGCGTTGCGTGGATGGCACTGAGGACTCCACGCACACACGGGAGAGCCGATCTAGTTTCCCGAAACAAGAGTTGAGTCGATAGGTGCCTTCTGCCCATGCTTATTTCTCCCTCCGAATTCTGCTGGGACTCCTTCCCCAGGTTTGCACTCAAGCAGACTTGAAAATGCTGCCACCCTGTGGAGAGGCGAATGAGCTGAAGCTGGGGTTCTTGGGCGGCTTCTTTCTGCCAAATCAGTGTGGAGCCCTTAGCGTTCCTATGCACACATGGAGCCGAAGTGTTAGCTTCAGGTAACAAGAGCTGAGTCGAGAGGAGCCTTCTGGCCCGGACTCCTTCTCCCTCGGTTTCACGTAAGGAACCCGTTCCTCAGGCTCTCACCCACGGTAGCCCGGAAAGTGCTTCCTCCCTCAGAGAGGTGGATGGTAGCTAAAGCACGGTTTCTCTACCGTGTTGTTTCTTCCAGGGAGAACGCTAGCGATTAGACTTCCATGCAAAAGTAGGGCCGCAGTGCTAGCTAAATGAAACACACGGGGAGTCGTGTTCTGCCTTTTGCTGGGGCCTGAGTCTCACTCGCAGAAACTTTGGACTCCCTTGCAGTGCCCTCACGCACGCACACAACCAAATGCTTCCACCCTCAGGAGCGGCTGTTTCCGCTGAAGCACGGATCCTCTACCGTGTTTTTCCTTCGAGTTAGGCGGCTGTGTTTAAGCCTGCACAGACACCCAGGGCAACGGTATTAGCCCCATAACCATGATGTGAGTTGAGAGCTGCCCTCTGTACCGGCCTGTGTCTCCCCCGATATTACGATATTGAAACCGTCCCCAGGCTCTCAGCCACAGTACCCCCTAAACTGCTTCGCCCACAGAGAGGTCGACGGTAGCTAAAGCTCGGTTTCTCTACTGTGTAGTTTCAAAGAACGCTAGCTATTAGACTTCCATGCAAATGTGGGGCTGCCGTGCTAGCTTGGTCAAACACTTGCGGAGCCGTGTTCTGCCTTTCGCTGGGGCCTGAGTCTCACTCGCAAAATGCTTTGGACTCCCTTGCAGTGCTCTCACGCACGCACACAACAAAATGCTGCCACCCTCAGGAGCAGCTGTTTTAGCTGAAGCACAGGCTCTCAACCGAGTTTTTCCTTCGAGTTCGGTGGCTTCATTTAAGCCTGCACACACACCCTGGGAAACGGTACTAGCCCCGTAACCATGATGTGGGTTGAGAGCTGCCTTCTGTACCGGCCTGTCTCTCCCCCGATATTACGATATTGAAACCGTCCCCAGGCTCTCAGCCACAGTACACCCTAAACTGCTTCGCCCACAGAGAGGTCGACGGTAGCTAAAGCACGGTTTCTCTACAGTGGTGTTTCTTCGAGTTAGAAAGCTAGCCATTAGACTTCCATTCAAAAGTGGGGCCGCAGTCCTAGTTTCATGGAGCAAGTGGGGAGTCGTGTTCTGGCTTCTTCCGGGGCCTGGGTCTCACAAGGAAAATGGTTTTGGACTAACTTGCTGTGCACTCATGCATGCACACCACACAATGCGTCCACCCTGAGGCATGGCTCTTTTAGCCGAAGCAGGAATTCCCTACAGAGTTGTTCCTTTGAGTTAGGTGGTTGGCTTATGGCCTGCAGGCACCCCCGGGGCAAGGGTACTAGCCTCATAAACAAGAGGTCATTTGAGAGCTGCCTTCCGCACCGGCCTGTTTCTCACTCCATTTCACGTATGGGACCCTTTCCCCGGTCACTCATACACGAGCACCTGCGGCTTCAGGGACGGCAATGTTAGCTAAAGCGCAGTAACACTACAGCATTGATTCTTGGTGTTAGTAGCCTGGTAGGCGAATGAGCTGCAGCTGGGATTCTTTACAGGCTTGTTTCTTCCCAGGCAGTGTCGAGCACATAGCATTCCAAGCACACATGGAGCAGTAGTGTTAGCTTCAGGTAGCAAGAGCTGAGTCCAGAGGTGCCTTCTGCCCGGACCTATTTCTCCCTTGGTTTCACGTATGGAACCCGTTCCCCTGGTTCTCAGCCACGGTACTCCGTGTAATGCTTCCTCCGTCTAGAGGTCGACGGTAGCTAAAGCACGGTTTCTCTACAGTGTTGTTTCTTCGAGTTAGAACACTAGGTGTTAGACTTCCATGCAAAAGTGGGGCTGCCGTGCTAGAGTGATGAAACACATGGGGAGTCGTGTTCTGCCTTTCGCTGGGGCCTGAGTCTCACTCGCAAAAAGCTTTGGACTCCCTTGCAGTGCTCTCACGCATGCACACAACAAAATGCTTCCACTCTCAGGAGCGGCTATTTTACCTGCAGCACAGGCTTTCTACCGAGTTTTTCCTTCGAGTTAGGTGGCTGTGTTTAAGCCTGCACACACACCACGGTCAACGGAACTAGCCCCATAACCATGTAGTGAGTTGAGAGCTGCCTTCTGTACCGGCCTCTCTCTCCCCCGATATTACGAAATGGAAACCGTCCCCAGGCTCTCAGCCACAGTACACCCTAAACTGCTTCACCCACAGTGAGGTCGACGGTAGCTAAAGCATGGTTTCTCTAAGTGTTTTTTCTCCGAGTTAGAAAGCTAGCTATTAGACTTCCATGCAAAAGTGGGGCCGCAGTACTAGCTTCATGGAGCAAGTGGGGAGTCGTGTTCTGGCTTCTTCCGGGGCCTGGGTCTCACAAGGAAAATGGTTTTGGACTCACTTGCAGTGCGCTCACGCATGCACACAGCAAAATGCGTCCACCCTGAGGCATGGCTCTTTTAGCCGAAGCAGGAATTCCCTACAGAGTTGTTCCTTTGAGTTAGGTGGTTGGCTTTAGGCCTGCAGGCACCCCCGGGGCAAGGGTACTAGCCTCATAAACCAGAGGTGACTTGAGAGCTGCCTTCCGCACCGGCCTGTTTCTCACTCCATTTCACGTCTGGGACCCTTTGCCCGGTCTCTCGTACACGAGCACTGTCAAATTCCTCCTGCTTCAGGAACGGCAATGTTAACTCAAGCGCAGTCACTCTATAGGATTGATTCTTGGTGTTAGTAGCCTGGGAACTAGGCATCCAGGCACACAGGGTACAGGCCTTCCTTCCAGGCCTGCTTCTCACTCCGAGTTACGTTTAGGTTCCATTTCTCATGCTTTCACAAAAACACACAATAGATGAAGTGCATGCTCAGGAAGGGCGATCTTTGCTGAGGCACGGGTTCTCTACAGTTTTGTTCCTTTGCGTTGCGTGGATGGCACTGAGGACTCCACGCACACACGGGAGAGCCGATCTAGTTTCCCGAAACAAGAGTTGAGTCGATAGGTGCCTTCTGCCCATGCTTATTTCTCCCTCCGAATTCTGCTGGGACTCCTTCCCCAGGTTTGCACTCAAGCAGACTTGAAAATGCTGCCACCCTGTGGAGAGGCGAATGAGCTGAAGCTGGGGTTCTTGGGCGGCTTCTTTCTGCCAAATCAGTGTGGAGCCCTTAGCGTTCCTATGCCCACATGGAGCCGAAGTGTTAGCTTCAGGTAACAAGAGCTGAGTCGAGAGGAGCCTTCTGGCCCGGACTCCTTCTCCCTCGGTTTCATGTAAGGAACCCGTTCCTCAGGCTCTCACCCACGGTAGCCCGGAAAGTGCTTCCTCCCTCAGAGAGGTGGATGGTAGCTAAAGCACGGTTTCTCTACCGTGTTGTTTCTTCCAGGGAGAACGCTAGCGATTAGACTTCCATGCAAAAGTAGGGCCGCAGTGCTAGCTAAATGAAACACACGGGGAGTCGTGTTCTGCCTTTTGCTGGGGCCTGAGTCTCACTCGCAGAAACTTTGGACTCCCTTGCAGTGCTCTCACGCACGCACACAACCAAATGCTTCCACCCTCAGGAGCGGCTGTTTCCGCTGAAGCACGGATCCTCTACCGTGTTTTTCCTTCGAGTTAGGTGGCTGTGTTTAAGCCTGCACAGACACCCAGGGCAACGGTATTAGCCCCATAACCATGATGTGAGTTGAGAGCTGCCCTCTGTACCGGCCTGTGTCTCCCCCGATATTACGATATTGAAACCGTCCCCAGGCTCTCAGCCACAGTACCCCCTAAACTGCTTCGCCCACAGAGAGGTCGACGGTAGCTAAAGCTCGGTTTCTCTACTGTGTAGTTTCAAAGAACGCTAGCTATTAGACTTCCATGCAAATGTGGGGCTGCCGTGCTAGCTTGGTCAAACACTTGCGGAGCCGTGTTCTGCCTTTCGCTGGGGCCTGAGTCTCACTCGCAAAATGCTTTGGACTCCCTTGCAGTGCTCTCACGCACGCACACAACAAAATGCTGCCACCCTCAGGAGCAGCTGTTTTAGCTGAAGCACAGGCTCTCAACCGAGTTTTTCCTTCGAGTTCGGTGGCTTCATTTAAGCCTGCACACACACCCTGGGAAACGGTACTAGCCCCGTAACCATGATGTGGGTTGAGAGCTGCCTTCTGTACCGGCCTGTCTCTCCCCCGATATTACGATATTGAAACCGTCCCCAGGCTCTCAGCCACAGTACACCCATAAACTGCTTCGCCCACAGAGAGGTCGACGGTAGCTAAAGCACGGCTTCTCTACAGTGTTGTTTCTTCGAGTTAGAACGCTAGCTATTAGACCTCCATGCAAAATTGGGGCCGCAGTGCTGGCTTCACAAAATAAGTGAGGAGTCGTTTGCTGCCTTCAGCAGCTGCCTGAGGCTCCCTCCGAAATAGGTTTGCCACTCCCTTGTAGTGCTCTCACGCACACACACAAAAGAAGCTTCCACCCTCAGGAGCAGCTGTTTTAGCTGAAGCACAGATTCTGTACTGACTTTTCCTTTCGAGTTAGGTGGTTGTGTTTAAGCCAGCACACACCCACGGGGCAACGGAACCAGCCCCATAACCATGTAGTGAGTTGAGAGCTGCCTTCTGTACCGGCCTGTCTCTCCCCCGATATTACGAAATGGAAACCGTCCCCAGGCTCTCAGCCTCAGTACACCCTAAACTGCTTCGCCCACAGAGAGGTCGACGGTAGCTAAAGCATGGTTTCTCTAAGTGTTTTTTCTCCGAGTTAGAAAGCTAGCTATTAGACTTCCATGCAAAAGTGGGGCCGCAGTACTAGCTTCATGGAGCAAGTGGGGAGTCGTGTTCTGGCTTCTTCCGGGGCCTGGGTCTCACAAGGAAAATGGTTTTGGACTCACTTGCAGTGCGCTCACGCATGCACACAGCAAAATGCGTCCACCCTGAGGCATGGCTCTTTTAGCCGAAGCAGGAATTCCCTACAGAGTTGTTCCTTTGAGTTAGGTGGTTGGCTTTAGGCCTGCAGGCACCCCCGGGGCAAGGGTACTAGCCTCATAAACCAGAGGTGACTTGAGAGCTGCCTTCCGCACCGGCCTGTTTCTCACTCCATTTCACGTCTGGGACCCTTTGCCCGGTCTCTCGTACACGAGCACTGTCAAATTCCTCCTGCTTCAGGAACGGCAATGTTAACTCAAGCGCAGTCACTCTATAGGATTGATTCTTGGTGTTAGTAGCCTGGGAACTAGGCATCCAGGCACACAGGGTACAGCAGTGCTAATCTCCTCAAACAAGAGGTGAGTCGACAGCAGCCTTCCTTCCAGGCCTGCTTCTCACTCCGAGTTACGTTTAGGTTCCATTTCTCATGCTTTCACAAAAACACACAATAGATGAAGTGCACGCTCAGGAAGGGCGATCTTTGCTGAGGCACGGGTTCTCTACAGTTTTGTTCCTTTGCGTTGCGTGGATGGCACTGAGGACTCCACGCACACACGGGAGAGCCGATCTAGTTTCCCGAAACAAGAGTTGAGTCGATAGGTGCCTTGTGCCCATGCTTATTTCTCCCTCCGAATTCTGCTGGGACTCCTTCCCCAGGTTTGCACTCAAGCAGACTTGAAAATGCTGCCACCCTGTGGAGAGGCGAATGAGCTGAAGCTGGGGTTCTTGGGCGGCTTCTTTCTGCCAAATCAGTGTGGAGCCCTTAGCGTTCCTATGCACACATGGAGCCGAAGTGTTAGCTTCAGGTAACAAGAGCTGAGTCGAGAGGAGCCTTCTGGCCCGGACTCCTTCTCCCTCGGTTTCACGTAAGGAACCCGTTCCTCAGGCTCTCACCCACGGTAGCCCGGAAAGTGCTTCCTCCCTCAGAGAGGTGGATGGTAGCTAAAGCACGGTTTCTCTACCGTGTTGTTTCTTCCAGGGAGAACGCTAGCGATTAGACTTCCATGCAAAAGTAGGGCCGCAGTGCTAGCTAAATGAAACACACGGGGAGTCGTGTTCTGCCTTTTGCTGGGGCCTGAGTCTCACTCGCAGAAACTTTGGACTCCCTTGCAGTGCTCTCACGCACGCACACAACCAAATGCTTCCACCCTCAGGAGCGGCTGTTTCCGCTGAAGCACGGATCCTCTACCGTGTTTTTCCTTCGAGTTAGGCGGCTGTGTTTAAGCCTGCACAGACACCCAGGGCAACGGTATTAGCCCCATAACCATGATGTGAGTTGAGAGCTGCCCTCTGTACCGGCCTGTGTCTCCCCCGATATTACGATATTGAAACCGTCCCCAGGCTCTCAGCCACAGTACCCCCTAAACTGCTTCGCCCACAGAGAGGTCGACGGTAGCTAAAGCTCGGTTTCTCTACTGTGTAGTTTCAAAGAACGCTAGCTATTAGACTTCCATGCAAATGTGGGGCTGCCGTGCTAGCTTGGTCAAACACTTGCGGAGCCGTGTTCTGCCTTTCGCTGGGGCCTGAGTCTCACTCGCAAAATGCTTTGGACTCCCTTGCAGTGCTCTCACGCACGCACACAACAAAATGCTGCCACCCTCAGGAGCAGCTGTTTTAGCTGAAGCACAGGCTCTCAACCGAGTTTTTCCTTCGAGTTCGGTGGCTTCATTTAAGCCTGCACACACACCCTGGGAAACGGTACTAGCCCCGTAACCATGATGTGGGTTGAGAGCTGCCTTCTGTACCGGCCTGTCTCTCCCCCGATATTACGATATTGAAACCGTCCCCAGGCTCTCAGCCACAGTACACCTTAAACTGCTTCGCCCACAGAGAGGTCGACGGTAGCTAAAGCACGGTTTCTCTACAGTGGTGTTTCTTCGAGTTAGAAAGCTAGCCATTAGACTTCCATTCAAAAGTGGGGCCGCAGTCCTAGTTTCATGGAGCAAGTGGGGAGTCGTGTTCTGGCTTCTTCCGGGGCCTGGGTCTCACAAGGAAAATGGTTTTGGACTAACTTGCTGTGCACTCATGCATGCACACCACACAATGCGTCCACCCTGAGGCATGGCTCTTTTAGCCGAAGCAGGAATTCCCTACAGAGTTGTTCCTTTGAGTTAGGTGGTTGGCTTATGGCCTGCAGGCACCCCCGGGGCAAGGGTACTAGCCTCATAAACAAGAGGTCATTTGAGAGCTGCCTTCCGCACCGGCCTGTTTCTCACTCCATTTCACGTATGGGACCCTTTCCCCGGTCACTCATACACGAGCACCTGCGGCTTCAGGGACAGCAATGTTAGCTAAAGCGCAGTAACACTACAGCATTGATTCTTGGTGTTAGTAGCCTGGTAGGCGAATGAGCTGCAGCTGGGATTCTTTACAGGCTTGTTTCTTCCCAGGCAGTGTCGAGCACATAGCATTCCAAGCACACATGGAGCAGTAGTGTTAGCTTCAGGTAGCAAGAGCTGAGTCCAGAGGTGCCTTCTGCCCGGACCTATTTCTCCCTTGGTTTCACGTATGGAACCCGTTCCCCTGGTTCTCAGCCACGGTACTCCGTGTAATGCTTCCTCCGTCTAGAGGTCGACGGTAGCTAAAGCACGGTTTCTCTACAGTGTTGTTTCTTCGAGTTAGAACACTAGGTGTTAGACTTCCATGCAAAAGTGGGGCTGCCGTGCTAGAGTGATGAAACACATGGGGAGTCGTGTTCTGCCTTTCGCTGGGGCCTGAGTCTCACTCGCAAAAAGCTTTGGACTCCCTTGCAGTGCTCTCACGCACGCACACAACAAAATGCTTCCACTCTCAGGAGCGGCTATTTTACCTGCAGCACAGGCTTTCTACCGAGTTTTTCCTTCGAGTTAGGTGGCTGTGTTTAAGCCTGCACACACACCACGGTCAACGGAACTAGCCCCATAACCATGTAGTGAGTTGAGAGCTGCCTTCTGTACCGGCCTCTCTCTCCCCCGATATTACGAAATGGAAACCGTCCCCAGGCTCTCAGCCACAGTACACCCTAAACTGCTTCACCCACAGTGAGGTCGACGGTAGCTAAAGCATGGTTTCTCTAAGTGTTTTTTCTCCGAGTTAGAAAGCTAGCTATTAGACTTCCATGCAAAAGTGGGGCCGCAGTACTAGCTTCATGGAGCAAGTGGGGAGTCGTGTTCTGGCTTCTTCCGGGGCCTGGGTCTCACAAGGAAAATGGTTTTGGACTCACTTGCAGTGCGCTCACGCATGCACACAGCAAAATGCGTCCACCCTGAGGCATGGCTCTTTTAGCCGAAGCAGGAATTCCCTACAGAGTTGTTCCTTTGAGTTAGGTGGTTGGCTTTAGGCCTGCAGGCACCCCCGGGGCAAGGGTACTAGCCTCATAAACCAGAGGTGACTTGAGAGCTGCCTTCCGCACCGGCCTGTTTCTCACTCCATTTCACGTCTGGGACCCTTTGCCCGGTCTCTCGTACACGAGCACTGTCAAATTCCTCCTGCTTCAGGAACGGCAATGTTAACTCAAGCGCAGTCACTCTATAGGATTGATTCTTGGTGTTAGTAGCCTGGGAACTAGGCATCCAGGCACACAGGGTACAGCAGTGCTAATCTCCTCAAACAAGAGGTGAGTCGACAGCAGCCTTCCTTCCAGGCCTGCTTCTCACTCCGAGTTACGTTTAGGTTCCATTTCTCATGCTTTCACAAAAACACACAATAGATGAAGTGCACGCTCAGGAAGGGCGATCTTTGCTGAGGCACGGGTTCTCTACAGTTTTGTTCCTTTGCGTTGCGTGGATGGCACTGAGGACTCCACGCACACACGGGAGAGCCGATCTAGTTTCCCGAAACAAGAGTTGAGTCGATAGGTGCCTTCTGCCCATGCTTATTTCTCCCTCCGAATTCTGCTGGGACTCCTTCCCCAGGTTTGCACTCAAGCAGACTTGAAAATGCTGCCACCCTGTGGAGAGGCGAATGAGCTGAAGCTGGGGTTCTTGGGCGGCTTCTTTCTGCCAAATCAGTGTGGAGCCCTTAGCGTTCCTATGCACACATGGAGCCGAAGTGTTAGCTTCAGGTAACAAGAGCTGAGTCGAGAGGAGCCTTCTGGCCCGGACTCCTTCTCCCTCGGTTTCACGTAAGGAACCCGTTCCTCAGGCTCTCACCCACGGTAGCCCGGAAAGTGCTTCCTCCCTCAGAGAGGTGGATGGTAGCTAAAGCACGGTTTCTCTACCGTGTTGTTTCTTCCAGGGAGAACGCTAGCGATTAGACTTCCATGCAAAAGTAGGGCCGCAGTGCTAGCTAAATGAAACACACGGGGAGTCGTGTTCTGCCTTTTGCTGGGGCCTGAGTCTCACTCGCAGAAACTTTGGACTCCCTTGCAGTGCTCTCACGCACGCACACAACCAAATGCTTCCACCCTCAGGAGCGGCTGTTTCCGCTGAAGCACGGATCCTCTACCGTGTTTTTCCTTCGAGTTAGGCGGCTGTGTTTAAGCCTGCACAGACACCCAGGGCAACGGTATTAGCCCCATAACCATGATGTGAGTTGAGAGCTGCCCTCTGTACCGGCCTGTGTCTCCCCCGATATTACGATATTGAAACCGTCCCCAGGCTCTCAGCCACAGTACCCCCTAAACTGCTTCGCCCACAGAGAGGTCGACGGTAGCTAAAGCTCGGTTTCTCTACTGTGTAGTTTCAAAGAACGCTAGCTATTAGACTTCCATGCAAATGTGGGGCTGCCGTGCTAGCTTGGTCAAACACTTGCGGAGCCGTGTTCTGCCTTTCGCTGGGGCCTGAGTCTCACTCGCAAAATGCTTTGGACTCCCTTGCAGTGCTCTCACGCACGCACACAACAAAATGCTGCCACCCTCAGGAGCAGCTGTTTTAGCTGAAGCACAGGCTCTCAACCGAGTTTTTCCTTCGAGTTCGGTGGCTTCATTTAAGCCTGCACACACACCCTGGGAAACGGTACTAGCCCCGTAACCATGATGTGGGTTGAGAGCTGCCTTCTGTACCGGCCTGTCTCTCCCCCGATATTACGATATTGAAACCGTCCCCAGGCTCTCAGCCACAGTACACCTTAAACTGCTTCGCCCACAGAGAGGTCGACGGTAGCTAAAGCACGGTTTCTCTACAGTGGTGTTTCTTCGAGTTAGAAAGCTAGCCATTAGACTTCCATTCAAAAGTGGGGCCGCAGTCCTAGTTTCATGGAGCAAGTGGGGAGTCGTGTTCTGGCTTCTTCCGGGGCCTGGGTCTCACAAGGAAAATGGTTTTGGACTAACTTGCTGTGCACTCATGCATGCACACCACACAATGCGTCCACCCTGAGGCATGGCTCTTTTAGCCGAAGCAGGAATTCCCTACAGAGTTGTTCCTTTGAGTTAGGTGGTTGGCTTATGGCCTGCAGGCACCCCCGGGGCAAGGGTACTAGCCTCATAAACAAGAGGTCATTTGAGAGCTGCCTTCCGCACCGGCCTGTTTCTCACTCCATTTCACGTATGGGACCCTTTCCCCGGTCACTCATACACGAGCACCTGCGGCTTCAGGGACGGCAATGTTAGCTAAAGCGCAGTAACACTACAGCATTGATTCTTGGTGTTAGTAGCCTGGTAGGCGAATGAGCTGCAGCTGGGATTCTTTACAGGCTTGTTTCTTCCCAGGCAGTGTCGAGCACATAGCATTCCAAGCACACATGGAGCAGTAGTGTTAGCTTCAGGTAGCAAGAGCTGAGTCCAGAGGTGCCTTCTGCCCGGACCTATTTCTCCCTTGGTTTCACGTATGGAACCCGTTCCCCTGGTTCTCAGCCACGGTACTCCATGTAATGCTTCCTCCGTCTAGAGGTCGACGGTAGCTAAAGCACGGTTTCTCTACAGTGTTGTTTCTTCGAGTTAGAACACTAGGTGTTAGACTTCCATGCAAAAGTGGGGCTGCCGTGCTAGAGTGATGAAACACATGGGGAGTCGTGTTCTGCCTTTCGCTGGGGCCTGAGTCTCACTCGCAAAAAGCTTTGGACTCCCTTGCAGTGCTCTCATGCACGCACACAACAAAATGCTTCCACTCTCAGGAGCGGCTATTTTACCTGCAGCACAGGCTTTCTACCGAGTTTTTCCTTCGAGTTAGGTGGCTGTGTTTAAGCCTGCACACACACCACGGTCAACGGAACTAGCCCCATAACCATGTAGTGAGTTGAGAGCTGCCTTCTGTACCGGCCTCTCTCTCCCCCGATATTACGAAATGGAAACCGTCCCCAGGCTCTCAGCCACAGTACACCCTAAACTGCTTCACCCACAGTGAGGTCGACGGTAGCTAAAGCATGGTTTCTCTAAGTGTTTTTTCTCCGAGTTAGAAAGCTAGCTATTAGACTTCCATGCAAAAGTGGGGCCGCAGTACTAGCTTCATGGAGCAAGTGGGGAGTCGTGTTCTGGCTTCTTCCGGGGCCTGGGTCTCACAAGGAAAATGGTTTTGGACTCACTTGCAGTGCGCTCACGCATGCACACAGCAAAATGCGTCCACCCTGAGGCATGGCTCTTTTAGCCGAAGCAGGAATTCCCTACAGAGTTGTTCCTTTGAGTTAGGTGGTTGGCTTTAGGCCTGCAGGCACCCCCGGGGCAAGGGTACTAGCCTCATAAACCAGAGGTGACTTGAGAGCTGCCTTCCGCACCGGCCTGTTTCTCACTCCATTTCACGTCTGGGACCCTTTGCCCGGTCTCTCGTACACGAGCACTGTCAAATTCCTCCTGCTTCAGGAACGGCAATGTTAACTCAAGCGCAGTCACTCTATAGGATTGATTCTTGGTGTTAGTAGCCTGGGAACTAGGCATCCAGGCACACAGGGTACAGCAGTGCTAATCTCCTCAAACAAGAGGTGAGTCGACAGCAGCCTTCCTTCCAGGCCTGCTTCTCACTCCGAGTTCCGTTTAGGTTCCATTTCTCATGCTTTCACAAAAACACACAATAGATGAAGTGCACGCTCAGGAAGGGCGATCTTTGCTGAGGCACGGGTTCTCTACAGTTTTGTTCCTTTGCGTTGCGTGGATGGCACTGAGGACTCCACGCACACACGGGAGAGCCGATCTAGTTTCCCGAAACAAGAGTTGAGTCGATAGGTGCCTTCTGCCCATGCTTATTTCTCCCTCCGAATTCTGCTGGGACTCCTTCCCCAGGTTTGCACTCAAGCAGACTTGAAAATGCTGCCACCCTGTGGAGAGGCGAATGAGCTGAAGCTGGGGTTCTTGGGCGGCTTCTTTCTGCCAAATCAGTGTGGAGCCCTTAGCGTTCCTATGCACACATGGAGCCGAAGTGTTAGCTTCAGGTAACAAGAGCTGAGTCGAGAGGAGCCTTCTGGCCCGGACTCCTTCTCCCTCGGTTTCACGTAAGGAACCCGTTCCTCAGGCTCTCACCCACGGTAGCCCGGAAAGTGCTTCCTCCCTCAGAGAGGTGGATGGTAGCTAAAGCACGGTTTCTCTACCGTGTTGTTTCTTCCAGGGAGAACGCTAGCGATTAGACTTCCATGCAAAAGTAGGGCCGCAGTGCTAGCTAAATGAAACACACGGGGAGTCGTGTTCTGCCTTTTGCTGGGGCCTGAGTCTCACTCGCAGAAACTTTGGACTCCCTTGCAGTGCTCTCACGCACGCACACAACCAAATGCTTCCACCCTCAGGAGCGGCTGTTTCCGCTGAAGCACGGATCCTCTACCGTGTTTTTCCTTCGAGTTAGGCGGCTGTGTTTAAGCCTGCACAGACACCCAGGGCAACGGTATTAGCCCCATAACCATGATGTGAGTTGAGAGCTGCCCTCTGTACCGGCCTGTGTCTCCCCCGATATTACGATATTGAAACCGTCCCCAGGCTCTCAGCCACAGTACACCCTAAACTGCTTCGCCCACAGAGAGGTCGACGGTAGCTAAAGCTCGGTTTCTCTACTGTGTAGTTTCAAAGAACGCTAGCTATTAGACTTCCATGCAAATGTGGGGCTGCCGTGCTAGCTTGGTCAAACACTTGCGGAGCCGTGTTCTGCCTTTCGCTGGGGCCTGAGTCTCACTCGCAAAATGCTTTGGACTCCCTTGCAGTGCTCTCACGCACGCACACAACAAAATGCTGCCACCCTCAGGAGCAGCTGTTTTAGCTGAAGCACAGGCTCTCAACCGAGTTTTTCCTTCGAGTTCGGTGGCTTCATTTAAGCCTGCACACACACCCTGGGAAACGGTACTAGCCCCGTAACCATGATGTGGGTTGAGAGCTGCCTTCTGTACCGGCCTGTCTCTCCCCCGATATTACGATATTGAAACCGTCCCCAGGCTCTCAGCCACAGTACACCCATAAACTGCTTCGCCCACAGAGAGGTCGACGGTAGCTAAAGCACGGCTTCTCTACAGTGTTGTTTCTTCGAGTTAGAACGCTAGCTATTAGACCTCCATGCAAAATTGGGGCCGCAGTGCTGGCTTCACAAAATAAGTGAGGAGTCGTTTGCTGCCTTCAGCAGCTGCCTGAGGCTCCCTCCGAAATAGGTTTGCCACTCCCTTGTAGTGCTCTCACGCACACACACAAAAGAAGCTTCCACCCTCAGGAGCAGCTGTTTTAGCTGAAGCACAGATTCTGTACTGACTTTTCCTTTCGAGTTAGGTGGTTGTGTTTAAGCCAGCACACACCCACGGGGCAACGGAACCAGCCCCATAACCATGTAGTGAGTTGAGAGCTGCCTTATGTACCGGCCTCTCTCTCCCCCGATATTACGAAATGGAAACCGTCCCCAGGCTCTCAGCCACAGTACACCCTAAACTGCTTCACCCACAGTGAGGTCGACGGTAGCTAAAGCATGGTTTCTCTAAGTGTTTTTTCTCCGAGTTAGAAAGCTAGCTATTAGACTTCCATGCAAAAGTGGGGCCGCAGTACTAGCTTCATGGAGCAAGTTGGGAGTCGTGTTCTGGCTTCTTCCGGGGCCTGGGTCTCACAAGGAAAATGGTTTTGGACTCACTTGCAGTGCGCTCACGCATGCACACAGCAAAATGCGTCCACCCTGAGGCATGGCTCTTTTAGCCGAAGCAGGAATTCCCTACAGAGTTGTTCCTTTGAGTTAGGTGGTTGGCTTTAGGCCTGCAGGCACCCCCGGGGCAAGGGTACTAGCCTCATAAACCAGAGGTGACTTGAGAGCTGCCTTCCGCACCGGCCTGTTTCTCACTCCATTTCACGTCTGGGACCCTTTGCCCGGTCTCTCGTACACGAGCACTGTCAAATTCCTCCTGCTTCAGGAACGGCAATGTTAACTCAAGCGCAGTCACTCTATAGGATTGATTCTTGGTGTTAGTAGCCTGGGAACTAGGCATCCAGGCACACAGGGTACAGCAGTGCTAATCTCCTCAAACAAGAGGTGAGTCGACAGCAGCCTTCCTTCCAGGCCTGCTTCTCACTCCGAGTTACGTTTAGGTTCCATTTCTCATGCTTTCACAAAAACACACAATAGATGAAGTGCACGCTCAGGAAGGGCGATCTTTGCTGAGGCACGGGTTCTCTACAGTTTTGTTCCTTTGCGTTGCGTGGATGGCACTGAGGACTCCACGCACACACGGGAGAGCCGATCTAGTTTCCCGAAACAAGAGTTGAGTCGATAGGTGCCTTCTGCCCATGCTTATTTCTCCCTCCGAATTCTGCTGGGACTCCTTCCCCAGGTTTGCACTCAAGCAGACTTGAAAATGCTGCCACCCTGTGGAGAGGCGAATGAGCTGAAGCTGGGGTTCTTGAGCGGCTTCTTTCTGCCAAATCAGTGTGGAGCCCTTAGCGTTCCTATGCACACATGGAGCCGAAGTGTTAGCTTCAGGTAACAAGAGCTGAGTCGAGAGGAGCCTTCTGGCCCGGACTCCTTCTCCCTTGGTTTCATGTAAGGAACCCGTTCCTCAGGCTCTCACCCACGGTAGCCCGGAAAGTGCTTCCTCCCTCAGAGAGGTGGATGGTAGCTAAAGCACGGTTTCTCTACCGTGTTGTTTCTTCCAGGGAGAACGCTAGCGATTAGACTTCCATGCAAAAGTAGGGCCGCAGTGCTAGCTAAATGAAACACACGGGGAGTCGTGTTCTGCCTTTTGCTGGGGCCTGAGTCTCACTCGCAGAAACTTTGGACTCCCTTGCAGTGCTCTCACGCACGCACACAACCAAATGCTTCCACCCTCAGGAGCGGCTGTTTCCGCTGAAGCACGGATCCTCTACCGTGTTTTTCCTTCGAGTTAGGCGGCTGTGTTTAAGCCTGCACAGACACCCAGGGCAACGGTATTAGCCCCATAACCATGATGTGAGTTGAGAGCTGCCCTCTGTACCGGCCTGTGTCTCCCCCGATATTACGATATTGAAACCGTCCCCAGGCTCTCAGCCACAGTACCCCCTAAACTGCTTCGCCCACAGAGAGGTCGACGGTAGCTAAAGCTCGGTTTCTCTACTGTGTAGTTTCAAAGAACGCTAGCTATTAGACTTCCATGCAAATGTGGGGCTGCCGTGCTAGCTTGGTCAAACACTTGCGGAGCCGTGTTCTGCCTTTCGCTGGGGCCTGAGTCTCACTCGCAAAATGCTTTGGACTCCCTTGCAGTGCTCTCACGCACGCACACAACAAAATGCTGCCACCCTCAGGAGCAGCTGTTTTAGCTGAAGCACAGGCTCTCAACCGAGTTTTTCCTTCGAGTTAGGTGGCTTCATTTAAGCCTGCACACACACCCTGGGAAACGGTACTAGCCCCGTAACCATGATGTGGGTTGAGAGCTGCCTTCTGTACCGGCCTGTCTCTCCCCCGATATTACGATATTGAAACCGTCCCCAGGCTCTCAGCCACAGTACACCTTAAACTGCTTCGCCCACAGAGAGGTCGACGGTAGCTAAAGCACGGTTTCTCTACAGTGGTGTTTCTTCGAGTTAGAAAGCTAGCCATTAGACTTCCATTCAAAAGTGGGGCCGCAGTCCTAGTTTCATGGAGCAAGTGGGGAGTCGTGTTCTGGCTTCTTCCGGGGCCTGGGTCTCACAAGGAAAATGGTTTTGGACTAACTTGCTGTGCACTCATGCATGCACACCACACAATGCGTCCACCCTGAGGCATGGCTCTTTTAGCCGAAGCAGGAATTCCCTACAGAGTTGTTCCTTTGAGTTAGGTGGTTGGCTTATGGCCTGCAGGCACCCCCGGGGCAAGGGTACTAGCCTCATAAACAAGAGGTCATTTGAGAGCTGCCTTCCGCACCGGCCTGTTTCTCACTCCATTTCACGTATGGGACCCTTTCCCCGGTCACTCATACACGAGCACCTGCGGCTTCAGGGACGGCAATGTTAGCTAAAGCGCAGTAACACTACAGCATTGATTCTTGGTGTTAGTAGCCTGGTAGGCGAATGAGCTGCAGCTGGGATTCTTTACAGGCTTGTTTCTTCCCAGGCAGTGTCGAGCACATAGCATTCCAAGCACACATGGAGCAGTAGTGTTAGCTTCAGGTAGCAAGAGCTGAGTCCAGAGGTGCCTTCTGCCCGGACCTATTTCTCCCTTGGTTTCACGTATGGAACCCGTTCCCCTGGTTCTCAGCCACGGTACTCCGTGTAATGCTTCCTCCGTCTAGAGGTCGACGGTAGCTAAAGCACGGTTTCTCTACAGTGTTGTTTCTTCGAGTTAGAACACTAGGTGTTAGACTTCCATGCAAAAGTGGGGCTGCCGTGCTAGAGTGATGAAACACATGGGGAGTCGTGTTCTGCCTTTCGCTGGGGCCTGAGTCTCACTCGCAAAAAGCTTTGGACTCCCTTGCAGTGCTCTCACGCACGCACACAACAAAATGCTTCCACTCTCAGGAGCGGCTATTTTACCTGCAGCACAGGCTTTCTACCGAGTTTTTCCTTCGAGTTAGGTGGCTGTGTTTAAGCCTGCACACACACCACGGTCAACGGAACTAGCCCCATAACCATGTAGTGAGTTGAGAGCTGCCTTCTGTACCGGCCTCTCTCTCCCCCGATATTACGAAATGGAAACCGTCCCCAGGCTCTCAGCCACAGTACACCCTAAACTGCTTCACCCACAGTGAGGTCGACGGTAGCTAAAGCATGGTTTCTCTAAGTGTTTTTTCTCCGAGTTAGAAAGCTAGCTATTAGACTTCCATGCAAAAGTGGGGCCGCAGTACTAGCTTCATGGAGCAAGTGGGGAGTCGTGTTCTGGCTTCTTCCGGGGCCTGGGTCTCACAAGGAAAATGGTTTTGGACTCACTTGCAGTGCGCTCACGCATGCACACAGCAAAATGCGTCCACCCTGAGGCATGGCTCTTTTAGCCGAAGCAGGAATTCCCTACAGAGTTGTTCCTTTGAGTTAGGTGGTTGGCTTTAGGCCTGCAGGCACCCCCGGGGCAAGGGTACTAGCCTCATAAACCAGAGGTGACTTGAGAGCTGCCTTCCGCACCGGCCTGTTTCTCACTCCATTTCACGTCTGGGACCCTTTGCCCGGTCTCTCGTACACGAGCACTGTCAAATTCCTCCTGCTTCAGGAACGGCAATGTTAACTCAAGCGCAGTCACTCTATAGGATTGATTCTTGGTGTTAGTAGCCTGGGAACTAGGCATCCAGGCACACAGGGTACAGCAGTGCTAATCTCCTCAAACAAGAGGTGAGTCGACAGCAGCCTTCCTTCCAGGCCTGCTTCTCACTCCGAGTTACGTTTAGGTTCCATTTCTCATGCTTTCACAAAAACACACAATAGATGAAGTGCACGCTCAGGAAGGGCGATCTTTGCTGAGGCACGGGTTCTCTACAGTTTTGTTCCTTTGCGTTGCGTGGATGGCACTGAGGACTCCACGCACACACGGGAGAGCCGATCTAGTTTCCCGAAACAAGAGTTGAGTCGATAGGTGCCTTCTGCCCATGCTTATTTCTCCCTCCGAATTCTGCTGGGACTCCTTCCCCAGGTTTGCACTCAAGCAGACTTGAAAATGCTGCCACCCTGTGGAGAGGCGAATGAGCTGAAGCTGGGGTTCTTGGGCGGCTTCTTTCTGCCAAATCAGTGTGGAGCCCTTAGCGTTCCTATGCACACATGGAGCCGAAGTGTTAGCTTCAGGTAACAAGAGCTGAGTCGAGAGGAGCCTTCTGGCCCGGACTCCTTCTCCCTCGGTTTCACGTAAGGAACCCGTTCCTCAGGCTCTCACCCACGGTAGCCCGGAAAGTGCTTCCTCCCTCAGAGAGGTGGATGGTAGCTAAAGCACGGTTTCTCTACCGTGTTGTTTCTTCCAGGGAGAACGCTAGCGATTAGACTTCCATGCAAAAGTAGGGCCGCAGTGCTAGCTAAATGAAACACACGGGGAGTCGTGTTCTGCCTTTTGCTGGGGCCTGAGTCTCACTCGCAGAAACTTTGGACTCCCTTGCAGTGCTCTCACGCACGCACACAACCAAATGCTTCCACCCTCAGGAGCGGCTGTTTCCGCTGAAGCACGGATCCTCTACCGTGTTTTTCCTTCGAGTTAGGTGGCTGTGTTTAAGCCTGCACAGACACCCAGGGCAACGGTATTAGCCCCATAACCATGATGTGAGTTGAGAGCTGCCCTCTGTACCGGCCTGTGTCTCCCCCGATATTACGATATTGAAACCGTCCCCAGGCTCTCAGCCACAGTACCCCCTAAACTGCTTCGCCCACAGAGAGGTCGACGGTAGCTAAAGCTCGGTTTCTCTACTGTGTAGTTTCAAAGAACGCTAGCTATTAGACTTCCATGCAAATGTGGGGCTGCCGTGCTAGCTTGGTCAAACACTTGCGGAGCCGTGTTCTGCCTTTCGCTGGGGCCTGAGTCTCACTCGCAAAATGCTTTGGACTCCCTTGCAGTGCTCTCACGCACGCACACAACAAAATGCTGCCACCCTCAGGAGCAGCTGTTTTAGCTGAAGCACAGGCTCTCAACCGAGTTTTTCCTTCGAGTTCGGTGGCTTCATTTAAGCCTGCACACACACCCTGGGAAACGGTACTAGCCCCGTAACCATGATGTGGGTTGAGAGCTGCCTTCTGTACCGGCCTGTCTCTCCCCCGATATTACGATATTGAAACCGTCCCCAGGCTCTCAGCCACAGTACACCCATAAACTGCTTCGCCCACAGAGAGGTCGACGGTAGCTAAAGCACGGCTTCTCTACAGTGTTGTTTCTTCGAGTTAGAACGCTAGCTATTAGACCTCCATGCAAAATTGGGGCCGCAGTGCTGGCTTCACAAAATAAGTGAGGAGTCGTTTGCTGCCTTCAGCAGCTGCCTGAGGCTCCCTCCGAAATAGGTTTGCCACTCCCTTGTAGTGCTCTCACGCACACACACAAAAGAAGCTTCCACCCTCAGGAGCAGCTGTTTTAGCTGAAGCACAGATTCTGTACTGACTTTTCCTTTCGAGTTAGGTGGTTGTGTTTAAGCCAGCACACACCCACGGGGCAACGGAACCAGCCCCATAACCATGTAGTGAGTTGAGAGCTGCCTTCTGTACCGGCCTGTCTCTCCCCCGATATTACGAAATGGAAACCGTCCCCAGGCTCTCAGCCTCAGTACACCCTAAACTGCTTCGCCCACAGAGAGGTCGACGGTAGCTAAAGCATGGTTTCTCTAAGTGTTTTTTCTCCGAGTTAGAAAGCTAGCTATTAGACTTCCATGCAAAAGTGGGGCCGCAGTACTAGCTTCATGGAGCAAGTGGGGAGTCGTGTTCTGGCTTCTTCCGGGGCCTGGGTCTCACAAGGAAAATGGTTTTGGACTCACTTGCAGTGCGCTCACGCATGCACACAGCAAAATGCGTCCACCCTGAGGCATGGCTCTTTTAGCCGAAGCAGGAATTCCCTACAGAGTTGTTCCTTTGAGTTAGGTGGTTGGCTTTAGGCCTGCAGGCACCCCCGGGGCAAGGGTACTAGCCTCATAAACCAGAGGTGACTTGAGAGCTGCCTTCCAGACCGGCCTGTTTCTCACTCCATTTCACGTCTGGGACCCTTTGCCCGGTCTCTCGTACACGAGCACTGTCAAATTCCTCCTGCTTCAGGAACGGCAATGTTAACTCAAGCGCAGTCACTCTATAGGATTGATTCTTGGTGTTAGTAGCCTGGGAACTAGGCATCCAGGCACACAGGGTACAGCAGTGCTAATCTCCTCAAACAAGAGGTGAGTCGACAGCAGCCTTCCTTCCAGGCCTGCTTCTCACTCCGAGTTCCGTTTAGGTTCCATTTCTCATGCTTTCACAAAAACACACAATAGATGAAGTGCACGCTCAGGAAGGGCGATCTTTGCTGAGGCACGGGTTCTCTACAGTTTTGTTCCTTTGCGTTGCGTGGATGGCACTGAGGACTCCACGCACACACGGGAGAGCCGATCTAGTTTCCCGAAACAAGAGTTGAGTCGATAGGTGCCTTCTGCCCATGCTTATTTCTCCCTCCGAATTCTGCTGGGACTCCTTCCCCAGGTTTGCACTCAAGCAGACTTGAAAATGCTGCCACCCTGTGGAGAGGCGAATGAGCTGAAGCTGGGGTTCTTGGGCGGCTTCTTTCTGCCAAATCAGTGTGGAGCCCTTAGCGTTCCTATGCACACATGGAGCCGAAGTGTTAGCTTCAGGTAACAAGAGCTGAGTCGAGAGGAGCCTTCTGGCCCGGACTCCTTCTCCCTCGGTTTCACGTAAGGAACCCGTTCCTCAGGCTCTCACCCACGGTAGCCCGGAAAGTGCTTCCTCCCTCAGAGAGGTGGATGGTAGCTAAAGCACGGTTTCTCTACCGTGTTGTTTCTTCCAGGGAGAACGCTAGCGATTAGACTTCCATGCAAAAGTAGGGCCGCAGTGCTAGCTAAATGAAACACACGGGGAGTCGTGTTCTGCCTTTTGCTGGGGCCTGAGTCTCACTCGCAGAAACTTTGGACTCCCTTGCAGTGCTCTCACGCACGCACACAACCAAATGCTTCCACCCTCAGGAGCGGCTGTTTCCGCTGAAGCACGGATCCTCTACCGTGTTTTTCCTTCGAGTTAGGCGGCTGTGTTTAAGCCTGCACAGACACCCAGGGCAACGGTATTAGCCCCATAACCATGATGTGAGTTGAGAGCTGCCCTCTGTACCGGCCTGTGTCTCCCCCGATATTACGATATTGAAACCGTCCCCAGGCTCTCAGCCACAGTACCCCCTAAACTGCTTCGCCCACAGAGAGGTCGACGGTAGCTAAAGCTCGGTTTCTCTACTGTGTAGTTTCAAAGAACGCTAGCTATTAGACTTCCATGCAAATGTGGGGCTGCCGTGCTAGCTTGGTCAAACACTTGCGGAGCCGTGTTCTGCCTTTCGCTGGGGCCTGAGTCTCACTCGCAAAATGCTTTGGACTCCCTTGCAGTGCTCTCACGCACGCACACAACAAAATGCTGCCACCCTCAGGAGCAGCTGTTTTAGCTGAAGCACAGGCTCTCAACCGAGTTTTTCCTTCGAGTTCGGTGGCTTCATTTAAGCCTGCACACACACCCTGGGAAACGGTACTAGCCCCGTAACCATGATGTGGGTTGAGAGCTGCCTTCTGTACCGGCCTGTCTCTCCCCCGATATTACGATATTGAAACCGTCCCCAGGCTCTCAGCCACAGTACACCTTAAACTGCTTCGCCCACAGAGAGGTCGACGGTAGCTAAAGCACGGTTTCTCTACAGTGGTGTTTCTTCGAGTTAGAAAGCTAGCCATTAGACTTCCATTCAAAAGTGGGGCCGCAGTCCTAGTTTCATGGAGCAAGTGGGGAGTCGTGTTCTGGCTTCTTCCGGGGCCTGGGTCTCACAAGGAAAATGGTTTTGGACTAACTTGCTGTGCACTCATGCATGCACACCACACAATGCGTCCACCCTGAGGCATGGCTCTTTTAGCCGAAGCAGGAATTCCCTACAGAGTTGTTCCTTTGAGTTAGGTGGTTGGCTTATGGCCTGCAGGCACCCCCGGGGCAAGGGTACTAGCCTCATAAACAAGAGGTCATTTGAGAGCTGCCTTCCGCACCGGCCTGTTTCTCACTCCATTTCACGTATGGGACCCTTTCCCCGGTCACTCATACACGAGCACCTGCGGCTTCAGGGACGGCAATGTTAGCTAAAGCGCAGTAACACTACAGCATTGATTCTTGGTGTTAGTAGCCTGGTAGGCGAATGAGCTGCAGCTGGGATTCTTTACAGGCTTGTTTCTTCCCAGGCAGTGTCGAGCACATAGCATTCCAAGCACACATGGAGCAGTAGTGTTAGCTTCAGGTAGCAAGAGCTGAGTCCAGAGGTGCCTTCTGCCCGGACCTATTTCTCCCTTGGTTTCACGTATGGAACCCGTTCCCCTGGTTCTCAGCCACGGTACTCCGTGTAATGCTTCCTCCGTCTAGAGGTCGACGGTAGCTAAAGCACGGTTTCTCTACAGTGTTGTTTCTTCGAGTTAGAACACTAGGTGTTAGACTTCCATGCAAAAGTGGGGCTGCCGTGCTAGAGTGATGAAACACATGGGGAGTCGTGTTCTGCCTTTCGCTGGGGCCTGAGTCTCACTCGCAAAAAGCTTTGGACTCCCTTGCAGTGCTCTCACGCACGCACACAACAAAATGCTTCCACTCTCAGGAGCGGCTATTTTACCTGCAGCACAGGCTTTCTACCGAGTTTTTCCTTCGAGTTAGGTGGCTGTGTTTAAGCCTGCACACACACCACGGTCAACGGAACTAGCCCCATAACCATGTAGTGAGTTGAGAGCTGCCTTCTGTACCGGCCTCTCTCTCCCCCGATATTACGAAATGGAAACCGTCCCCAGGCTCTCAGCCACAGTACACCCTAAACTGCTTCACCCACAGTGAGGTCGACGGTAGCTAAAGCATGGTTTCTCTAAGTGTTTTTTCTCCGAGTTAGAAAGCTAGCTATTAGACTTCCATGCAAAAGTGGGGCCGCAGTACTAGCTTCATGGAGCAAGTGGGGAGTCGTGTTCTGGCTTCTTCCGGGGCCTGGGTCTCACAAGGAAAATGGTTTTGGACTCACTTGCAGTGCGCTCACGCATGCACACAGCAAAATGCGTCCACCCTGAGGCATGGCTCTTTTAGCCGAAGCAGGAATTCCCTACAGAGTTGTTCCTTTGAGTTAGGTGGTTGGCTTTAGGCCTGCAGGCACCCCCGGGGCAAGGGTACTAGCCTCATAAACCAGAGGTGACTTGAGAGCTGCCTTCCGCACCGGCCTGTTTCTCACTCCATTTCACGTCTGGGACCCTTTGCCCGGTCTCTCGTACACGAGCACTGTCAAATTCCTCCTGCTTCAGGAACGGCAATGTTAACTCAAGCGCAGTCACTCTATAGGATTGATTCTTGGTGTTAGTAGCCTGGGAACTAGGCATCCAGGCACACAGGGTACAGCAGTGCTAATCTCCTCAAACAAGAGGTGAGTCGACAGCAGCCTTCCTTCCAGGCCTGCTTCTCACTCCGAGTTCCGTTTAGGTTCCATTTCTCATGCTTTCACAAAAACACACAATAGATGAAGTGCACGCTCAGGAAGGGCGATCTTTGCTGAGGCACGGGTTCTCTACAGTTTTGTTCCTTTGCGTTGCGTGGATGGCACTGAGGACTCCACGCACACACGGGAGAGCCGATCTAGTTTCCCGAAACAAGAGTTGAGTCGATAGGTGCCTTCTGCCCATGCTTATTTCTCCCTCCGAATTCTGCTGGGACTCCTTCCCCAGGTTTGCACTCAAGCAGACTTGAAAATGCTGCCACCCTGTGGAGAGGCGAATGAGCTGAAGCTGGGGTTCTTGGGCGGCTTCTTTCTGCCAAATCAGTGTGGAGCCCTTAGCGTTCCTATGCACACATGGAGCCGAAGTGTTAGCTTCAGGTAACAAGAGCTGAGTCGAGAGGAGCCTTCTGGCCCGGACTCCTTCTCCCTCGGTTTCACGTAAGGAACCCGTTCCTCAGGCTCTCACCCACGGTAGCCCGGAAAGTGCTTCCTCCCTCAGAGAGGTGGATGGTAGCTAAAGCACGGTTTCTCTACCGTGTTGTTTCTTCCAGGGAGAACGCTAGCGATTAGACTTCCATGCAAAAGTAGGGCCGCAGTGCTAGCTAAATGAAACACACGGGGAGTCGTGTTCTGCCTTTTGCTGGGGCCTGAGTCTCACTCGCAGAAACTTTGGACTCCCTTGCAGTGCTCTCACGCACGCACACAACCAAATGCTTCCACCCTCAGGAGCGGCTGTTTCCGCTGAAGCACGGATCCTCTACCGTGTTTTTCCTTCGAGTTAGGCGGCTGTGTTTAAGCCTGCACAGACACCCAGGGCAACGGTATTAGCCCCATAACCATGATGTGAGTTGAGAGCTGCCCTCTGTACCGGCCTGTGTCTCCCCCGATATTACGATATTGAAACCGTCCCCAGGCTCTCAGCCACAGTACCCCCTAAACTGCTTCGCCCACAGAGAGGTCGACGGTAGCTAAAGCTCGGTTTCTCTACTGTGTAGTTTCAAAGAACGCTAGCTATTAGACTTCCATGCAAATGTGGGGCTGCCGTGCTAGCTTGGTCAAACACTTGCGGAGCCGTGTTCTGCCTTTCGCTGGGGCCTGAGTCTCACTCGCAAAATGCTTTGGACTCCCTTGCAGTGCTCTCACGCACGCACACAACAAAATGCTGCCACCCTCAGGAGCAGCTGTTTTAGCTGAAGCACAGGCTCTCAACCGAGTTTTTCCTTCGAGTTAGGTGGCTTCATTTAAGCCTGCACACACACCCTGGGAAACGGTACTAGCCCCGTAACCATGATGTGGGTTGAGAGCTGCCTTCTGTACCGGCCTGTCTCTCCCCCGATATTACGATATTGAAACCGTCCCCAGGCTCTCAGCCACAGTACACCTTAAACTGCTTCGCCCACAGAGAGGTCGACGGTAGCTAAAGCACGGTTTCTCTACAGTGGTGTTTCTTCGAGTTAGAAAGCTAGCCATTAGACTTCCATTCAAAAGTGGGGCCGCAGTCCTAGTTTCATGGAGCAAGTGGGGAGTCGTGTTCTGGCTTCTTCCGGGGCCTGGGTCTCACAAGGAAAATGGTTTTGGACTAACTTGCTGTGCACTCATGCATGCACACCACACAATGCGTCCACCCTGAGGCATGGCTCTTTTAGCCGAAGCAGGAATTCCCTACAGAGTTGTTCCTTTGAGTTAGGTGGTTGGCTTATGGCCTGCAGGCACCCCCGGGGCAAGGGTACTAGCCTCATAAACAAGAGGTCATTTGAGAGCTGCCTTCCGCACCGGCCTGTTTCTCACTCCATTTCACGTATGGGACCCTTTCCCCGGTCACTCATACACGAGCACCTGCGGCTTCAGGGACGGCAATGTTAGCTAAAGCGCAGTAACACTACAGCATTGATTCTTGGTGTTAGTAGCCTGGTAGGCGAATGAGCTGCAGCTGGGATTCTTTACAGGCTTGTTTCTTCCCAGGCAGTGTCGAGCACATAGCATTCCAAGCACACATGGAGCAGTAGTGTTAGCTTCAGGTAGCAAGAGCTGAGTCCAGAGGTGCCTTCTGCCCGGACCTATTTCTCCCTTGGTTTCACGTATGGAACCCGTTCCCCTGGTTCTCAGCCACGGTACTCCGTGTAATGCTTCCTCCGTCTAGAGGTCGACGGTAGCTAAAGCACGGTTTCTCTACAGTGTTGTTTCTTCGAGTTAGAACACTAGGTGTTAGACTTCCATGCAAAAGTGGGGCTGCCGTGCTAGAGTGATGAAACACATGGGGAGTCGTGTTCTGCCTTTCGCTGGGGCCTGAGTCTCACTCGCAAAAAGCTTTGGACTCCCTTGCAGTGCTCTCACGCACGCACACAACAAAATGCTTCCACTCTCAGGAGCGGCTATTTTACCTGCAGCACAGGCTTTCTACCGAGTTTTTCCTTCGAGTTAGGTGGCTGTGTTTAAGCCTGCACACACACCACGGTCAACGGAACTAGCCCCATAACCATGTAGTGAGTTGAGAGCTGCCTTCTGTACCGGCCTCTCTCTCCCCCGATATTACGAAATGGAAACCGTCCCCAGGCTCTCAGCCACAGTACACCCTAAACTGCTTCACCCACAGTGAGGTCGACGGTAGCTAAAGCATGGTTTCTCTAAGTGTTTTTTCTCCGAGTTAGAAAGCTAGCTATTAGACTTCCATGCAAAAGTGGGGCCGCAGTACTAGCTTCATGGAGCAAGTGGGGAGTCGTGTTCTGGCTTCTTCCGGGGCCTGGGTCTCACAAGGAAAATGGTTTTGGACTCACTTGCAGTGCGCTCACGCATGCACACAGCAAAATGCGTCCACCCTGAGGCATGGCTCTTTTAGCCGAAGCAGGAATTCCCTACAGAGTTGTTCCTTTGAGTTAGGTGGTTGGCTTTAGGCCTGCAGGCACCCCCGGGGCAAGGGTACTAGCCTCATAAACCAGAGGTGACTTGAGAGCTGCCTTCCGCACCGGCCTGTTTCTCACTCCATTTCACGTCTGGGACCCTTTGCCCGGTCTCTCGTACACGAGCACTGTCAAATTCCTCCTGCTTCAGGAACGGCAATGTTAACTCAAGCGCAGTCACTCTATAGGATTGATTCTTGGTGTTAGTAGCCTGGGAACTAGGCATCCAGGCACACAGGGTACAGCAGTGCTAATCTCCTCAAACAAGAGGTGAGTCGACAGCAGCCTTCCTTCCAGGCCTGCTTCTCACTCCGAGTTCCGTTTAGGTTCCATTTCTCATGCTTTCACAAAAACACACAATAGATGAAGTGCACGCTCAGGAAGGGCGATCTTTGCTGAGGCACGGGTTCTCTACAGTTTTGTTCCTTTGCGTTGCGTGGATGGCACTGAGGACTCCACGCACACACGGGAGAGCCGATCTAGTTTCCCGAAACAAGAGTTGAGTCGATAGGTGCCTTCTGCCCATGCTTATTTCTCCCTCCGAATTCTGCTGGGACTCCTTCCCCAGGTTTGCACTCAAGCAGACTTGAAAATGCTGCCACCCTGTGGAGAGGCGAATGAGCTGAAGCTGGGGTTCTTGGGCGGCTTCTTTCTGCCAAATCAGTGTGGAGCCCTTAGCGTTCCTATGCACACATGGAGCCGAAGTGTTAGCTTCAGGTAACAAGAGCTGAGTCGAGAGGAGCCTTCTGGCCCGGACTCCTTCTCCCTCGGTTTCACGTAAGGAACCCGTTCCTCAGGCTCTCACCCACGGTAGCCCGGAAAGTGCTTCCTCCCTCAGAGAGGTGGATGGTAGCTAAAGCACGGTTTCTCTACCGTGTTGTTTCTTCCAGGGAGAACGCTAGCGATTAGACTTCCATGCAAAAGTAGGGCCGCAGTGCTAGCTAAATGAAACACACGGGGAGTCGTGTTCTGCCTTTTGCTGGGGCCTGAGTCTCACTCGCAGAAACTTTGGACTCCCTTGCAGTGCTCTCACGCACGCACACAACCAAATGCTTCCACCCTCAGGAGCGGCTGTTTCCGCTGAAGCACGGATCCTCTACCGTGTTTTTCCTTCGAGTTAGGCGGCTGTGTTTAAGCCTGCACAGACACCCAGGGCAACGGTATTAGCCCCATAACCATGATGTGAGTTGAGAGCTGCCCTCTGTACCGGCCTGTGTCTCCCCCGATATTACGATATTGAAACCGTCCCCAGGCTCTCAGCCACAGTACACCCTAAACTGCTTCGCCCACAGAGAGGTCGATGGTAGCTAAAGCTCGGGTTCTCTACTGTGTAGTTTCAAAGAACGCTAGCTATTAGACTTCCATGCAAATGTGGGGCTGCCGTGCTAGCTTGGTCAAACACTTGCGGAGCCGTGTTCTGCCTTTCGCTGGGGCCTGAGTCTCACTCGCAAAATGCTTTGGACTCCCTTGCAGTGCTCTCACGCACGCACACAACAAAATGCTGCCACCCTCAGGAGCAGCTGTTTTAGCTGAAGCACAGGCTCTCAACCGAGTTTTTCCTTCGAGTTCGGTGGCTTCATTTAAGCCTGCACACACACCCTGGGAAACGGTACTAGCCCCGTAACCATGATGTGGGTTGAGAGCTGCCTTCTGTACCGGCCTGTCTCTCCCCTGATATTACGATATTGAAACCGTCCCCAGGCTCTCAGCCACAGTACACCTTAAACTGCTTCGCCCACAGAGAGGTCGACGGTAGCTAAAGCACGGTTTCTCTACAGTGGTGTTTCTTCGAGTTAGAAAGCTAGCCATTAGACTTCCATTCAAAAGTGGGGCCGCAGTCCTAGTTTCATGGAGCAAGTGGGGAGTCGTGTTCTGGCTTCTTCCGGGGCCTGGGTCTCACAAGGAAAATGGTTTTGGACTAACTTGCTGTGCACTCATGCATGCACACCACACAATGCGTCCACCCTGAGGCATGGCTCTTTTAGCCGAAGCAGGAATTCCCTACAGAGTTGTTCCTTTGAGTTAGGTGGTTGGCTTATGGCCTGCAGGCACCCCCGGGGCAAGGGTACTAGCCTCATAAACAAGAGGTCATTTGAGAGCTGCCTTCCGCACCGGCCTGTTTCTCACTCCATTTCACGTATGGGACCCTTTCCCCGGTCACTCATACACGAGCACCTGCGGCTTCAGGGACGGCAATGTTAGCTAAAGCGCAGTAACACTACAGCATTGATTCTTGGTGTTAGTAGCCTGGTAGGCGAATGAGCTGCAGCTGGGATTCTTTACAGGCTTGTTTCTTCCCAGGCAGTGTCGAGCACATAGCATTCCAAGCACACATGGAGCAGTAGTGTTAGCTTCAGGTAGCAAGAGCTGAGTCCAGAGGTGCCTTCTGCCCGGACCTATTTCTCCCTTGGTTTCACGTATGGAACCCGTTCCCCTGGTTCTCAGCCACGGTACTCCGTGTAATGCTTCCTCCGTCTAGAGGTCGACGGTAGCTAAAGCACGGTTTCTCTACAGTGTTGTTTCTTCGAGTTAGAACACTAGGTGTTAGACTTCCATGCAAAAGTGGGGCTGCCGTGCTAGAGTGATGAAACACATGGGGAGTCGTGTTCTGCCTTTCGCTGGGGCCTGAGTCTCACTCGCAAAAAGCTTTGGACTCCCTTGCAGTGCTCTCACGCACGCACACAACAAAATGCTTCCACTCTCAGGAGCGGCTATTTTACCTGCAGCACAGGCTTTCTACCGAGTTTTTCCTTCGAGTTAGGTGGCTGTGTTTAAGCCTGCACACACACCACGGTCAACGGAACTAGCCCCATAACCATGTAGTGAGTTGAGAGCTGCCTTCTGTACCGGCCTCTCTCTCCCCCGATATTACGAAATGGAAACCGTCCCCAGGCTCTCAGCCACAGTACACCCTAAACTGCTTCACCCACAGTGAGGTCGACGGTAGCTAAAGCATGGTTTCTCTAAGTGTTTTTTCTCCGAGTTAGAAAGCTAGCTATTAGACTTCCATGCAAAAGTGGGGCCGCAGTACTAGCTTCATGGAGCAAGTGGGGAGTCGTGTTCTGGCTTCTTCCGGGGCCTGGGTCTCACAAGGAAAATGGTTTTGGACTCACTTGCAGTGCGCTCACGCATGCACACAGCAAAATGCGTCCACCCTGAGGCATGGCTCTTTTAGCCGAAGCAGGAATTCCCTACAGAGTTGTTCCTTTGAGTTAGGTGGTTGGCTTTAGGCCTGCAGGCACCCCCGGGGCAAGGGTACTAGCCTCATAAACCAGAGGTGACTTGAGAGCTGCCTTCCGCACCGGCCTGTTTCTCACTCCATTTCACGTCTGGGACCCTTTGCCCGGTCTCTCGTACACGAGCACTGTCAAATTCCTCCTGCTTCAGGAACGGCAATGTTAACTCAAGCGCAGTCACTCTATAGGATTGATTCTTGGTGTTAGTAGCCTGGGAACTAGGCATCCAGGCACACAGGGTACAGCAGTGCTAATCTCCTCAAACAAGAGGTGAGTCGACAGCAGCCTTCCTTCCAGGCCTGCTTCTCACTCCGAGTTCCGTTTAGGTTCCATTTCTCATGCTTTCACAAAAACACACAATAGATGAAGTGCACGCTCAGGAAGGGCGATCTTTGCTGAGGCACGGGTTCTCTACAGTTTTGTTCCTTTGCGTTGCGTGGATGGCACTGAGGACTCCACGCACACACGGGAGAGCCGATCTAGTTTCCCGAAACAAGAGTTGAGTCGATAGGTGCCTTCTGCCCATGCTTATTTCTCCCTCCGAATTCTGCTGGGACTCCTTCCCCAGGTTTGCACTCAAGCAGACTTGAAAATGCTGCCACCCTGTGGAGAGGCGAATGAGCTGAAGCTGGGGTTCTTGGGCGGCTTCTTTCTGCCAAATCAGTGTGGAGCCCTTAGCGTTCCTATGCACACATGGAGCCGAAGTGTTAGCTTCAGGTAACAAGAGCTGAGTCGAGAGGAGCCTTCTGGCCCGGACTCCTTCTCCCTCGGTTTCACGTAAGGAACCCGTTCCTCAGGCTCTCACCCACGGTAGCCCGGAAAGTGCTTCCTCCCTCAGAGAGGTGGATGGTAGCTAAAGCACGGTTTCTCTACCGTGTTGTTTCTTCCAGGGAGAACGCTAGCGATTAGACTTCCATGCAAAAGTAGGGCCGCAGTGCTAGCTAAATGAAACACACGGGGAGTCGTGTTCTGCCTTTTGCTGGGGCCTGAGTCTCACTCGCAGAAACTTTGGACTCCCTTGCAGTGCTCTCACGCACGCACACAACCAAATGCTTCCACCCTCAGGAGCGGCTGTTTCCGCTGAAGCACGGATCCTCTACCGTGTTTTTCCTTCGAGTTAGGCGGCTGTGTTTAAGCCTGCACAGACACCCAGGGCAACGGTATTAGCCCCATAACCATGATGTGAGTTGAGAGCTGCCCTCTGTACCGGCCTGTGTCTCCCCCGATATTACGATATTGAAACCGTCCCCAGGCTCTCAGCCACAGTACACCCTAAACTGCTTCGCCCACAGAGAGGTCGACGGTAGCTAAAGCTCGGGTTCTCTACTGTGTAGTTTCAAAGAACGCTAGCTATTAGACTTCCATGCAAATGTGGGGCTGCCGTGCTAGCTTGGTCAAACACTTGCGGAGCCGTGTTCTGCCTTTCGCTGGGGCCTGAGTCTCACTCGCAAAATGCTTTGGACTCCCTTGCAGTGCTCTCACGCACGCACACAACAAAATGCTGCCACCCTCAGGAGCAGCTGTTTTAGCTGAAGCACAGGCTCTCAACCGAGTTTTTCCTTCGAGTTAGGTGGCTTCATTTAAGCCTGCACACACACCCTGGGAAACGGTACTAGCCCCATAACCATGATGTGGGTTGAGAGCTGCCTTCTGTACCGGCCTGTCTCTCCCCCGATATTACGATATTGAAACCGTCCCCAGGCTCTCAGCCACAGTACACCCATAAACTGCTTCGCCCACAGAGAGGTCGACGGTAGCTAAAGCACGGCTTCTCTACAGTGTTGTTTCTTCGAGTTAGAACGCTAGCTATTAGACCTCCATGCAAAATTGGGGCCGCAGTGCTGGCTTCACAAAATAAGTGAGGAGTCGTTTGCTGCCTTCAGCAGCTGCCTGAGGCTCCCTCCGAAATAGGTTTGCCACTCCCTTGTAGTGCTCTCACGCACACACACAAAAGAAGCTTCCACCCTCAGGAGCAGCTGTTTTAGCTGAAGCACAGATTCTGTACTGACTTTTCCTTTCGAGTTAGGTGGTTGTGTTTAAGCCAGCACACACCCACGGGGCAACGGAACCAGCCCCATAACCATGTAGTGAGTTGAGAGCTGCCTTCTGTACCGGCCTCTCTCTCCCCCGATATTACGAAATGGAAACCGTCCCCAGGCTCTCAGCCACAGTACACCCTAAACTGCTTCACCCACAGTGAGGTCGACGGTAGCTAAAGCATGGTTTCTCTAAGTGTTTTTTCTCCGAGTTAGAAAGCTAGCTATTAGACTTCCATGCAAAAGTGGGGCCGCAGTACTAGCTTCATGGAGCAAGTGGGGAGTCGTGTTCTGGCTTCTTCCGGGGCCTGGGTCTCACAAGGAAAATGGTTTTGGACTCACTTGCAGTGCGCTCACGCATGCACACAGCAAAATGCGTCCACCCTGAGGCATGGCTCTTTTAGCCGAAGCAGGAATTCCCTACAGAGTTGTTCCTTTGAGTTAGGTGGTTGGCTTTAGGCCTGCAGGCACCCCCGGGGCAAGGGTACTAGCCTCATAAACCAGAGGTGACTTGAGAGCTGCCTTCCGCACCGGCCTGTTTCTCACTCCATTTCACGTCTGGGACCCTTTGCCCGGTCTCTCGTACACGAGCACTGTCAAATTCCTCCTGCTTCAGGAACGGCAATGTTAACTCAAGCGCAGTCACTCTATAGGATTGATTCTTGGTGTTAGTAGCCTGGGAACTAGGCATCCAGGCACACAGGGTACAGCAGTGCTAATCTCCTCAAACAAGAGGTGAGTCGACAGCAGCCTTCCTTCCAGGCCTGCTTCTCACTCCGAGTTACGTTTAGGTTCCATTTCTCATGCTTTCACAAAAACACACAATAGATGAAGTGCACGCTCAGGAAGGGCGATCTTTGCTGAGGCACGGGTTCTCTACAGTTTTGTTCCTTTGCGTTGCGTGGATGGCACTGAGGACTCCACGCACACACGGGAGAGCCGATCTAGTTTCCCGAAACAAGAGTTGAGTCGATAGGTGCCTTCTGCCCATGCTTATTTCTCCCTCCGAATTCTGCTGGGACTCCTTCCCCAGGTTTGCACTCAAGCAGACTTGAAAATGCTGCCACCCTGTGGAGAGGCGAATGAGCTGAAGCTGGGGTTCTTGGGCGGCTTCTTTCTGCCAAATCAGTGTGGAGCCCTTAGCGTTCCTATGCACACATGGAGCCGAAGTGTTAGCTTCAGGTAACAAGAGCTGAGTCGAGAGGAGCCTTCTGGCCCGGACTCCTTCTCCCTCGGTTTCACGTAAGGAACCCGTTCCTCAGGCTCTCACCCACGGTAGCCCGGAAAGTGCTTCCTCCCTCAGAGAGGTGGATGGTAGCTAAAGCACGGTTTCTCTACCGTGTTGTTTCTTCCAGGGAGAACGCTAGCGATTAGACTTCCATGCAAAAGTAGGGCCGCAGTGCTAGCTAAATGAAACACACGGGGAGTCGTGTTCTGCCTTTTGCTGGGGCCTGAGTCTCACTCGCAGAAACTTTGGACTCCCTTGCAGTGCTCTCACGCACGCACACAACCAAATGCTTCCACCCTCAGGAGCGGCTGTTTCCGCTGAAGCACGGATCCTCTACCGTGTTTTTCCTTCGAGTTAGGCGGCTGTGTTTAAGCCTGCACAGACACCCAGGGCAACGGTATTAGCCCCATAACCATGATGTGAGTTGAGAGCTGCCCTCTGTACCGGCCTGTGTCTCCCCCGATATTACGATATTGAAACCGTCCCCAGGCTCTCAGCCACAGTACCCCTTAAACTGCTTCGCCCACAGAGAGGTCGACGGTAGCTAAAGCTCGGTTTCTCTACTGTGTAGTTTCAAAGAACGCTAGCTATTAGACTTCCATGCAAATGTGGGGCTGCCGTGCTAGCTTGGTCAAACACTTGCGGAGCCGTGTTCTGCCTTTCGCTGGGGCCTGAGTCTCACTCGCAAAATGCTTTGGACTCCCTTGCAGTGCTCTCACGCACGCACACAACAAAATGCTGCCACCCTCAGGAGCAGCTGTTTTAGCTGAAGCACAGGCTCTCAACCGAGTTTTTCCTTCGAGTTAGGTGGCTTCATTTAAGCCTGCACACACACCCTGGGAAACGGTACTAGCCCCGTAACCATGATGTGGGTTGAGAGCTGCCTTCTGTACCGGCCTGTCTCTCCCCCGATATTACGATATTGAAACCGTCCCCAGGCTCTCAGCCACAGTACACCTTAAACTGCTTCGCCCACAGAGAGGTCGACGGTAGCTAAAGCACGGTTTCTCTACAATGGTGTTTCTTCGAGTTAGAAAGCTAGCCATTAGACTTCCATTCAAAAGTGGGGCCGCAGTCCTAGTTTCATGGAGCAAGTGGGGAGTCGTGTTCTGGCTTCTTCCGGGGCCTGGGTCTCACAAGGAAAATGGTTTTGGACTAACTTGCTGTGCACTCATGCATGCACACCACACAATGCGTCCACCCTGAGGCATGGCTCTTTTAGCCGAAGCAGGAATTCCCTACAGAGTTGTTCCTTTGAGTTAGGTGGTTGGCTTATGGCCTGCAGGCACCCCCGGGGCAAGGGTACTAGCCTCATAAACAAGAGGTCATTTGAGAGCTGCCTTCCGCACCGGCCTGTTTCTCACTCCATTTCACGTATGGGACCCTTTCCCCGGTCACTCATACACGAGCACCTGCGGCTTCAGGGACGGCAATGTTAGCTAAAGCGCAGTAACACTACAGCATTGATTCTTGGTGTTAGTAGCCTGGTAGGCGAATGAGCTGCAGCTGGGATTCTTTACAGGCTTATTTCTTCCCAGGCAGTGTCGAGCACATAGCATTCCAAGCACACATGGAGCAGTAGTGTTAGCTTCAGGTAGCAAGAGCTGAGTCCAGAGGTGCCTTCTGCCCGGACCTATTTCTCCCTTGGTTTCACGTATGGAACCCGTTCCCCTGGTTCTCAGCCACGGTACTCCGTGTAATGCTTCCTCCGTCTAGAGGTCGACGGTAGCTAAAGCACGGTTTCTCTACAGTGTTGTTTCTTCGAGTTAGAACACTAGCTGTTAGACTTCCATGCAAAAGTGGGGCTGCCGTGCTAGAGTGATGAAACACATGGGGAGTCGTGTTCTGCCTTTCGCTGGGGCCTGAGTCTCACTCGCAAAAAGCTTTGGACTCCCTTGCAGTGCTCTCACGCACGCACACAACAAAATGCTTCCACTCTCAGGAGCGGCTATTTTACCTGCAGCACAGGCTTTCTACCGAGTTTTTCCTTCGAGTTAGGTGGCTGTGTTTAAGCCTGCACACACACCACGGTCAACGGAACTAGCCCCATAACCATGTAGTGAGTTGAGAGCTGCCTTCTGTACCGGCCTCTCTCTCCCCCGATATTACGAAATGGAAACCGTCCCCAGGCTCTCAGCCACAGTACACCCTAAACTGCTTCACCCACAGTGAGGTCGACGGTAGCTAAAGCATGGTTTCTCTAAGTGTTTTTTCTCCGAGTTAGAAAGCTAGCTATTAGACTTCCATGCAAAAGTGGGGCCGCAGTACTAGCTTCATGGAGCAAGTGGGGAGTCGTGTTCTGGCTTCTTCCGGGGCCTGGGTCTCACAAGGAAAATGGTTTTGGACTCACTTGCAGTGCGCTCACGCATGCACACAGCAAAATGCGTCCACCCTGAGGCATGGCTCTTTTAGCCGAAGCAGGAATTCCCTACAGAGTTGTTCCTTTGAGTTAGGTGGTTGGCTTTAGGCCTGCAGGCACCCCCGGGGCAAGGGTACTAGCCTCATAAACCAGAGGTGACTTGAGAGCTGCCTTCCGCACCGGCCTGTTTCTCACTCCATTTCACGTCTGGGACCCTTTGCCCGGTCTCTCGTACACGAGCACTGTCAAATTCCTCCTGCTTCAGGAACGGCAATGTTAACTCAAGCGCAGTCACTCTATAGGATTGATTCTTGGTGTTAGTAGCCTGGGAACTAGGCATCCAGGCACACAGGGTACAGCAGTGCTAATCTCCTCAAACAAGAGGTGAGTCGACAGCAGCCTTCCTTCCAGGCCTGCTTCTCACTCCGAGTTCCGTTTAGGTTCCATTTCTCATGCTTTCACAAAAACACACAATAGATGAAGTGCACGCTCAGGAAGGGCGATCTTTGCTGAGGCACGGGTTCTCTACAGTTTTGTTCCTTTGCGTTGCGTGGATGGCACTGAGGACTCCACGCACACACGGGAGAGCCGATCTAGTTTCCCGAAACAAGAGTTGAGTCGATAGGTGCCTTCTGCCCATGCTTATTTCTCCCTCCGAATTCTGCTGGGACTCCTTCCCCAGGTTTGCACTCAAGCAGACTTGAAAATGCTGCCACCCTGTGGAGAGGCGAATGAGCTGAAGCTGGGGTTCTTGGGCGGCTTCTTTCTGCCAAATCAGTGTGGAGCCCTTAGCGTTCCTATGCACACATGGAGCCGAAGTGTTAGCTTCAGGTAACAAGAGCTGAGTCGAGAGGAGCCTTCTGGCCCGGACTCCTTCTCCCTCGGTTTCACGTAAGGAACCCGTTCCTCAGGCTCTCACCCACGGTAGCCCGGAAAGTGCTTCCTCCCTCAGAGAGGTGGATGGTAGCTAAAGCACGGTTTCTCTACCGTGTTGTTTCTTCCAGGGAGAACGCTAGCGATTAGACTTCCATGCAAAAGTAGGGCCGCAGTGCTAGCTAAATGAAACACACGGGGAGTCGTGTTCTGCCTTTTGCTGGGGCCTGAGTCTCACTCGCAGAAACTTTGGACTCCCTTGCAGTGCTCTCACGCACGCACACAACCAAATGCTTCCACCCTCAGGAGCGGCTGTTTCCGCTGAAGCACGGATCCTCTACCGTGTTTTTCCTTCGAGTTAGGCGGCTGTGTTTAAGCCTGCACAGACACCCAGGGCAACGGTATTAGCCCCATAACCATGATGTGAGTTGAGAGCTGCCCTCTGTACCGGCCTGTGTCTCCCCCGATATTACGATATTGAAACCGTCCCCAGGCTCTCAGCCACAGTACACCCTAAACTGCTTCGCCCACAGAGAGGTCGACGGTAGCTAAAGCTCGGGTTCTCTACTGTGTAGTTTCAAAGAACGCTAGCTATTAGACTTCCATGCAAATGTGGGGCTGCCGTGCTAGCTTGGTCAAACACTTGCGGAGCCGTGTTCTGCCTTTCGCTGGGGCCTGAGTCTCACTCGCAAAATGCTTTGGACTCCCTTGCAGTGCTCTCACGCACGCACACAACAAAATGCTGCCACCCTCAGGAGCAGCTGTTTTAGCTGAAGCACAGGCTCTCAACCGAGTTTTTCCTTCGAGTTAGGTGGCTTCATTTAAGCCTGCACACACACCCTGGGAAACGGTACTAGCCCCATAACCATGATGTGGGTTGAGAGCTGCCTTCTGTACCGGCCTGTCTCTCCCCCGATATTACGATATTGAAACCGTCCCCAGGCTCTCAGCCACAGTACACCCATAAACTGCTTCGCCCACAGAGAGGTCGACGGTAGCTAAAGCACGGCTTCTCTACAGTGTTGTTTCTTCGAGTTAGAACGCTAGCTATTAGACCTCCATGCAAAATTGGGGCCGCAGTGCTGGCTTCACAAAATAAGTGAGGAGTCGTTTGCTGCCTTCAGCAGCTGCCTGAGGCTCCCTCCGAAATAGGTTTGCCACTCCCTTGTAGTGCTCTCACGCACACACACAAAAGAAGCTTCCACCCTCAGGAGCAGCTGTTTTAGCTGAAGCACAGATTCTGTACTGACTTTTCCTTTCGAGTTAGGTGGTTGTGTTTAAGCCAGCACACACCCACGGGGCAACGGAACCAGCCCCATAACCATGTAGTGAGTTGAGAGCTGCCTTCTGTACCGGCCTCTCTCTCCCCCGATATTACGAAATGGAAACCGTCCCCAGGCTCTCAGCCACAGTACACCCTAAACTGCTTCACCCACAGTGAGGTCGACGGTAGCTAAAGCATGGTTTCTCTAAGTGTTTTTTCTCCGAGTTAGAAAGCTAGCTATTAGACTTCCATGCAAAAGTGGGGCCGCAGTACTAGCTTCATGGAGCAAGTGGGGAGTCGTGTTCTGGCTTCTTCCGGGGCCTGGGTCTCACAAGGAAAATGGTTTTGGACTCACTTGCAGTGCGCTCACGCATGCACACAGCAAAATGCGTCCACCCTGAGGCATGGCTCTTTTAGCCGAAGCAGGAATTCCCTACAGAGTTGTTCCTTTGAGTTAGGTGGTTGGCTTTAGGCCTGCAGGCACCCCCGGGGCAAGGGTACTAGCCTCATAAACCAGAGGTGACTTGAGAGCTGCCTTCCGCACCGGCCTGTTTCTCACTCCATTTCACGTCTGGGACCCTTTGCCCGGTCTCTCGTACACGAGCACTGTCAAATTCCTCCTGCTTCAGGAACGGCAATGTTAACTCAAGCGCAGTCACTCTATAGGATTGATTCTTGGTGTTAGTAGCCTGGGAACTAGGCATCCAGGCACACAGGGTACAGCAGTGCTAATCTCCTCAAACAAGAGGTGAGTCGACAGCAGCCTTCCTTCCAGGCCTGCTTCTCACTCCGAGTTACGTTTAGGTTCCATTTCTCATGCTTTCACAAAAACACACAATAGATGAAGTGCACGCTCAGGAAGGGCGATCTTTGCTGAGGCACGGGTTCTCTACAGTTTTGTTCCTTTGCGTTGCGTGGATGGCACTGAGGACTCCACGCACACACGGGAGAGCCGATCTAGTTTCCCGAAACAAGAGTTGAGTCGATAGGTGCCTTCTGCCCATGCTTATTTCTCCCTCCGAATTCTGCTGGGACTCCTTCCCCAGGTTTGCACTCAAGCAGACTTGAAAATGCTGCCACCCTGTGGAGAGGCGAATGAGCTGAAGCTGGGGTTCTTGGGCGGCTTCTTTCTGCCAAATCAGTGTGGAGCCCTTAGCGTTCCTATGCACACATGGAGCCGAAGTGTTAGCTTCAGGTAACAAGAGCTGAGTCGAGAGGAGCCTTCTGGCCCGGACTCCTTCTCCCTCGGTTTCACGTAAGGAACCCGTTCCTCAGGCTCTCACCCACGGTAGCCCGGAAAGTGCTTCCTCCCTCAGAGAGGTGGATGGTAGCTAAAGCACGGTTTCTCTACCGTGTTGTTTCTTCCAGGGAGAACGCTAGCGATTAGACTTCCATGCAAAAGTAGGGCCGCAGTGCTAGCTAAATGAAACACACGGGGAGTCGTGTTCTGCCTTTTGCTGGGGCCTGAGTCTCACTCGCAGAAACTTTGGACTCCCTTGCAGTGCTCTCACGCACGCACACAACCAAATGCTTCCACCCTCAGGAGCGGCTGTTTCCGCTGAAGCACGGATCCTCTACCGTGTTTTTCCTTCGAGTTAGGCGGCTGTGTTTAAGCCTGCACAGACACCCAGGGCAACGGTATTAGCCCCATAACCATGATGTGAGTTGAGAGCTGCCCTCTGTACCGGCCTGTGTCTCCCCCGATATTACGATATTGAAACCGTCCCCAGGCTCTCAGCCACAGTACCCCTTAAACTGCTTCGCCCACAGAGAGGTCGACGGTAGCTAAAGCTCGGTTTCTCTACTGTGTAGTTTCAAAGAACGCTAGCTATTAGACTTCCATGCAAATGTGGGGCTGCCGTGCTAGCTTGGTCAAACACTTGCGGAGCCGTGTTCTGCCTTTCGCTGGGGCCTGAGTCTCACTCGCAAAATGCTTTGGACTCCCTTGCAGTGCTCTCACGCACGCACACAACAAAATGCTGCCACCCTCAGGAGCAGCTGTTTTAGCTGAAGCACAGGCTCTCAACCGAGTTTTTCCTTCGAGTTAGGTGGCTTCATTTAAGCCTGCACACACACCCTGGGAAACGGTACTAGCCCCGTAACCATGATGTGGGTTGAGAGCTGCCTTCTGTACCGGCCTGTCTCTCCCCCGATATTACGATATTGAAACCGTCCCCAGGCTCTCAGCCACAGTACACCTTAAACTGCTTCGCCCACAGAGAGGTCGACGGTAGCTAAAGCACGGTTTCTCTACAATGGTGTTTCTTCGAGTTAGAAAGCTAGCCATTAGACTTCCATTCAAAAGTGGGGCCGCAGTCCTAGTTTCATGGAGCAAGTGGGGAGTCGTGTTCTGGCTTCTTCCGGGGCCTGGGTCTCACAAGGAAAATGGTTTTGGACTAACTTGCTGTGCACTCATGCATGCACACCACACAATGCGTCCACCCTGAGGCATGGCTCTTTTAGCCGAAGCAGGAATTCCCTACAGAGTTGTTCCTTTGAGTTAGGTGGTTGGCTTATGGCCTGCAGGCACCCCCGGGGCAAGGGTACTAGCCTCATAAACAAGAGGTCATTTGAGAGCTGCCTTCCGCACCGGCCTGTTTCTCACTCCATTTCACGTATGGGACCCTTTCCCCGGTCACTCATACACGAGCACCTGCGGCTTCAGGGACGGCAATGTTAGCTAAAGCGCAGTAACACTACAGCATTGATTCTTGGTGTTAGTAGCCTGGTAGGCGAATGAGCTGCAGCTGGGATTCTTTACAGGCTTATTTCTTCCCAGGCAGTGTCGAGCACATAGCATTCCAAGCACACATGGAGCAGTAGTGTTAGCTTCAGGTAGCAAGAGCTGAGTCCAGAGGTGCCTTCTGCCCGGACCTATTTCTCCCTTGGTTTCACGTATGGAACCCGTTCCCCTGGTTCTCAGCCACGGTACTCCGTGTAATGCTTCCTCCGTCTAGAGGTCGACGGTAGCTAAAGCACGGTTTCTCTACAGTGTTGTTTCTTCGAGTTAGAACACTAGCTGTTAGACTTCCATGCAAAAGTGGGGCTGCCGTGCTAGAGTGATGAAACACATGGGGAGTCGTGTTCTGCCTTTCGCTGGGGCCTGAGTCTCACTCGCAAAAAGCTTTGGACTCCCTTGCAGTGCTCTCACGCACGCACACAACAAAATGCTTCCACTCTCAGGAGCGGCTATTTTACCTGCAGCACAGGCTTTCTACCGAGTTTTTCCTTCGAGTTAGGTGGCTGTGTTTAAGCCTGCACACACACCACGGTCAACGGAACTAGCCCCATAACCATGTAGTGAGTTGAGAGCTGCCTTCTGTACCGGCCTCTCTCTCCCCCGATATTACGAAATGGAAACCGTCCCCAGGCTCTCAGCCACAGTACACCCTAAACTGCTTCACCCACAGTGAGGTCGACGGTAGCTAAAGCATGGTTTCTCTAAGTGTTTTTTCTCCGAGTTAGAAAGCTAGCTATTAGACTTCCATGCAAAAGTGGGGCCGCAGTACTAGCTTCATGGAGCAAGTGGGGAGTCGTGTTCTGGCTTCTTCCGGGGCCTGGGTCTCACAAGGAAAATGGTTTTGGACTCACTTGCAGTGCGCTCACGCATGCACACAGCAAAATGCGTCCACCCTGAGGCATGGCTCTTTTAGCCGAAGCAGGAATTCCCTACAGAGTTGTTCCTTTGAGTTAGGTGGTTGGCTTTAGGCCTGCAGGCACCCCCGGGGCAAGGGTACTAGCCTCATAAACCAGAGGTGACTTGAGAGCTGCCTTCCGCACCGGCCTGTTTCTCACTCCATTTCACGTCTGGGACCCTTTGCCCGGTCTCTCGTACACGAGCACTGTCAAATTCCTCCTGCTTCAGGAACGGCAATGTTAACTCAAGCGCAGTCACTCTATAGGATTGATTCTTGGTGTTAGTAGCCTGGGAACTAGGCATCCAGGCACACAGGGTACAGCAGTGCTAATCTCCTCAAACAAGAGGTGAGTCGACAGCAGCCTTCCTTCCAGGCCTGCTTCTCACTCCGAGTTCCGTTTAGGTTCCATTTCTCATGCTTTCACAAAAACACACAATAGATGAAGTGCACGCTCAGGAAGGGCGATCTTTGCTGAGGCACGGGTTCTCTACAGTTTTGTTCCTTTGCGTTGCGTGGATGGCACTGAGGACTCCACGCACACACGGGAGAGCCGATCTAGTTTCCCGAAACAAGAGTTGAGTCGATAGGTGCCTTCTGCCCATGCTTATTTCTCCCTCCGAATTCTGCTGGGACTCCTTCCCCAGGTTTGCACTCAAGCAGACTTGAAAATGCTGCCACCCTGTGGAGAGGCGAATGAGCTGAAGCTGGGGTTCTTGGGCGGCTTCTTTCTGCCAAATCAGTGTGGAGCCCTTAGCGTTCCTATGCACACATGGAGCCGAAGTGTTAGCTTCAGGTAACAAGAGCTGAGTCGAGAGGAGCCTTCTGGCCCGGACTCCTTCTCCCTCGGTTTCACGTAAGGAACCCGTTCCTCAGGCTCTCACCCACGGTAGCCCGGAAAGTGCTTCCTCCCTCAGAGAGGTGGATGGTAGCTAAAGCACGGTTTCTCTACCGTGTTGTTTCTTCCAGGGAGAACGCTAGCGATTAGACTTCCATGCAAAAGTAGGGCCGCAGTGCTAGCTAAATGAAACACACGGGGAGTCGTGTTCTGCCTTTTGCTGGGGCCTGAGTCTCACTCGCAGAAACTTTGGACTCCCTTGCAGTGCTCTCACGCACGCACACAACCAAATGCTTCCACCCTCAGGAGCGGCTGTTTCCGCTGAAGCACGGATCCTCTACCGTGTTTTTCCTTCGAGTTAGGCGGCTGTGTTTAAGCCTGCACAGACACCCAGGGCAACGGTATTAGCCCCATAACCATGATGTGAGTTGAGAGCTGCCCTCTGTACCGGCCTGTGTCTCCCCCGATATTACGATATTGAAACCGTCCCCAGGCTCTCAGCCACAGTACCCCCTAAACTGCTTCGCCCACAGAGAGGTCGACGGTAGCTAAAGCTCGGTTTCTCTACTGTGTAGTTTCAAAGAACGCTAGCTATTAGACTTCCATGCAAATGTGGGGCTGCCGTGCTAGCTTGGTCAAACACTTGCGGAGCCGTGTTCTGCCTTTCGCTGGGGCCTGAGTCTCACTCGCAAAATGCTTTGGACTCCCTTGCAGTGCTCTCACGCACGCACACAACAAAATGCTGCCACCCTCAGGAGCAGCTGTTTTAGCTGAAGCACAGGCTCTCAACCGAGTTTTTCCTTCGAGTTCGGTGGCTTCATTTAAGCCTGCACACACACCCTGGGAAACGGTACTAGCCCCATAACCATGATGTGGGTTGAGAGCTGCCTTCTGTACCGGCCTGTCTCTCCCCCGATATTACGATATTGAAACCGTCCCCAGGCTCTCAGCCACAGTACACCCATAAACTGCTTCGCCCACAGAGAGGTCGACGGTAGCTAAAGCACGGCTTCTCTACAGTGTTGTTTCTTCGAGTTAGAACGCTAGCTATTAGACCTCCATGCAAAATTGGGGCCGCAGTGCTGGCTTCACAAAATAAGTGAGGAGTCGTTTGCTGCCTTCAGCAGCTGCCTGAGGCTCCCTCCGAAATAGGTTTGCCACTCCCTTGTAGTGCTCTCACGCACACACACAAAAGAAGCTTCCACCCTCAGGAGCAGCTGTTTTAGCTGAAGCACAGATTCTGTACTGACTTTTCCTTTCGAGTTAGGTGGTTGTGTTTAAGCCAGCACACACCCACGGGGCAACGGAACCAGCCCCATAACCATGTAGTGAGTTGAGAGCTGCCTTCTGTACCGGCCTGTCTCTCCCCCGATATTACGAAATGGAAACCGTCCCCAGGCTCTCAGCCTCAGTACACCCTAAACTGCTTCGCCCACAGAGAGGTCGACGGTAGCTAAAGCATGGTTTCTCTAAGTGTTTTTTCTCCGAGTTAGAAAGCTAGCTATTAGACTTCCATGCAAAAGTGGGGCCGCAGTACTAGCTTCATGGAGCAAGTGGGGAGTCGTGTTCTGGCTTCTTCCGGGGCCTGGGTCTCACAAGGAAAATGGTTTTGGACTCACTTGCAGTGCGCTCACGCATGCACACAGCAAAATGCGTCCACCCTGAGGCATGGCTCTTTTAGCCGAAGCAGGAATTCCCTACAGAGTTGTTCCTTTGAGTTAGGTGGTTGGCTTTAGGCCTGCAGGCACCCCCGGGGCAAGGGTACTAGCCTCATAAACCAGAGGTGACTTGAGAGCTGCCTTCCGCACCGGCCTGTTTCTCACTCCATTTCACGTCTGGGACCCTTTGCCCGGTCTCTCGTACACGAGCACTGTCAAATTCCTCCTGCTTCAGGAACGGCAATGTTAACTCAAGCGCAGTCACTCTATAGGATTGATTCTTGGTGTTAGTAGCCTGGGAACTAGGCATCCAGGCACACAGGGTACAGCAGTGCTAATCTCCTCAAACAAGAGGTGAGTCGACAGCAGCCTTCCTTCCAGGCCTGCTTCTCACTCCGAGTTACGTTTAGGTTCCATTTCTCATGCTTTCACAAAAACACACAATAGATGAAGTGCACGCTCAGGAAGGGCGATCTTTGCTGAGGCACGGGTTCTCTACAGTTTTGTTCCTTTGCGTTGCGTGGATGGCACTGAGGACTCCACGCACACACGGGAGAGCCGATCTAGTTTCCCGAAACAAGAGTTGAGTCGATAGGTGCCTTCTGCCCATGCTTATTTCTCCCTCCGAATTCTGCTGGGACTCCTTCCCCAGGTTTGCACTCAAGCAGACTTGAAAATGCTGCCACCCTGTGGAGAGGCGAATGAGCTGAAGCTGGGGTTCTTGGGCGGCTTCTTTCTGCCAAATCAGTGTGGAGCCCTTAGCGTTCCTATGCACACATGGAGCCGAAGTGTTAGCTTCAGGTAACAAGAGCTGAGTCGAGAGGAGCCTTCTGGCCCGGACTCCTTCTCCCTCGGTTTCACGTAAGGAACCCGTTCCTCAGGCTCTCACCCACGGTAGCCCGGAAAGTGCTTCCTCCCTCAGAGAGGTGGATGGTAGCTAAAGCACGGTTTCTCTACCGTGTTGTTTCTTCCAGGGAGAACGCTAGCGATTAGACTTCCATGCAAAAGTAGGGCCGCAGTGCTAGCTAAATGAAACACACGGGGAGTCGTGTTCTGCCTTTTGCTGGGGCCTGAGTCTCACTCGCAGAAACTTTGGACTCCCTTGCAGTGCTCTCACGCACGCACACAACCAAATGCTTCCACCCTCAGGAGCGGCTGTTTCCGCTGAAGCACGGATCCTCTACCGTGTTTTTCCTTCGAGTTAGGCGGCTGTGTTTAAGCCTGCACAGACACCCAGGGCAACGGTATTAGCCCCATAACCATGATGTGAGTTGAGAGCTGCCCTCTGTACCGGCCTGTGTCTCCCCCGATATTACGATATTGAAACCGTCCCCAGGCTCTCAGCCACAGTACCCCCTAAACTGCTTCACCCACAGAGAGGTCGACGGTAGCTAAAGCTCGGTTTCTCTACTGTGTAGTTTCAAAGAACGCTAGCTATTAGACTTCCATGCAAATGTGGGGCTGCCGTGCTAGCTTGGTCAAACACTTGCGGAGCCGTGTTCTGCCTTTCGCTGGGGCCTGAGTCTCACTCGCAAAATGCTTTGGACTCCCTTGCAGTGCTCTCACGCACGCACACAACAAAATGCTGCCACCCTCAGGAGCAGCTGTTTTAGCTGAAGCACAGGCTCTCAACCGAGTTTTTCCTTCGAGTTAGGTGGCTTCATTTAAGCCTGCACACACACCCTGGGAAACGGTACTAGCCCCGTAACCATGATGTGGGTTGAGAGCTGCCTTCTGTACCGGCCTGTCTCTCCCCCGATATTACGATATTGAAACCGTCCCCAGGCTCTCAGCCACAGTACACCTTAAACTGCTTCGCCCACAGAGAGGTCGACGGTAGCTAAAGCACGGTTTCTCTACAGTGGTGTTTCTTCGAGTTAGAAAGCTAGCCATTAGACTTCCATTCAAAAGTGGGGCCGCAGTCCTAGTTTCATGGAGCAAGTGGGGAGTCGTGTTCTGGCTTCTTCCGGGGCCTGGGTCTCACAAGGAAAATGGTTTTGGACTAACTTGCTGTGCACTCATGCATGCACACCACACAATGCGTCCACCCTGAGGCATGGCTCTTTTAGCCGAAGCAGGAATTCCCTACAGAGTTGTTCCTTTGAGTTAGGTGGTTGGCTTATGGCCTGCAGGCACCCCCGGGGCAAGGGTACTAGCCTCATAAACAAGAGGTCATTTGAGAGCTGCCTTCCGCACCGGCCTGTTTCTCACTCCATTTCACGTATGGGACCCTTTCCCCGGTCACTCATACACGAGCACCTGCGGCTTCGGGGACGGCAATGTTAGCTAAAGCGCAGTAACACTACAGCATTGATTCTTGGTGTTAGTAGCCTGGTAGGCGAATGAGCTGCAGCTGGGATTCTTTACAGGCTTGTTTCTTCCCAGGCAGTGTCGAGCACATAGCATTCCAAGCACACATGGAGCAGTAGTGTTAGCTTCAGGTAGCAAGAGCTGAGTCCAGAGGTGCCTTCTGCCCGGACCTATTTCTCCCTTGGTTTCACGTATGGAACCCGTTCCCCTGGTTCTCAGCCACGGTACTCCGTGTAATGCTTCCTCCGTCTAGAGGTCGACGGTAGCTAAAGCACGGTTTCTCTACAGTGTTGTTTCTTCGAGTTAGAACACTAGCTGTTAGACTTCCATGCAAAAGTGGGGCTGCCGTGCTAGCGTGATGAAACACATGGGGGGTCGTGTTCTGCCTTTCGCTGGGGCCTGAGTCTCACTCGCAAAAAGCTTTGGACTCCCTTGCAGTGCTCTCACGCACGCACACAACAAAATGCTTCCACTCTCAGGAGCGGCTATTTTACCTGCAGCACAGGCTTTCTACCGAGTTTTTCCTTCGAGTTAGGTGGCTGACTTTAAGCCTGCACGCACAGCTGGAGAAACGGTACTAGCCCCATAAGCATGACTTGAGTTGAGAGCTGCCTTGTGTACCGGCCTGTCTCTCCCCCGATATTATGAAATGGAACCCGTCCCCAGGCTCTCACCCACAGTACACCCTGAACTGCTTCCTCCCACAGAGGAGTCGAGGATAGCTAAAGCACGGTTTCTCTAGTGTTGTTTATCCGATCTACAACGCTAGCGATTAGACTTCCATTCAAAACTGGGGCCGCAGTGCTAGTTTCATGAAACAAGTGGGGAGTCGTGTTCTGTCTTCTGCCAGGGCCTGAGTCTCACACTGAAAATGGTTTTGGACTCACTTGCACTGCGCTCACGCATGCACACAGCAAAAGGTGTCCACCCTCAGGCATGGCTATTTTAGCCAAAGCAGGAATTCTCTACAGAGTGGTCCTTTGAGTTAGGTGGTTGGCTTTAGGCCTGCAGGTACCCCCGGGGCAACGGCACTAGCCTCATAAACAAGAGGTGAATTGAGAGCTGCCTTCCGCACCGGCCTGCTTCTCACTCCATTTCACGTATGGGACCCTTTCCCCGGTCTCTCATACACAAGCACTGTCAGATTCCTCTGGCTTCAGGAACGGCAATGTTAACTAAAGCGCACTCACTCTATAGCATTGATTCCTTTTTTTTATTATTGTTATGTTAATCCCCATACATTACATCATTACTTTTAGATATAGTGTCCATGATTCATTGTTTGTGCATAACACCCAGTGCTCCATGCAGAACGTGTCCTCCCCAATAGCCATCACGAGGCTAACCCATCCTCCCACCCCCCTTCCCTCTAGAATCCTCAGTTTGTTTTTCAGAGTCCATCGTCTCTCATGGTTCTTCTCCCCCTCCGATTTCCCCCCTTCAGGCTTCCCCTCCTGCTACCATTCTTCTTCTTCTTTTTTTCTTTCTTAACATATATTGCATTATTTGTTTCAGAGGTACAGATCTGAGATTCAACAGTCTTGCACAGTTCACAGCGCTCACCAGAGCACATACCCTCCCCAGTGACCATCACCCAGTCACCCCATCCCTCCCACCCCAACCCCCACTCCAGCAACCCTCAGTTTGTTTCCTGAGATTAAGAATTCCTCATATCAGTGAGGTCATATGATACATGTCTTTCTCTGTTTGACTTATTTCGCTCAGCATAATACCCTCCAGTTCCATCCATGTCATTGCAAATGGCAAGATCTCATTCCTTTTGATGGCTGCATAATATTCCATTGTGTATATATATATATATATATATATATATATATATATACCAAGTCTTCTTGATCCATTCATCTGTTGATGGACATCTTGGCTCTTTCCACAGTTTGGCTATTGTGGACATTGCTATAGCATTGATTCTTGGTGTTATTACCCTGGTAACTAGGCATCCAGGCACACAGTGTACAGCAGTGCTAATCTAAAACAAGAGGTGAGTCGACAGCAGCCTTCCTTATAGGCCTGCTTCTCACTCCGAGTTACGTTTAGGTTCCATTTCTCATGCTTTCACAAAAACACACAATAGATGAAGTTCACGCTCAGGAAGGGCGATCTTTGCTGAGGCACGGGTTCTCTACAGTTTTGTTCCTTTGCATTGGGTGGATGACACTTAGGACTACACGCACATAGGGGAGAGCCGATCTCGTTTCCCGAAACAAGAGTTGAGTCGATAGGTGCCTTCTGCCCATGCTTATTTCTCCCTCCGAATTCTGCTGGGACTCATTCCCCAGGTTTGCCTTCAAGCAGAGTTGACAATGCTGCCACAGTGTGGAGAGGTGAATGAGCTGAAGCTGGGCTTCTTTACCGGCTTCTTTGTGCCAAATCAGTGTGGAGCACTTAGCATTCCTATGCACACATGGAGCAGTAGTGTTAGCTTCAGGTAACAGGAGCTGAGTCGAGAGGTGCCTTCTGGCCTGGACTTCTGCTCCCCCGATTTTACGAAACGGAACCCGTCCCCAGGCTCTCACCCGCAGTACACCCTAACCTGCTTCCTCCCACACAGAGGTCGACGGTCGCTAAAGCACGGTTTCTCTAGTGTTGTTTCTCCGAGTTAGAACGCCAGTGATTAGACTTCCATGCCAAAGTGGGGCCACAGTGCTTACTTCATGAAACAAGTGGGGAGTCGTGTTCTGCCTTCTGCTGGGGCCCGAGTCTCACACGGAAAATGGTTTGCGACTCCCTTGCAGTTCTCTCACGCATGCACTCAGCAAATTGCTTCCAGCCTCAGGCATGCCTATTTTCACTGAAGCAGGAATTCTCTACAGAGTTGTTCCTTCGACTTAGGTGGTTGGCTTTAGGCCTGCAGGCACACACGGGGCAACGATACTAGCTTCGGAAACAAGAGGTGAGTTGACAGCTGTCTTCTGTACCGGCCTGTTTCTCTCTTGATTTTACCTATGGAACCCGTCCCCAGGCTCTCACCCACAGTGCAGCATAAACTGCTTCCTCCCCCAGAGAGGTCGACGGTAGCTAAAGCACGGTTTCTTCTTCTTTTTTTTTAAAGGTTTAATTTATTTATTTGACAGAGAGAGACACAGCGAGAGAGGGAACACAAGCAGGGGAAGTGGGAGAGGGAGAAGCAGGCCTCCCGCCGAGCAGGGAGCCCGATGCGGGGCTCGATCCCAGGACCCTGGGATCATGAACTGAGCTGAAGGCAGACGCTTAACCATCTGAGCCACCCAGGCGCCCCTAAAGCACAGTTTCTGTACACTGTTGTTTCTTTGAGTTGGAACGCAAGCGATTAGACTTCCATGCAAAATGGGGCCGCAGTGCTAGCTTGCTGAAACAAGTGGGGAGTCGTGTGCTGCCTTCTGCAGCGGCCTGAGGCTCCCTCGGAATTAGGTTTGGGACTCCTTTGCAGGGCTCTCACTCACGCACACAACAAAATGCTTCCAACCTCAGGAGCGGCTGTTTCAGCCGAAGCACGGCTTCTCTACCGAGTTTTTCCTTCTACTTAGGTGGCTGACGTTAAGCCTGAACGCACACCCGGGGCAACGGTACCAGCCCCATAAGCATGATGTGAGTTGAGAGCTTCCTTGTGTACCGGCCTGTCTCTCCCCCGATTTTACGAAATGGAACCCGTCCCCAGGCTCTCACCCACAGTACACCCTATACTGCTTCCTCCCACAGAGGTCGACGGTAGCTAAAGCACGGTTTCTCTACAGTGTTGTTTCTCCGAGTTACAACGCTAGCGATTAGACTTCCATGCAAAAGTGGGGCCGCAGTGCTAACTTCATGAAACAAGTGGGGAGGCGTGTCCTCCCTTCTCCCGGGGCCTGAGTCTCACACGGAAAATGGTTTGGGACTCCATTGCACTTCTCTCACGCAGGCACACAGCAAAATGCTTCCAGCCTCAGGAATGCCTATGTTCGCTGAAGCAGGAATTCTCTACAGAGTTGTTCCTTCGACTTAGGTGCTTGGCTTTAGGCCTGCAGGCACACCCGGGGCAACTGCACTAGCCTCGTAAACAAGAGATGAGTTGACAGCTGCCTTCTGCACTGGCCTGTCTCTTCCTCGATTTTACCTATGGAACCTGTCCCCAGGCTCTCACCCACAGTGCAGCATAAACTGCTTTCTCACACAGAGTGGTTGACGGTAGCTAAAGCACGCTTTCTCTACACTGTTGTTTCTTCGAGTTTGAACGCTAGCGATTAGACTTCCAGGCAAAAGTGGGGCTGCAGTGCTAGCTTGATGAAACACATGGCGAGTCGTGTTATGCCTTCTGCTGGGGCCTGAGTCTCACTCGCAAAAAGCTTTGGACTCCCTTGCAGGGCTCTCACGCACGCACACAACAAAATGCTTCCACCCTCTGGAGTGGCTGTTTTAGCTGAAGCATGGATTCTCTACCAAGTTTTTCCTTCGAGTTAGGTGGTTGTCTTTAAGCCTGCACGCACACCCGGGGCAACGGTACTAGCCCCATAACCATGGTATGAGCGGAGAGCTGCCTTGTGTACCGGCCTGTCCCTCCCCCGATTTTCCGATATGGAACCCGTCCTCAGGCTCTCACCCACAGTACACCCTAAACTGCTTCCTCCCACACAGAGGTCGACGGTACCTAAAGCACGGTTTCTCTAGTGTTGTTTCTCCGAGTTAGAATGCTAGCGATTAGACTTCCATGCAAAAGTGGGGCCGCAGTGCTAGCTTCATGAAACAAGTGGGGAGTCGTGTTCTGCTTTCTTCCGGGGCCTGAGTCTCACACAGAAAATGGTTTGGGATTCAGCTGCAGGGTGCTCACCCTTGCACACAGCAAAATGCATCCACCCTCAGGCATGGCTCTTCTAGCCGAAGCAGGTATTCTCTAAAGAGTGGTTCCCTTGAGTTAGGTGGTTGGCTTTAGGCCTGCAGGCACCCCCGGGGCAAGGGTACTAGCATCAGAAGCAAGAGGTGAGTTGAGAGCTCCCTTCCACACCGGCCTGTTTCTCACTCCATTTCACGTGTGGGACCCTTTCCCGGTCTCTCATACAGGAGCACTGTAAAATTCCTCCGTCTTCAGGAGCGGCAATGTTACATAAAGGGCAGTAACTATACACCATTGCTTCGTGGCCTTAGTAGCCTGGTAGGCGAATGAGCTGCAGCTGGGATTCTTTACAGGCTTGTCCCTTCCAAGGCAGTGTTGAGCACAGAGCATTCCAAGCACACATGGAGCAGTAGTGTTAGCTTCAGGTAGCAAGATCTGAGTCCAGAGGTGCCTTCTGCCTGGAACGATTTCTCCCTCGGTTTCACGTATGGAAACCGTTCCCCAGGCTCCCACCCACGGTACCCTTATACTGCTTCCTCCGCCTGGAGGTCGACAGTAACTAAAGCACGATTTCTCTACACTGTTGTTTCTTTGAGTTAGAACGCTAGTGATGAGACTTCCATGCAAAAGTGGGGCCGCAGTGCTAGCTTGATGAAACACATGGGGAGTCGTGTTCTGCCTTCTGCTGGGGCCTGAGTCTCACTCGCAAAAAGCTTTGGACTCCCTTGCAGGGCTCTCATGGACGCACACAACAAAATGCTTCCACCCTCAGGAGCAGCTGTTTTAGCTGAAGCATGGATTCTCCACCGAGTTTTTCCTTCGAGTTAGGCGGTTTTCATTAAGCCTGCACACACACCCGGGGCAACGGTACTAGCCCCATCACCATGGTGTGAGTTGAGAGCTGCCTTCTCTCCGGCCTGTCTCTCCCTCCATTTTACGAAACGGAACCCGTCCCCAGGCTCTCACCCACAGTACACCCTAAACTGCTTCCTCCCACACAGAGGTCGTCGGTAGCTAAAGCACGGTTTCTCTTCAGTGTTGTTTCTCCGAGTTAGAACGCTTGCTATTAATGTCCACAATAGCCAAACTGTGGAAAGAGCCAAGATGTCCATCAACAGATGAATGGATAAAGAAGAGGTGGTGTATATATATATATATATATATATATATATATATATATATACAATGGAATATTATGCAGCCATCAAAAGGCATGAGATCTTGCCATTTGCAAGACGTGGATGGAACTGGAGGGTATTATGCTGAGCGAAATAAGTCAAAGAGAGAAAGACATGTATCATATGACCTCACTGATATGAGGAATTCTTAATCTCAGGAAACAAACTGAGGGTTGCTGGAGTGGGGGTTGGGGTGGGAGGGATGGGGTGACTGGGTGATGGTCACTGGGGAGGGTATGTTCTCTGGTAAGCGCTGTGAATTGTGCAAGACTGTTGAATCTCAGATCTGTACCTCTGAAACAAATAATGCAATATATGTTAAGAAAGAAAAAAAGAAGAAGAAGAATGTAGCAGGAGGGGAAGAATGAAGGGGGAGAAATCGGAGGGGGAGAAGAACCATGAGAGACGATGGACTCTGAAAAACAAACTCAGGGTTCTAGAGGGGAGGGGGGTGGGAGGATGGGTTAGCCTGATGATGGGTATTGAGGAGGGCACGTTCTGCATGGAGCACTGGGTGTTATGCACAAACAATGAATAATGGAACACTATATCTAAAACTACTGATGTAATGTACGGGGATTAACATAACAATAAAAAAATTTAATAAAAAAAAAAGAACGCTTGCTATTAGACTTCCATGCAGAAGTGGGGCCGCAGTGCTAGCCTCAGGAAACAAGTGGGGAGTCGTGTTCTGCCTTCTGCCGGGGCCTGAATCCCACACGGAAAATGGTTCTGGACTCACTTGCAGTGCACTCACGCATGCACACAGCAAAATGCGTCCACCCTCCGGCATGGCTACTTTAGCCGAAGCAGGAATTCTCTACAGAGTTGTTCCTTTCAGTTAGGTGGTTGGCTTTAGGCCTGCGGGCACACCCAGGGCAAGGGTACCAGCCTCATAAACAAGAGGTGAGTTGAGAGCTGCCTTCCCCACCGGCCTGTTTCTCACTCCATTTCACGTATGGGACCCTTTGCCCGGGCTCTCATACATGAGCACTGTCAAATTCCTCCTGCCTCAGGAACGGCAATGTTAACTCAAGCGCAGTAAATCTATAGCATTGATTCTTGGTGTTAGTAGCCTGGTAACTAGGCATCCAGGCACACAGGGTAGAGCAGTGCTAATCTCCTCAAACAAGAGGTGAGTCGACAGCAGCCTTCCTTCCAGGCCTGCTTCTCACTCCGAGTTACGTTTAGGTTCCATTTCTCATGCTTTCACAAAAACACACAATAGATGAAGTGCACGCTCAGGAAGGGTGATCTTTGCTGAGGCACGGGTCCTCTGCACTTTTGTTCCTTTGCGTTGGGTGGATGGCACTTAGTACTACACGCACACACGGGAGAGCCGATCTAGTTTCCCGAAACAAGAGTTGAGTCGATAGCTGCCTCCTGCCCATGCTTATTTCTCCCTCGGAATTCTGCTGGGACTCATTCCCCAGGTTTGCACCTCAAGCAGAGTCGAAAATGCTGCCACCCTGTGGAGAGGTCTGTCAGATATAAATTTTACTGTCACAGAATCAAAACATAATTCCAAATAAATAAATAACCCCAGTTTATATCAAAGTATTTTCAAAATTAAGCCTTAAAGACCTCAATTTTAAAACAATGACCTTAAAATAAGAGTAAAATTTTTCAGTGACTATACTTCATCTTTGATTTTCGAAAACTTGAAAGGCTCACAAGCACTGGCCAAGCTTGTCTATGCACCAAACTTCCATTTCTTGACATTTTGTTAACATTGTTAACATAGGATTTAAAATTCCTAAACCATAACTGAATTTTAGGAACAAAAGCACTGAAATTCAAAAAAAAAAAAAATGCTTTTCAGAAATTTTAACAGAGAACTCTTCTTAATCATTACTATAAATAGGAATTCTTTTGACAGAAAAATAATTTTATTTTTAGACCTTTAATATCAATTTTTTAATTGATCAGGTTAAAAGAATTCTCCAGGAAAAAAATATAATTATACCTAGGTTTTTATTTCTATGCTCAACAGTGTCAGGCTAAAACATCTCTAAGAAATGGTAGCTTTAAAGTATACTAAACAAAACTCGAAAAAGCAAATCCACTACAAAGGCATACTTGCTGCCAACATTTTTCCATATGACCTGCAAGTATCTATAGGGCAAAAGGGAACAGAGAGGATGACTACTGTTGGTCAATTTCATTTCAGTATTTAGGGTAATGAAGTTTAAATGTCACTTCATACTGAGAGGCTGAAGAATTCCAATTAGCACAAAAGCTAATGTTATATAAAAGAACAGTAGTTCACATGATTCAACCAATACATTGTAATACCAGTCTCCCATCCTCCTCCTCTCTCACCACCAGTGGGATGGAAAAATGTCTACATTCCTGCTAAGTTCCAAAGGTCAGGTTTGTATCTTCCAGAGAGCAGCCTTCTTTTTTAGAAAAAAACTGAATTACTATGAAGAAACATTCATTAATTTACCTGAAACTATTTAACACCTGGTTAAAACATGAAAATTAAATTGTCTGACCAATCAGCATAAATTACCATGCATTTACTTAACTGAAACTGCCCAGTATATGTTTAATGCATGTTCACACTTTATCTTGCCATTAATAATCTTAACAATATTAATCTAAAGATTCAAGGATCACACTCCTGTTCAATCTTTCCATGCTATTTTCACGAGATCCATTCATCCTTCCATCCATTCACCCTTTCACGTATTCAGAAAACATTCACTGAAGGCCTCTCATGTGCCAACCACTACACTAGATGCTGGGGACAGAGTGGTGAAGAGGACACAAAGTTTTTGCCTTCATGGAGCTTCACGCTCATTAGAGAAAGAGCAAATAAGTAAGTACATAAAATAATTACAGATTACAGTTAAGTGTTGTGCAGGAAATAAGACTCTAGGAGGCAAATAAGAGGCAGCCGATATTAAATTAGGTGGTAAGGGAAAGTGAAAGAGGATGTGACATTTAAACAGAAAAGAGAAGGAGCTAGCATGAGAAAAACATTTCAGATAGCTTGGGCAGAAAGCACAAAGACAAAACAGAGATTGGCACTTACGAGGAACCAACAAAAAGTATGAATGGAGCATAGTGAGCTGCAGGGAAGGCTAATTCATACGAATATTTACTCAGGGATATGATTTAACATGTGGTATAACTGAGCTGTTAGGATAATGAGGTGCACTGTCAAAGTATTTTACTATATTTGTAGCGTAAATTCCTCACCTACAGGTCTCCAAATAATTTTACATTCATGGACAATATTCCAATTTATACATAAATTGCCAAGTTTATAGGACTGGTACACATTTTGATACAATGACTAGATGTTTTCCTTCCTCAGTAATTCTCCTTTTCTCATATAATTTTTTTTTAAATATCACTTGCCCTCTTTCCAAACTTTCTCAAATACCTCCGATTTAATCAGAATAGTTCTCTTAGTTCCCCTCCTGAAGTCTCCCCTTAAATCAGAATTACGTCCATTTGGAGGGCGTAACTCCTGCCTGGGAGCTGGCAGATCTTGAGGGCTGCCAGCAACATTGCTGCCCGCCCCCCCGCCATTGTACAAGTGGGGCAGGAAATCAGATTTGGAAGGAGTGTTTCAGAAACCACTGCACAAATGAAAAAATACTGCTTTAACCTCTGCTCATATCTTCAGGGACTCTAAGGTAAGTGTTAGCTTGGGTATATGCCACCATCAATATTAGACCACAGGCATTCACATTCAGAAGCGAAATGTGATACAGTCCCTCTTCCTCAGAGTGACTGCTGGGAGGCTGTCTTTTGGGGGTGCTGTACAACTTCCCATCACCAACTGAGTGGGGATCAGATATTATAAAGGAAGAACATAAACTTTTTAAAGCATCAGGATTGTGACAGACAAAACTAGAGAATTTGTGGCAGGTGGTGCCACCTGCACCAGACTAACTGCAATGAAAATGACTTCCTCCCCAGAGGTGGTGGTGATGGAGGATGGAAGGACGGCAGGCACAGAACGGGGGACGGGTGTGAGCAGAGACATTCTAGTACACAAATATACTAGGGAGGGAGGAATTTCTGCCAGTGGGCACAGCTAACTTCCTTCATGTAGAGTAACTGTTGAACATGCTCCAGTAACCTCCATGCCTTCAAAAATGTAACAGCTTTACAAGTCCAACACCAAATGCCACTGTATCAGATTGCGCACAGGGTATGTGTATGACTGCTGATCCACTAGTAGACAGCATACCCCAGGGACCTTGTTCTAGCACGCATTCTAATGAGAACACATTACAACATATAAATTTTAATAACTTTATTTTTCTGTCTTTTTTGCTGTTGTTGCTTCACCTTCTCTTCTACTTTAAAAGTTTTACACTGATTTTTTTATACAATTTTATTTATTTGAGACAGAAAGAGAGAACATGAGCAGGGGAGGGGGCAGAGGGAGAGGAAGGGCAAGAAGCAGACTCCCCCTGAGCAGGGAGCCCGAAACGGGGCTTGATCCCAGGACCCTGGGATCATGACCTGAGCTGAAGGCAGACACTTAACCGACTGAGTCACACAGGCACCCCTTCACTAACTTTTAAATAAGCGAATTTTAAAATTAATTAACCAAGGATCTGGTAAATGAATACTAAAAGCTAAATTGTTATCTATTTTTCACAAATTTCTCATTCTTCAAGTCAAATGCAAAGAATGATAGCAATTACTGTCTATTTTTCCATTTACTTTGAAATCGTGCCTTAATTCAAAAGTTATTTCTATATGGGGCACGCCTGGGTGGCTCAGCCAGTTGAGTGTCTGACTTTGGCTCAGATCATGATCTCAGGTCCTGGATTAAGCCCAGCATCTGGCTCTGTGCTCAGTGGGGAGTCTACTTGTCCCTCTCCCTCTGCCCCTCCCCCCACTCATGTTTTTTCTCTCTCTCAAATAAATACAATCTTTATAAAGTTATTTCTATATATATTCCCCATGGCTAACAGTGATACTTTTATATACTTACTTTAATGCAATAAGAGATGCAATTATCTTCATAGTGTTTGCAACACCTATGCCTTGGTCCATGCTTACATCTGAAATAAGACAAAAATAATAAATGATGTGTATGTGTGTAGATGTGCTTAACACTCTCTAACCAAAAAAGCAGAAAACAATACCTACTTGTTTCTAAATGCATGCATCTTTTGGTTTCTTAGGACATAAAAAAGCAAAGATAACAGATTTTTTTTTCTTTTCAGTTCACCATTTGACACAGTGCATAAAATATGTGACTGCAGTCAAAATACTTAAATGCAGAACAGAAAAAACATTGGTAAATATTTGTGACTAAATATGAAAAATATGTAATATATTATCTCTATACTCTGCCAAATCTTTTGGAAGCTTTAAGTTGCTTACTGTAGAGTATAACGGTCATAAGTCACCCATGAAGTCAGTACTTGAGCAACAATCATAACGAGAAAGTGCTCAGGTTACAGGAATTTATACTTAATTATATTTGAGAGAAAACATCTGGAAAAGAAACATGATACGGTATTAGAATTCAAAATTCAGTTTTTAAAATAAATAGAGTAATAGATCATGTGGGAATTCAAAAGTAGGTTATTTGTGATTTAAATGCAAACCACTTGGTCCTCTGGTGTTTAGTAAATGTTTCTGCTGGGGGGGCTACTGTTCAAGACACATAGATTTTTAATTATTTGGTATGCTGACTCCAGGACTATATTGAGGCGTAAAAAAGTAAGTAAAATATCTAACAGGGGTCTGGCTCTCCCCCTTTCTCTATGAAGTGTTCATGTTCCAAAATGAGTAGTCTTTGTAATTCTTGCAGACTGCAGTTAATTAATTATCTCATGGTTGGAACACATTAAGTTTCTTGTTTGTAACAATAATGTGTAGAGTGATATTCTGGCTCCACACCTCTTTAATTCCATTTGCAAACTGATTAGCAAAACCCTTTCGGAAATCCAATTCTGCACCACAGCTGGCATATACGTGTAGCCCTTCACAGACAAGGGGGACGGCAGGGATTCCTGCTGCCCGTAGCCCTTATGTCATCAGGATGATGGGACATATCTGGCCATGTGAAGTTGAGGGATTAAAGCTGGGACCTAAGAGAGGTAAATCAGAGAGGGGTGGCCATGTGTAAACCATCACTCTTCATACTTCTAAGTGTCCTCTTCAAAGGCATTCCTCAGCCAGTGCTACTGGAACTACACAGAAATCGTTAAACTCTCTTTGCTAGTGAAGTTCAATTCTGGTATCAGCTATACTGTCATTTAATCTTCCCTCAGTCTGTTATTAAAACTTCTCAAAACCTGGACTCCCCATCTCCTGTCTTATCTGCTCTGCTTATGTATTACCCTGCATCTGCTTCCACAGCAGTGGACTCACGGAGGCAAGTCTGACAAGTTCTGCCATGACCTGATTAGTTCTGATACCCAAGGCATGATTCACCCACATAGTACATTCTCTGCATTCCCGTCTCCGCATTCCCCTCTGATTCATGGTGACATGATTTCCATGAATAGGGATTCCTTGTCTCTTTTCTTCACTCAGGTGATCAGTAACTATTTTGAACTTGCTTAAGAATTAAGAAGTTCATTACCAATCTCACTAGTGGCTATTTACCCAAAAATTACAAAACACTAATTCAAACGGACATATGCATCTCTATGTTTATTGCAACATTATTTACAATAGCCAAATTATGGAAGCAGCCCATTTCAATCAATGAATGGATAAAGAAGAGGTGGTATACACACACACACACACACACACACACACACACACACACACACACAGTAATATTCAACCGTATTACTCATATGTGGAATTTAGGAAACAAATGAGCAAAGGGAAAAAAAAGAGAGAGAAACTAATCAAGAAACAGACTCTTAACTACAGAGAACAAACTGCTGATTATCAGAGGGGAGGTAGTTAGGGATATGGGTGAAACAGGTGATGGGGATTAAGGAGTGCACTTATCATGATAAAAAAAAAGGATATACATAAATTTTTTTAAAAAGTTTACTACCACAATTATTCCTGCCATCTGTTATTCCTTCCCTCCCTCTTACCTTCTGTATGTGCTGTATACTAAAATGAAGACAAAGTCTTTAAATACAGTAAAAATTTTGAGCACCTACTCTGTGCTCATGTACGTGAGGCAACTCACATGTTATTTCATTTAATGGACGCAACACTCCATAACAGAGATCATTAACCCAAGTTAACAAATGAGGACTTTAGGGTCCAGAGTGGTTAAATCACTTGCCCAAAGTCACAAAGCCAGCAGGGGTGAAATGAGAGTCTAAGGTCTGATGTATTGGCTTCAGCTTCCCATAACTGATCCCTAACTTTCTATATTGGCTATTCATTCAACACTCTCTAAAATATCACTACAAAGATTATTTTTATTAACTGATGTTCTAATTTTAAATCACTAAATTTTCTATTAATTATAGATGTATTTTAATATTATATAGAAGTATAATTCCTATACTTGAAATAGCCCAGTGATGGGTATTAAGGAGGGCACATATTGCGTGGAGCTCTGGATGTTATACGAAAACAATGGATCGTGGATCACTACATCAAAAACTAATGATGTATTGTATGGTGACTAACATAACAACAACAAAAAAAGGACAAAGTTAAAAAAAAAACCAAAAAAAACAAATACTATTTGTATGAAATTCAGACTTCTTTGTATAATATACAAATAAAGATGTTTTATTCCATTTCCAAAGCCCTGAAAATTTCTACTCTTACAAAAAACATTTATGTAAGGTTTGCTCCTTATTATTCCTCTATCTTCTTGAATGTGCCCCAGAACTTTTCTTTCTCCTTTCCACATTTGGAATATTTGATTAGCACATATTAACCTGTTTCCTAAAGTTCCCCATTCTAGCCTCCTACAACTGTGTCTAGTTTGACATAGAAAACTATTACAAGTTCATATAAATCTATTCTAAAGGCATATGTTGGTCTATAGTCCAGACAAAAATAATAAATAACACTGACTTGCCATTATGTGCCTTTTATAAAACTCTATGCACGTGTTTCTGGTAAAAAAAAAAAAAGATAGATATGATATATATGTATATCATTACTGAAAAGAAAATAAAACACCTTGGCAAAGTACAAATATCATATAAAACAGTAACACAGTGTGCTAAATATCAAGATAAAAAACTTACACTGAATCCACAAGTTTCCTGATTAGAGCAATTATATTCAATCTTCTTGGCTTTTCTTCATGTTTCTCTGTCTTTTGTTCCACTTTTGCATATGCTGCTTCTGGTGAATAAGAATGTGTGGGAATTTCTTCCTTCCCTACAATAAACCTAAAGAAAAGAGCACAATGTGAGGCATTTTCACCTTTAAAAAATAAAAGGAAAAAGACAATAAGGAAAAAAACCCATCCTGATTCTGTTAATATACAAATACATTTTGGAGAGTACCTTATCATTTGAAATAATGTTTTTCAAAATTTAAATAAAATCTTATCCTTTATAAGAAAATGCTGACAGCCATTTCTTTAATAATGCAATAAATTCTTCTATTAAGTTTTCTATTTTAGTTCCAGCATAGTTAACATACAGTGTTATATTAGTTTCAGGTGCATAATACACTGACTCAACATTATTCAGTGTTTATCAAGATAAGTGTAATCTCCTTCACCTATTTCACCCATCCCCCACCCACCTACCCTCTGGTAACCATCAGTGTGTTCTCTGTAGTTAAGAGTCTATTTCTTCGTTTGTCTCTCTCTCTCATTTTTTTTCCTTTGCTCATTTGTTTTGTTTCCTAAATTCCACATATGAGTAAAATAATACGGTATTTGTCCTTCTCTAGCTGGCTTATTTTGCTTAGCATTATACTCTTTAGCTCATCCATGTTGTTGCAAATGGCAAGATTTTATTCTTTTTTGTGGCTCAATATTCCATTGTGTGTATATGTGTATGTGTGTGTGTGTGTATAAAACCTCTTCTTTATCCTATTGATGGACACTTGGGCTGCTTCCATAATTTAGCTATTGTAAATAATGCTGCAATAACCAGAGGGTACACGTAGTGTCTCTGTGAATTAGTGTTTCTGTATTTTTTGGGTAAATACCCAGTACTGTGAGTACTAGGTTGTAGGGTAGTTCCATTTTCAACTTTCTGGGGAATCCCCATACTGTTTTCCAGCATGGCTGCATCAGTTTGCATTCCCACAAATAGTGCAAGAGGGTTCCTATTTCTCCACATCCTTGCCAACACCTGTTGTTTCCTGTGTTGTTGATTTTAGCCATTCTGCCAGGTGTGAGGTGATAGCTCATTGCAGTTTTGCTTTGCAGTTCCCTGATGATCACTGATGGTGAGTATCTTTTCATGTGTCCGTTGGACATCTGGATGTCTTCTTTGGAGAAATGTTCGTTCATCTTGTCTGCTCATTTTTAAATTGAATTAGTTGTTTTTCAGGCATCGAGTTATCGAAGTTCTTTATAATTCTGGATACTAACCCTTTATCAGATATGTCATTTGCAAATATCTTTTCCCATCCCATAGGCCGTCTTTTAGTTTTGTTGATTATTACCTTTGCTGTGCAGAAGCTTTTTATTTGATGTAGTCCCAATAGTTTTATTTTTGCTTTTGCTTCCCTTGCCTCAGGAGACATCTCTAGAAAAAAGTTGCTATGTCCGATATCAGAGAAGTTACTGCCTGTGCTCTCTTCTAGGATTTTTACGGTTTTATGTCTCACATTTAGGTCCTTAATCCATTTGGAATTTAGCTTTGTGTATGGTGTAAGCCAGTGGGCCAGTTTCATTCTTTTGCATGTTGCTGTCCACTTTTCTCAACACCATTTGTTGAAGAGGCTGTCTTTTTCCCACTGGATATTCTTTCCTGCTTTGTCGAAGATTAACTGACCATATAATTGTGAGTTTACCTCTGGTTTTCTATTCTGTTCCATTGATCTATGTGCCTATTTTTGTGCTGGTACCATGCTTGTTTTGATTACTAAAGCTTTGTAGTATAAGTTGAAGTCTGGAATTGTGACATCTCCAACTTTGCTTTTCTTTTTCAAAATTGCTCTGGCTATTCGGGGTCTTTGTGGTTCCATACAAATTTTAGGATTCTTTGTTCCAGTTCTGTGAAAAATGTTGGTATTTTGATAGGGATAACATTAAATCTGTAGATTGTATACATTTGTGTAGTATGGACACTTTTACAATATTTGTTCTTCCAATCCATGAGCACAGATTATCTTTCCACTTGTTTGTGTAGAAACAGCAACATCTTTTATCAATGTTTATAAATATTGTTTATAAATATATAAACTATATATAATATATATATATAAAATATAAACTATAAAACATTGATAAAAGATAATTTATATATTTTTACACAAGTCTTTCACCTCCTTGGTTAAGTTTATTCCTAGATATTTTATTACCTTTGGTGCAATTGTAAATGGAATTGCTTTCTTAATTTCTCTTTCTGTTGCTTATTAGTATATAAAAATACCATGAATTTCTATATGTTGATTTGGTATCATGCAATCTTACTGAATTCAATAGTTCTAATAGCTTTTTGGTGGAGTCTTTAAGGTTTTCCATATATAGTATCATGTCATCTGCACATAGAAAAAGTTTTACTTCTTCCTTCCTCTTTTCTGATCACTGTGGCTAGGACTTCCAGTACTACGTTAAATATGAGTGGTGAGAGTGGACATCCTTGTCTTGTTCCTGACCTTAGGGGAAATGCTCTCGGTTTTTCACCATTGAATATTATGTTAGCTGTGGGTTTTTCATTTATGGCTTTTATTATGTTGAGGTGTTCCCTCTAATCCCACTTTGCTGAGCGTTTTTATCATGAATGGATGTTTTATATTCTAAAATGCTTTTTCTGCATCCATTAAAATGATCATTTGGTTTTTATTCCTTCTTTTATTGATGTGATGAATCACATTGATTGACTTGTGAATACTGAACCACCCTTGCACCCCAGGAATAAATTCCACTTGATTCTGGTGAATGAATTTTTAATGTATTGTTGGGTTCAGTTTGCTAGTATTTTGTTGAAAATTTTTGCATCTATGTTCAGAAAGAGATATTGGCCTGTATTTCTCTTTTTTTGTAGTGTCTTTATCTAGCTTTGGTATCAGGGTAATGTTGGCTTCATAGAATAAATTAAGAAGTTTTCCTTTTCTATTTTTTGGAATAGTTTGAGAACAGGTGTTAACTCTTCTTTAAATGTTTGGTAAATCCCCTTGTGAAACCATCTGGTCCTGGACTTTTGTTTGCTGGGACATAGGTTAACATTCTCCTACAATCTTTTTGATTTCTGTGCTTCGGTTGTTACTTCTCCCCTTTCATTTCTAATTTTATTTACTTGAGTCCTCTCTCTCTTTTTATGAATCTGGCTAAAGGCTTATGATTTTGTTGATTTTTCAAGGAACTGGCTCCTGGTTTCACTGATTTGTTCTATTGTTTTTTTAGTTTCTACTTTATTTCTGCTCTAATCTTTATTATTTCCTACCTTCTACTGGCTTGTGGCTTTGTTTGTTGTTCTTTCTCTAGTTCCTTTAGATGTAAGGTTAGATTGGTTGTTTATTTAGGATTTTTCTTGCTTCTTTGAGGTAGGCCTATATTGCTATAAACTTCCCTCTTAGAACAGCTTTTGCTATATCCCAGATTTTGGACTATTGTGTTTGCATTTTCATTTCTCTCCATGTATTTTTTATTTCCTCTTTGATTTCTTGATTTACTCATTCATTGTTTAGTAGTATGTTATTTAACCTCCATGTATTTATGTGCTTTCCATGTTTTTTCTTGTGCTTGATTTCTAGTTTCATACCATTGTGGTCAGAAAAGATGTATTTTTTTTTTTTTTAAAGATTTTATTTATTTATTTGAGAGAGAGAGCACATGAGAGGGGGGAGGGTCAGAGGGAGAAGCAGACTCCCTGCTGAGCAGGGAGCCCGATGCGGGACTCGATCCTGGGACTCCAGGATCATGACCTGAGCCGAAGGCAGTCGCTTAACCAACTGAGCCACCCAGGCGCCCAAGATGTATTTTTATAACTTCAATTTTTCTGAATTTGTTGAGACTTGTTTTGTGGCCTAATATGTGATCTATTCTGGAGAATGCTCCATGTACATTTGAAAAGAATGTGTATTCTGCTGTCTTAGGATGGAATGTTCTGACTATATCTGTTAGATCCATCTGGGCCAATATGTCATTCAAAACCACTGTTTCTTTGTTGATTTTGTTTGAATGATCTGTCTATTGATGTAAGTGAAGTGTTGAAGTACCCTACTATTATTGTATTACTATTGATCATTTTCTTTATGTTTGTTATTAACTGCTTTATGTATTTATTTGGGTGCTCCCAAGTTGGATTCATAAATATTTACAATTTTTATATCTTCTTGTTGGATTGTATTGTTTATGATCATACAGTGTCCTTTGTCCCTTTTTACAGTCCTTGTATGAAAGTCTATTTTGTCGATATAACTTGCTACTCAGGCTACCTTTTCACTTCCATTTGCATGATAGATGTTTCTCTATCCCTTCACTTTCAGTCTGCATATGTCCTTAGGTCTGAAATGAGTCTCTGGCAGGCAGCATGTAGATGGGTCTTGCTTTTTTATCCATTCTGTCATCATGTGCCATGATTGGAGCATTTAGTCCATGTACATTCAAAGTAATTATTGATATGTATGTATTTATTGCCATTTTGTTACTTGACTTATGGTTATTTTGATAGTTCCTCTCTGTTCCTTTCTTCTCTTGCTCTCTTCTTTCATGATTTGTTGGCTTTCTTTAGCAAAATATTTGGATTCCTTATTGTTTTTTTAAATTTATTACTGTTTTTTAAAAATTTTTTTTATTGTTATGTTAATCCCCATACATTACATCATTAGTTTTAGATATAGTGTTCCATGATTCATTGTTTGTGCATAACACCCAGTGCTCCATGCAGAACGTGCCCTCCTCAATACCCATCACCAGGCTAACCCATCCTCCCACCCCCCTCCCCTCTAGAACCCTCAGTTTGTTTTTCAGAGTCCATCGTCTCTCAGGGTTCTTCTCCCCCTCCGATTTCTCCCCCTTCATTCTTCCCCTCCTGCTACATTTTTCTTCTTTTTTTCTTTCTTAACATATATTGCATTATTTGTTTCAGAGGTACAGATCTGAGATTCAACAGTCTTGCACAATTCACAGCGCTTACCAGAACACATACCCTCCCCAGTGTCCATCACCCAGTCATCCCCATCCCTCCCACCCCACCCCCCACGCCAGCAACCCTCAGTTTGTTTCCTGAGATTAAGAATTCCTCATATCAGTGAGGTCATATGATACATGTCTTTCTCTCTTTGACTTATTTCGCTCAGCATAATACCCTCCAGTTCCATCCACGTCGTTGCAAATGGCAAGATCTCATTCAATTTATTACTGTTTTTGACTTGTAGTTACCGTTAGGTTTATATATAACATCTTCCGCATATAGCACTCTATGTTCAGCTAATGGTTGCTTAATTTTACTCCTCTCCTCTCCACATTTCAGATATTTGGTATCATATTTTACATCTTTTTATTTTGTGCTTCTCTTGACTGATTTTTATAGATATAGTTATTTTTTTGTTGTTTTTGTACTTCCTGTTTTTTCTTACTCTTACTTATGATTTTTGTTTTCCTCTTACAAAGCCCCCCTTAGCATTTCTTGTAGGGCTGGTTTAGTGGTCATGAATTCTTTTAACTTTTGTTTGTCTGGGAAATTCCTTCTAATCTGAATGACGGCCTTGCTGGATAGAATATTCTTGGCTTCCAATTTTTCCCTTTGAGCACTTTCAATATATCATACCAGTCCCTTCTGGTCTGCAACGTTTCTGCTGAAAAATCAGCTGATAGCCTTATGGGGTTTCCTGTATATGTAACCATCTTTTTTTTTTTTTTTACAATCTTTAAAATTCTTTCCTGGCGCACCTGGGTGGCTCGGTCGTTAAGTGTCAGCCTTTGGCTCAGGTCATGATCCCAGGATCCTGGGATTGAGCCCTGCATCGGGCTCCCTGCCTGGCGGGAAGCCTTCTTCTCCCTCTCCTACTCCCCCTGCTTGTGTTCCTGCTCTCGCTATCTCTCTCTGTGTGTCAAATAAATAAAATCTTTAAATAAAATAAAATAAAATTCTTCGTTTATCACTATTTTTTACCATTTTAATTACTATGTGTCTTGGTGTGTACCTCCTTAGGTTGAATCCTAACAGGGGGATTTCTGTGCCTCTGAATCAGGATCTCTGTTTCCCTCCCATGATGTGGGAAGTTTTCAGCTATTACTTCTTCAAATACATTTTCTGTCCCCCTTTCTCTCTTATGCTTGAGGGAGTCACTGAATTTTCTAAGTCTATTCTCATTATGTAGTATTTATTTGTCTCTCACCTGTTCAGCTTGATTGCTTTCCATTACTCTATCCTCCAGGTCACTTACAGGCTCCTCTGCTTCCTGTAGCCTACTGTTTATTTATTCCATCTATTGTATTTTTAATTTCATTTATCGAGTTCTTCACCTCTGATACGTTATTTTTTATCTCTCTCTCTTTTTTAAAGAGTTTATTTATTTATTTGTTTGACAGAGAGAGACACAGCAAGAGAGGGAACACAAGCAGGGGGAGTGGGAGAGGGAGAAGCAGGCTTCCTGCCAAGCAGGGAGCCCGATGCAGGGCTCGATCCCAGGACCCTGGGATCATGACCTGAGCTGAAGGCAGGCACTTAATGACTGAGCCATCCAGGCACCCATTTTTTATCTCTTTGTCAAGAGTTTCACTGATGTCCTCCACCCTTTTCTGAAGTCCACTATCTTTATGAGCATTACTTTAAATTCTTTATCAAACATCTTACTTTTTTCTGTTTCACTTAATCTCCTGCTGTGATTTTGTCCTGTTTTTTCATTTGGGACATATTCCTCTGTTTCCTCATTTTGTCTATCTGTGTCAGTTTCTCTTTGTTAGGAAAGTCAGCTACACCTTCTGCTCTTGAAAGTAATGGCTTCATGAAGAAGAGGTCCTGTACTGCTCTGCAGTATAGTGTCCCCTGTTCACCAGAACCTGGCACTTCAGGGGAATCTCCTGTTTGTGTTGCTTGTGTTGTGTCTGAGTCGCTTTTTCTTTCAGTCCAGACATCTTCATTGACTCTGTATCTGTTGTGGGCTTTGCTTGCTTTCTGTGGTGTTAGTGAGACACAGGCTGCGAGCTCTGAGAAGACATCAGGTGAGCTAAGGGCTGAGGTCAGCATGCTTGGAGTGTGCCAGTCCTCAGGAGAACACATGGGCAAGGCACACTGCTAGCAGGTTAGGTAGCAAGTGTCTGCGCAGTGCTGCCCACAGGTGGCCCTGTGTTTATGCTGGGCAGCAGGGGAGGAAAATGGTGCCTGCCACCTCCTTTGTTCCCAGAGAAGTCCCCTAACACACTCAAAATCAGTATAAACATATCTTCCTCTTGTTTGTCCCAGGCACTATGCAAACTGTCATTTCTATGTTGCCTCTCTATGGGCTGCTGTATCTTTAAAGGCAGGATCCAGCTATCACTCACTCTCCCATCTTGCCCGGTGCTGAGTCAGCTGACTTTTTAAGCTCCAGACTCCAAATCCTGTGATTTATACAAACTCATGGAATTCAGCCCCTCTGGTTTTCAATGCCAGATGTTATGGTTTGGGATCCCTAGTGTGAGAGACTGTTTTCTTTCCCCTCTCTACACCTGTAGCTTCCTCCCTCCTGTGGGCAGCTCCCAACCACTGTTTCTACCCTTGGTAACCTCTCAGATGCAGCTTTTTTTTCTTTAAAGAGTTCATTTATTTATTTGAGAGAGAAAAAGAGAGAGGGAAAGCACAGAGGGAGAATGAGAGGGAGAAGCAAACTCCCCACTGAGCAGAGAGCCCGACATGGCACTTGATCCCAGGACCCTGAGATCATGACCTGAGCTGAAGGCAGACACTTAACTGACTGAGCCACCCAGGCACCCCCTCAGATGCAGCTTCTTTACATTTAGTTGTGGAGTTTGTTCTGCCCATCTTTGGATTGCCCTCTAGCGTATTTACATCGATGTGAGTGATATCTAGTTGTCAACATGGGATGGGGTGAACTTAGGGTCCTGCTACTCCACCATCTTCCCAAGCTTCCCAACAATGCACGTATTTTAAAATCAAATTAACCAAGTAAAATACAGCATAACACTTTTATGATGCACCCTTTTAACTTAAGTTACCACTTTTTAAAGATATTACACACCTTGAAGTTTTTTCAAACAAAAAAGCAGGTGAAATATTTACTTGGGTCTACTAGTTGATCAAAAAATTCTATTTTTTTGTCTAAATTCTACTAATAGTTACAATTGAATGAGGTTCTCATTTTTCAGTATAAAGTTATATCTCATGTCACTTTGAGTCATAAAATAGCTGCAATGCAATATTAGGTCATATAAAGATATTCAGGGAAATGGAGGAAACTAAAGACTGAGAATCATAAAATGGTCAAGATTCCATGCATTCTCACATAATTTCATTAGAAAACCTTAAGCTCAATATTATTCTAATCTAGTTATTTCTCTTCTGAAAAACCTAATATCTGGGAGAAGACACTATTCTTATCTCATCAAAACTGGAGTATTTTTTTCCCAGACAATGCGAAAGAAAAGAAAGAAAAGAAAAGAAAAGAAAAGGAAAGGAAAAAAGAGTTGCTACCATTAGATATCATTCAATCAGTATCCTTTACTAGTTTTCCATTTTTGCTGTTTGTACCTTCACTATGAGTCATTGCTCTTATAAAGAATAACTAAGCTTTCTTAAGAGAACTCTACCTGCTGAACTTTCAGAAAATACCATAAAATGCAGACAAAAACAAGGGATCAGTAATACTACACTAAGGTTCTGGAACATGGGACCTATGACAAATAGAATAAGAAAATGTAAACACTCAGAAAAGAGAGGTGAAACAAGCTATTACTATCAACAAGTGTATCCCATCTCATTCGGACAAACTTGGTAAAATATCTAGCTTATTAAATCATAAAGGGCATGTAATGAGATTGTCACAAGGTGGCAGCTGTGCAGTCTCAGTAGCTGTTATTCCAAAAGAATTTGGTTCTTAATCATGGGTGTGCATGGAGAGTTCAAGGTCTGTACTACTGTTCTTTATAAACAAGACAAAAACTATGTTAGAACAGATAAAATCATCTCTCTCACACTGTTCATTACACTGTTTCTCTTTTGGCCAGGACTGACCATCTCAGATTAGAGGTCACTTCCTTGGAGAAACTGTCCCCGCCCAAGCTGCAGTGAGTTAGCAATCCTTCCCTTGTGCTATCAAAGCCCAATGAGTCCCCAATAGCAGAAGCACCTTATTAGTAGTTTGCATCCCCCATTAAACTGTGGGTCTGTGAGACTCTATACATCTTTTGCTATTACACCCCAGGGACTGGCACATAGTAAAAATTTAATTAATACATACTGAATGATCAAATATAGTAATAATGAGCATTTTCTGAACATTTACTATATGACAGGACAGTACAGAGGATTAAATCATTTAATCCTCATAGCAACACTACGAAGTAAGTAGGTGCCATCATTTCCGTGAGAGTTAGCATGAAAAAGCATTTGACCACATCCAAAAACAATTACTTGGACCCAAAAAACTGTCTGACTCTAAAGCCTGGGCTCTTAATCACTAAGCTGCCTATACACTTCTAAGTATTAAACTATGTTGATGCAGGTTTGGTATACCATAAGGCTCCTGAACTGGTTCCCAGCCTTTGACTCTATCCTTGACTCTATCTGTTCTCATAACTTCTACTAACTTAGCAAGAATTAATAACCATTTTTTTCCAGAATATTTTCCTATAATACAGAGTAAATTCTAAGTGCAAATAGTTATCCAGCCCCTTATTTTGAGTGGATTTGACGAAGAGACACAAAAATATCGGATACATTTTGAGTTTCTGTAAGGATTCTGGGAGCCTATGGAGAGACACGGGAAAAGGCAAAGTTTTCTCTTTAGGAAAACCAACTTTTGGTTTTGTTATAAACTTTTGACATAACATAGAATCTTCACATTCAATGCAACAACAACAAAAAGTTATTTTCTGAAATGTTTCATGATCTTTCAATGAAAAATATAATATGAAAAAATTACCGCTGTGTATTATGACTTAGTTACTGTTACCACAGAGTTTCCACAACCAAAGATACTCTTATTCACACAGGGGACTCAATTTGTCCCCTCCCAAACTAGCTTCCTTGCACACCATCTGATTTTCTGTTAATAGCACCTTTTTTCATGTACTTAGGTTTTCAAAACTTGGCTCGTAGCAAGGATTGGAGGGAAAGAGGAAGAAGGAAAATATCAATCAGTAGGTCTTCATTTCCTTCGACACCAGTCTCAACTTTGCCTCTTTCTCTTTAATCCTCCACTGTCGCCAAATCCCAGTCCTTATCACTTCATCTTTCTTCCTTCTGATTCTCTCTTTCACAATGTCTGTCCCAAATACTGTGGCCAGACTAATCTTTCTGAAACAATGTCAACTACCCTGCTCAAAACCCTTTAGTGGCTCTCTACTGCCCATCTTATCAAATTCAAATTTGTCTTCTTTTTTTTCTGTTTAGGTCTTCCAAAATCTGGCCCTGCTCTGACCATCATTTAAAAAATCAAAAAACCCCACAAAACCTTATGATCCCTAAAATAAGCTTTTCATACCAATTAAGTTGATTTTCCCACTCTTACCTCATATTTCATGTTTATAATGTTCATACTTTTGCTAACATTATTCACTTCTACCCAGAAGGTTCCTCCTCTTCCCTTCTAGTTCTCTAAAGCTATCCTTCAAGTGCAGTTTAAGGCTTATCCCCATAAGAATAATAATAACAGTAATAGCCAACGTTTCTTGAGCACTATGTGCCATGCACAGTTCTAAACACTTTTCATGCATTAACTCATTTGATCCTCAAAATAACCTAAAAAAGACAGTCATATGAAATCTTCTAGCATACCGAAGGCTACCCTAATTTTTCCCTCCTATATTTATAATAAATACTCCACACCTAATCTTCACTAAGCATCTACTATATGTACTTAGGAGAATAAAAGAGGCAACATTTATAATACAAACTGGAAGAGCATTAGGTTTCAAGTAAGTATATGCAGTCACTGTGTGACATTAAATTAGTTAAGTATTCTAAGCCTCACGTCACATGGGCATAAAAATACCCATCTCACAGAACTGCTGTGAAAATTTTCTAATCTATGTGAAAATGCTTGGTGAACTGTAAAATACAATGGAAGTGCTGCCAACCAACTTTTCTACACTATCTACTACTATCGGCCAATAACTATGGCAAGAGATGGCATACAGGGTGAAAAGCAGATTCTAGTGACTCTAGTGAAGCTTATGATTCAAAATGTGTCTGACATGAGCCCTGTCCTAATGAAGCCCATAATGTGGTACCACACAATTCAATATTTAATTTTGCAGTAATTATTCACATGTAGCTTTGTTTTTCCAATGCTCCTTGAAGAGAGAGTTCTTCTAATTCTTTCCTAACACCCAGTGATATGAGGCACACAATAGGTCCCAAAAGCAGTTGTTGATTTTTTTTTTTTTCAAAGATTTCACTTATTCATTTGACAGAGAGAGACACAGTGAGAGAGGGAACACAAGCAGGGGGAGTGGGAGAGGGAGAAGCAGGCTTCCCGCTGAGCAGGGAGCCCGATGTGGGGCTTGATCCCAGAACCCTGGGATCACGACCTGAGCCGAAGGCAGACGCTTAACGACTGAGCCACCCAGGCACCTCCAAAAACAGTTGTTGATTGACTGATTTTTAGGGGGAAAGAAATCCAATAAATTAGACTCTTTTAATAAAATATCGTAAAAGTGACTGTGACTCCTGCAATTATTTTGGGCTAGAAAACTGAGTCGATAAACATCTATTGTAATTATGCACAATAATATTACTTTTTGAAAAAGTTAACTTGCAAATTCTCTCTTAACATAAGGTAAATAAACTACTTACCTAAGAGCAGAGAATGTAAATCCTTTCAAACCATCTTTGCACCTAAAACAATAAAAATTATGATAAAGTAACAATTTTTGAGATATAAAGTAGTATATTAAGTAGCTATTAAAATTTATTCTGAAACAGATGACTTATTTTTAAAATTTTTTTATTTTTTCAAAGATTTTATTTATTTATTTGACAGAGAGAGAGAGACAGCGAGAGAGGGAACACAAGCAGGGGGAGAGGGAGAGGGAGAAGCAGGCTTCCCGCCGAGCAGGGAGCCCGATGTGGGGCTCAATCCCAGGACCCTGGGATCGACCTGAGCCGAAGGCAGATGCTTAACGACTGAGCCACCCAGGCGCCCCTGAAACAGATTACTTTTAAAAGGTGAAACTTTTAGGACAGTGATCTGAGCAGTACAAATGCAACAAACAAGCAAGCCATCTTACACAGGATGATTAAAATTTCCTATGTCAAATTAACATAATTTAAGGCTCAACTCTCCTATTTGCAGGTGGAAGAGAGTTTTAAGTATATCTTCTAAGGGCTCCATGTGGACTTAAAATGAAGGCTCAGAGTGGAATATTCATTTTACCCAATCCCTGGGGGAGCAAATTGTTGAGAAGAAAAGGCCACATACACCTGCTGGGTATTATGAATAGATCAATTCAAGGTCCTGACTTCTCCCTACTTATTAATTCAGTGAATGCAGAGCAATGTAGAGCTGGCAGGCACAAAAAGGCTTCAAGTTTAGTTCAACAGTTTTAACTTTTGAGTAAGCCCAATCAGAATGGATAACATAGCAACAGGAACAGAGTGGGGGTAAGGGGAGGGCACAGAGGCAGGAGTTCAAATAATATTTATTGAGTATTTACTATTGCTGGGCATTGTTTTGGGCACTTTATATGTGTTGTCTCATTTAATTATATCACACCTCTATGAATAAGTATTTCTCTATTCTATAGCTGGGCAGAGGCCCCCTCCCCCAAAACGGGCAACTTCCAAGAGGTCACAAAATAAATAATAGTCGGAATTCAGGAAAAAAAAGTTCCTCTGACTTAAAAACTGTGGTTTTCTCTTATACCTCCTTCTGAAATAGTGTATTCCTTTTAACTGGGGGAAGGTTCAAACTGCATGACAATTAAAAAAAGATTCTCAGATCTGCAAAAAATATTTAAACAAGATTTTAAAATGGGGACATTACTATACTAGTCTTAATGGCCTGCTTTATAGGTATGATCAAGTTACTAAAGAATTGTTGTATATCTAGTATCAGAATCCTTTGGAGAAACTATAGAGATTGGTGATACAATGATGCTCAAATGTATGTTAATTTTAGACACTGGATATTCTTGGATAAAAAGTACAGCCTCAAATCTAATTGGGCAACTCTCTCAGTATACCTTTTATATGAAAGGTCACAAAGGAAATGCATAAAAATATAAGAAGTCCTTCTGAACAAGTCTAAATGTAGATATTTTTACTGGGGACACACAGAATCTCAGAAAAGAATTTAATTCGTGTGCATAGATCTTTTAAAACACTTAAGAATTCATTTTAATTAAGAAACATGATCTACTTTGCGATATTGTTAACAGTGAGAAATGTAATCACAGAATTTAGCTAACATACTACATAATTACTCATCCCACACAGAATGAGGGTAAAGGCAAAAGAATTCATATGTTAAGCTAAAAATATGCATGAGAAAATTATAGCATTAACATTCTTAAACTTATCTTTTTTCCATCTGAAGTGTTTCTCAGTAATTTAAAACCCATAATTGGGCAATTTCTAGATAGGTGGGGTGGTGAGCGGGTTAGGCTAGGCGTCTACTGACTGGAAAACAGAAAGCAGCAGATTGATTAAAGATTATATACAAGTGGGAACAAATTTTGGCTTTAGTATGTTATTGTTAAGAGATAGCCATTTATCTTTGTGCAATGCTGAATAGATAAAGGATTCTGACAACTTGGTCTAGTCAGGATTGCATATTTGTGACCTTAAACAATAAATCTAATTGCAGACCAAACATCAAAAAGTAGCTTTCAAATAAAAAAGGGCATGTACAAATGAATTTGCAATTTCATTATGATGGAAGTTTGGTTCTTTCAGCAGAACCCTGTGGGAAGCACTTCATATTGATAAAGTCTTAGCCTGAATTCAAAAGGGGCTATTCTTCTTTCCATTCATGTGTATAAGGTCTGTTAAGGTAATTGAGGGTCAGATGTCTATGTCAAAAGAACAAAAAAGTAATTATTCCCCTAAAAAGAATCTTTAAAATAATAATATCGCCCTGCATTTTGATACCAAGAGTATTGTCTGAGCCTTAGCCTAACTATGAAACACTATCGTAATCTGAGTTAAATGTAAAAAGTATGGTATGCACAGAAAGATTTATACAGAACAGACCCCATTAGAAGGGGCCTCACTATTTAACAGATCCAGTTATTATAATGCAAATCAAATTACTTTCTACATTCACGTCTTAAGGCTCACTGATTTCCTCAACAAATACTGACTGAATGCCTACTATGTGTAAGCACTAGTTTCAGATCTAAGGAGGTAACAGCGGACAATACAGAATCTCTGTTTCC